>NC_071620.1:11939096-12247596 GCF_014839835.1 Dryobates pubescens
GAACTGTGCAAAATACTTGTGGGGGAAGGGTGTACTGTTTGCCCACAAGCCTGTAAGGTTTGCCCCTCTCTAGAGCTGCAACTTGCTTTATTTGGATTGCTCTGAAACTTTAAACACGTCACAGACAAGTCTTACTTTATTCCCATAAGAGAATTCATCAGTGCATTTGAAGGGCCATATGTTGAGTTGACACTATCAACTATAGGCAATATGCCAACAAAGTACTCAGGCAAGCAGCTCTTCCTGAGTTCTATACTATCTACTTTTTGACTATCTATTTTGATTTGTGTCTCATAAAATGCATCAATTACATATATAAGGAGAATTTCTCCACAGGATGTTAATGGAGTAGTGTACAGTAAAAGGTCAAAAGCACTGTGACTGATCCTCTTAGAATAACGTCCAGGAAAAGCTTTCCCTAAAAAAGACAAAGTATTTATAGTAACGATAGCAAAATATAAATGTCACTTTGGAGTCTATTTGTCTAAATCAATGGTTCTCAACATTTTTCACTCAGTGTATTACCTCTTAGCACTAAGATCAACCTGTCTGCTCCAAATTTCACACATTTTCTACACATATAGCGTGCTTGGCTATGTAAAACCAGATGTGATAAGATGCTGGGGTAGCACAAAGGAAGCAAGATTAAAATGAACTAAATGTGATATGTTCAGCTGCTTGTTGCATCACTTTATGTTCAGCAGTATCATTGCTGTGCAGTGGCAACACTGTATTGGTAAATAAAATCATGAGGCAACTTTTTGCCAGTGGATGACCAGATACAAAGAAAACATTGGCTGTCCTCAGCACCCCTGCCAAACACCAACTGGTGAAATATGGGCCTGACTGGAATCTTTGATCTGCTGTTCCTCTAGCATGCTTAGAGAAACCTGGGCTGAAAAAAATTACTAAGTTTGGAATAATTTTGTACATTGTTCACCTGGTTATGAAAATAGATCCATAATGGAGCATTAACAGCCCCAAGTCACACTCCCTGGGGTGTTGGACTGAACTGAGCCAATTGCACTGAATATTCTACCAAATTTCAGTATTTTGGACAGTACCTTTGAGATTTCAAAATGAACAACAAGAAAATGCATTCTGCAATTTGAGTTGCAATACATGTATTCTACTAGCCCACCTTACATGCAGATATATTTTCCCAGTCTTTAATTAAGAATTAAAACTCTGCCTCAGTTCTAATCCTATTTCTCTATATTTCTTGTGAGTTCTTCCAGATGCAAGGCATTGTGGTTAACTGACAGGTTCAGAGTATGTGGAACTATTTAATACTAACCTGTCTAGTTTTCTTATTTTTAATGCAAGTTAGGTATTTTCAGATAACATGAAATTATTGCATTATATAAAGTATTAATAGTACTGAAAAAAAAAGAAAAGAGAATCCACCCAAGGAAGTTGCCCTTGGTAATTGAAAACAAAAGAACAAAACCTCTTACGCATATGCACAGAATGCAACAGTGCTCATAGCAAACCATTGAACTGTTAAGTTCTTAATGTACCTTCCTCCAGTGCATTTTTCATAGTGAAATTAATGAAATATTTTGTAACATGGGCATTTGTTTCCCAAAGCCTAGACTCACAGCACAAAGTAACTTAACTCATGCTGTCAAACTGTTGGCAACTTTTGGACACTCTTTCTATGAGTTTGAATTGATCCAGAGACAGAGGGTAGACAGTCTCATTTCCTACTAAAAAAACCCAATAAATTAGAAACAATTAACAATATTTATTAAGCTTTTTTATAAACTAGACAAGACAGGTTGTAGTGTTGAGCCATGAGCTGCCCAGGGCAAAAGGACAGAAAATTTTTACCCCTTCCCAGGAGTAAATAATTTTAAACAAAATTGCTCCACATTGGATTGGAAGTTCAGATGGAAATTCTATTTACAAATATGTACAAAAGGCATTCAGGTAAAGGAGTATACCTGGACCTATCAGACCAAAATCTTCCAGAGCCTTCCAGAAAAACTTCCATGCCACTCAGCCCCCTCAGTTCCAAGGACAGTCAAACTGCACCTCTCCCAGTAAACTCACGCCTACCGCAAGCTTCAACCAGCCTCATGGTGTAGCTCAAAATTCCCTGCCAGCCAAGGCCAAGAGAAAGCCATGTCCCCCACAAACCATGAGATAACAGCACGTGTGTCCTGACCCAAGAGCAAAAAGAGATACATCTGGCTGTATACTCCCTTAAACAGAGAAATACAGGGAAACAGAGTAGAATAACAGATTGCAATATCCTGGGTCAAACTGCCCATCCACGTGGGACTCTCTAGCCTTTGGAGAATTTTGCTTTGTAGTTATACCAATGAAGTCTTGATTTCCCTTTACCTACCACAGGGGTATAACTCGTTTGTGAGTTTTGTGACAAGTCCAGCCATAGTATCTGTGATCTGCCTATGGGAATTCTGAAAAACTGAAAATACGGGACCGTTAAAAATCCATCTTGCAGTAACTGGCTCTAAACAGAATTCATCAAACTATACTGATTTTGAGGGTTTCCTCAGAGCTTGTATTTGTTCCAGACAGGGGAAGAACAGGCTTCTGAGTGATCTGTTGGAATCAGAACTCACAAACATTTTTCAAAAAAGGCACAGGAAGACTTTCTTATGAGAAACAGTGGAGAAAACACAACTGATACTAAAGTTGTCATGGAGAATTTCCAAGAGAGACAAATGCCAAGAGATGACGGATGGGGAGATATAAACAGTGTTCGTGTTGGTAACACACATGGAGATGAATCAGAATGCAAAATTTTACAAAGAAAAATGGGAACATTTTTATTCCAAAAGAAATGGGAGAAACTGAGTCAGGGAGGCAGAAGAGAAATATTAATTTCCTCATTAAACTGTGGTAGGTATTTTTTAGCTTTCCTCATTTGCTGTACATTCAGAGGTACAGATGTTCTAGCTGATGTTAAACCAATGTAAATTCTGCTCCTTTTCCTTTAAGATGCTGAGGGAGATCTGCCAGCTTCCATTGCAGCTTTTCCCAATGCCCTGGTTTGAGTCAGAACAGAACTAATTCTGTTCAGTGATTTTGCTTTCCTAAGTGACTTCATTTTCTGAAGATAATAGCATGTTTTCACAGACAGCATCTGGCTCTAGAAGTGAGAGTGGTTGATGTTTACAGTTAGTACCAAGGGTTCGTATGCAGAAAGGCTCTTGTTTATGCTTGCTCCTACAGAGACCAAAGTCACCGCTAGATCTTGTATACCACACTGGGCCATATAAGTAAGAGGAGGAGAAGGACAGGGCAGGTGACCCTTAATTGGCCAACAAAATATTACATTCCATATACACCACATTCAGTACAAAGCTGAGGGATCACAAGTATCAAACTCTCTTCTTCAATGGCCAGCATCCAAGAAGGAGTCTGTCTGTTCTGCCTTCAAAGCTGGTATGTGCATTCCTGAATTCAGATTCCACAATCACCTCCTGAATCCAGTTCCAACTGCCACTGAGTCCAGTCTGGAACTTTCTCAGTGCCTGCCCATGGCATCAGTGATGATGGTGATATAATTACCATCAGGGGGGTTGGGTTTGATGTTGATTTTGTATCTATTTGTGTCTATTTCATTTTATTGTCATTATTTCATTAAAGATATTTAGTTTTCTTTTCGAGTTCAAATGTCTCTTTCCCTTACTCCTCTTCCCTTTCTGGGATGGGAGATGGAGAGCCTCTGTCATTTGTCTAGTGGCCATTCCAGCTCTAACCCTTGGCACTCAATGAAGAAAATTACAGTCAGTGAGGACGATGATGGGAAAGGAGGCTACCTAGATATGGGTATCTGGACTGCTCAGTCTTCATCTGGCTGGAAAACTCTAATCATACCAGTTAAGTTAGTTCAAAATTCAGTGAAATGAACAGCTACTCATGAGTGTAACCTACCTCAATGCCTGAGTCATTTGAAGAATAAAAAAAGTGTCATTTATGACATGTAAACTTCCACAGTTAAAACTCAATCAATATGTTTCTTTGGAGTCTTACTAAGCAACTTGCAACATTTATGAAATAACTATATGGTTTTCTAATTTCCCCATTTTAGATGCTTCCTCTGAAACACACGTAATTTCTTTCTTTCTTTCTTCCATGGACTTGTTTTAAATAGATAAAGTTTGGATTACAATTGTTGCATCCATAGAATCTTAATGCCTAACCTCAAAAATCTGAATGCTAAATAAAGTCTTTCTCTCCAGAGCTCTAACCATATCCATTTCTCTGCTTTATTTTTGTGTGTTGCTTTTATTTCTTTCTTTTTTTTTCCTCATTCTTCTGCAAAAGAATAAGTAAATTCTCATTACCCAGAATCAGTTGAAGCTTGTCTATATAAAGAATACATTGGGTTTCTTGTGAGTCTCTGTGTATGTGCAGAACTGCATTGCATTAGCATTCCTAAATACAGGCTTTTTAATGTGCTAATCTTAGGAAGGTAAAATCAACATTCAAATGGTAATTATTTAGGAAGTAAATTGATCAATTTGTCCTAAGCTCCATGAAGATGAACTGAGGTCAATCCACTTTGCCTATTAAGATTTTGAAGATATCTAGTTGGATTCCTTTCACAGTAAAAGCCTGTTCTCCACTGGGGTTTAAGGGGGAAAAACATTTTAAAAAAATAAAAATGAAATGAACTGAGCTTTAATGTTAGACTTTAGGAAAAAACAAACTTTTCATGTAAGTGCAATCTTCCTGGACCCAGCAAGCTGTCCATGTAAATAACCTCTGTTTTATTAGCTTTTAGTACCTTAGCTATCCCTGTGGTGAAGGTAAAATGGTTGCTAACTAAACAGAGTTGAGCTGTTTTGGGTCTGCAACCCTATATATATTTTCTGAAGCTAGGGAATGTGTGGGTAAGCAGCTACAACATGTATAGAATAACTCAGAAAACTTAGAGGCAAATTATTCAAACGACTCTGACATTTCACAGTGAATTTTGGTAGCTAAGGTGAAGCACTACAAAATTGTTATTGTTAAAATAAGAATCTATAAATACTAGAATTAACACATAAAATTTTAGGTTAGAAATGCATACTCCCTGATGGTAAATCACTAGACCACATGAATTCAAATACTGTAAAGCCAGAATTTTTCTTTCCTTTTAAAAAAAGAAAGCTACATTTTATAGCAAGACAAATGAGCACTATGTCTCTGACTACCAGCTCTTTTCAGCTCTTGAGCTTGAAATACCTTCAGTACAGAAACATTTTTGCCATTGTCCCACCCTGCTTTTAGAGGCACTTTCAAGTTGGGTAAAAAATACTTAAGTCTTCAGCATTATTTTTTTTGAGAACACTAGTAATATATGTCGTAGTTTGGGCTGGGTGCCCTCTGCTACAGGGGTGTTTCCTGTGTCCAGAAGTCCACCCCAGTGGGTGGACTCAGGAAATTAGGTATTTCTACCATAATCCCTTGCACCACTATAAATTTTGCGGTGGGGTCTGGCACTTCCTCTTTCCTTCCCTCTCCGAGACTTGGTAACTGGGGGAGAGATCTCCCGGCCATGGGCCTGATTGGGCCCAAGGCCACTGGGGGATGGGCAGTCTCAGATCTGGCCAGCTGAGACCAGCCTAATAGCAGGGAGGGGAGGGAGGAGCCCTGGGAGTTTTGGATGCACCCTCAGGTGGGGTTTGGAGTCTTTCTGGGTTTACTTTGGTTCCTTTCTTGTCACTATGTTTCCTTTTGTGCACACTCACTGTTCTCTATTTAAACTCTCCACTACTTTTGCAATCCGTTTGCCTGAGTCGTTATTTCTGCGCGTGGTGGGGAGGGGGTTTGCCCCAACCCATTACAATATATTAACCTAATATGGATTTTCCTAGTTGTTTTGTGATGTAATATTCACAAATAAAAACAGTCTGAGCAATATCTCATTTCATATAGTCTTTATCAACTTATCGTTGGCATGATTTGAACCATGGCATGAAGATCAATTTCTTGTGATTCCTAAACTATCTGCCTTGGAGTGGATTTCAATAGGAAGGTTGTGGAAGACAAAGATGACTGATGGTCACTGCAGAGCTCATTCAAAACTGGGTAAGTTTAGGTAACAAGCCATGTATGCAGTCACTGAAACACTTGCATCATACCAATTTTTGGTCTCATATTATTTATGGCAAGAATGAAACCCAATGATGTTAAAGGCTCTCATTTTGTGGCAGTGATGTTCTCTTGTCTCACCAAAAGTGTTGTCTTGCATAGCTGAAGCTGTACAAGTGCAAAAACATTTTCTGAGTCTTTAAAAATCAACAGGTTTATAGGTTTCCCTGTAAGACCTCTTGACTACATGGAACCAACAAGACAATGCAGTCAGTATCGGACCAGAATCCTGGCAGCAGGTGTGCAATTCCCAGCTACTTTGAGAACGAAGTACAGGTAAATGAACACGCTGAGAGTTGGAATGTGGTATAATTTTCAGGCATTGAAGAGGCTGTGAAATACTCTTGCCCTTCAGTGAGTATGCAGTCCTTGTGCTTTACAAAAATTCAGAAGGCTTGTGAGATATACAGTGTATAATCACAAGGTCTGATGCACTTAGAGGTTCCTCTCACAGATCAATAAAGGGAGTTAATTATTATGTTTCAGAAGTGCACATTTTTCATTATAAGCATTTTTTTTTCCACTGAGATATATTTATCAGGCACCGAGAAAAGGTATGACAGTTCTTCCAAAACAAAGCAAGGAGCAGAGATTCTGAATTTTAGTGGAAGAGGGCTTTGTTTGAGTTTACCTTTACAGTATAATCCTAGTATTTTTCTGACTTCCACTTCCTTTCTTCTCCCTGACCTCACTGCCAGGACAGATTATATAGTGGTTCATCCAGCCTTAATGGTTCCATGATTCTGTAAGCTGCACATATATCGTTCAGTTTTAAAGCAGCTGTCCATCTAAGAAAGAAGACCACAAGAGAAAATTTTGTCCCATCACATTGGCAACACTCCTGCTGCAATATATAGCTGTGACTTCTGTCCTTTTTCATACATTTTATTGCACATTAAGATATGTGTTGTATGGGGACAGAAGGAATAGATGTTCTTGTGACCCTTCTGGACTACACATATACTAGATGCTCGTGATCATGAGGAAATAATTTAAACCCCCCTAATATTATCCTCCCTAAATCTGTGTCCCAAATCTTCTTTTCAATATTTTATTTGAGTCTAAACACTCCCTATTCTTTGCATGGACTCACTGCCCTCCAAGTTGAATTTTGCTTAATAATAGCAAGCTCCTGCTTGGTGGGGATGGATAAATTCCAAATAACCTTTGACTATACAATAAAAGACTTTGGTGAGTAGAGCAGTACATCAAATATTTCTGTGTGAATGTACAGCTGATTAATCATTGGAGTAGTGTTTGGAGATTGTCTTTAGACAGTTCAGTCATAGACTTGAATGTCAGCATTATCATACACGAATCCTTCCACGCATTTCCCAGTCCTGTGTAGTGATGGTCTCAAGGAAAGCAACAGAAGTAATGGCAAAATTAGTTTTGTATGTGTGCATGCATGTGAGGGAGGCCCTGGGGGACTTGGCTCCCTCACTGATGGAAGGAGGTGTGTAAAAGAGGTAGCATCTTCACCTCAAAGAGAATCATTCCCTGCTCCACTGGCAGCTGCTGTCTACCTCTGCTCTCCTTGACAATTAGATCTGCAGCAGCACGATTGTCTTTATGAGATCTGATGTAGCAGAAGTGCTGTGTTTCACAGCTGCTCCAGTAGCATGCACCCTGTACATGTGCATTGCGCTTGTGTGCAGAGCTGGACTTTTCTCAACCTTTCTGCTTCCTGGAGTGAATAGAAAAAGCAGTGCAACACATCAGTAATGTGGAGGAGATTACTGCAACACCAGCAGGATACTGAAAGTGCAGCTATCAGTATGGGTCACCTGCTAAATAAAGAGTGGCTACATCTGGGCATCTTAAAAATGTTAAGACAGGTGAAATATGTGTACCTTACAAATAAATTACATACGTTTGAACTCAAACAAGGCATGAATTGGAAAAGGTTGCTGAATCTCTGAAACCATCTTCCTGCCAGGACATTATATCCCTTAATAAAATTCTGTGAAGTGGAAGAGCCAAAGCAGAGGGCAGAAGGACAAGCAGGTCCAGAGGATGTCCACAAAGATGGTCAGAGGGCTGGATAACACCTTGTCTATTGGCATAGGTTGAGAGAGCTGGGGTTGCTGAGCCTTGAGAAGAGAAGGCTCTGGGAAAACTTTATAGCAGCCTTTTAGTACCTGAAAGAGGCCTACAGGAAAATTGGGAAGGGACTTTTTACAAGGGCTTGTAGTGATAGGATGAGAGGAAATGGACTGAAGCTTGAGGAGGGCAGATTTAGACAGTAAGGGTGGTGAGGTGGTGGAACAATTTGCCCACGGAGGCCATGGATGCCCCCTCCTTGGAGGTGGTCAAGGCCAGACTGGAGGTGGCCTTGAGCAGTTTGGTCTAGTGGAAGGTGTTCCTGCCCATGGAAAGGAAGTTGGAACTAAATGATTGTTAAGATCCTATGCAACCCAAAATATTCACTGAGTCTACAGACAACTATGTTATTCCTGTGTTTCCATCCATGAAATAACACAAACTTAAATTTAAAATTTAAGAAGTATGGCTTTAGAAAATAGAAAACTTAAAAGTCTGATTGAATTGAGTTCCCTTTCCTGTGACCTGCTCATGTGGCTGCTGAATAGCAAGAGTGTATTTGATCCTGAATTCCCATGAGAAAATTCTCAGTCTTACGAGCAGCAGTGATCTTCCAGGTTCAAAGGATAGATCTGAACCATCTGGTGCATATTTCTCCTATGAGTATGCTCTTTAGAAAAGATTACTTTTAATGGGATATGTGACTATCAACTGCAAAGAGGATTAGTCACAGCTCCTCTTACAAGAGAAAGATTCACAAATGATTTGCAAATTGTAAAAATAAGCAATATTTGGAATAATTCTTTGGTGAGAGGACTATCTATTATAAGAAGGTGGCATATAAAATGATACTGACCAAAAAACTGTGCTCAGGAATAGACAGGAACTTCTTTTCTGTTCACGAGGTCTTACCTTTTGTGAAAGACTATTTATAGTCTTTTATAGCTATAGGAGCCCCTTGGATTCTCCCTTTCTCTATTTCTTGTCTAACTTAAAAACTATTAATTTTGGGAAAGGATACTTTGAAGCTTGTGGAAATGATGGGAAATGATGAGGGTTGATTGAGTGATACACAGGCAAAGAAAGGCAAACATCTCTATATTCTAATTGAGAGACTTCAATACCTATGAGAGGAATTAAGTCCATTCTTACATTTGTAGTCTTTTCAGGCTATGAATACATCTGGTGAAGACTTTGCTTCTGTAATGGCATTTTAAATACCAGCAAGAAGAGCATTTTTCTGGATTTTTAAAATGTATTTATAAAGGATCATTTCTGTTATATATGTGGATGAATTATCAATAACAGGTTGCGAGGCTTTGTCTTGTTACTGAGCCTCTGGCAACTTATTGTGCACCTTGGAAAGTTCTCTGTTCAGTTCAAAGAAACACTGAAAGGTACTACAATGTATGGTTTCCAAATTTTCCCAGGCGAGCACAGGAGAAATGAAATGCCAGTTTGTCCACATCATTAAACTACCTTGCAAACTGGTACAATTTGCAGACTCTGCTCCAGAGAGATTCAGGACAAAACTGCCAGAGTTTTTCCAGGTCAGGTTTCAAGTACACTGGCAGAGTTGTGTTAAGCAACTTGTTCTGTGTCTTCCCAAACTCTGGGGGCCAGTCCTGAGATGTTCATATAGCAGGCTGGGTCCCACAAATGCCAAAGCTACTGGAACCCTCCTTTCATGAATATTATATTCCCTTGCAAATCTGTACATTTAGGAAACGTGAAAGGTGCACTGCTACTTTTGCACCCCATATTACTTTACCATCTTCCATTCTTATTGACATTGCATGACTTTGTTAATAACATAGTTTCACTGCTGCCTCTTTGTTTAATTTTTTTTTTTTTTTAAGTGAAGGAAAGATTTTTTATATTGCTGCAGCAGTAGAGCTCAACAGAATTTGATGAAGGATTTTTATTTTAAACAAGAAAATATTGTGGTTGAACCCCAGACAGAAACTAAACACCACACAGCTGCTCATGCACTCCCCACCACGGCTGGGGAAAACTCGTGGCTTGAGATAAGAACTACATATTGACTGAAATAAAAGATAAAATAATAATGAATTTTAATGAAAAGGAAAATAATATAAAATCCAATAAAAACAAGTGATGTGAATGAAAACTAATTGCTCAGCACCAACCAATGGCCAGACAGTTCCTGAGTAGTGGGCCCTCTGACCCAGCCTTCATAGAATATCTCTTTGGCCAGTTTGAGTCAGCTGGCTGTGTGCTCTCCTAGCTTCTTGTGCAGCCCCATCCTTCTCAGTAACAGATCATAAGAAGTTGAAGAGTCCTTGACTTAGTGGAAGCTCTGCTGAAAAAACTTAAAACACTGCTGTACTATCAACATCCTTCTCATCCTAAATCCAAAATGCAGCACTATATTAGCTACTAGGAAGAAAATTAGCTAGGACAGAAACACATAAGGCAATTCCTTCCTATAATGATATTGATATTCCTCTTGTGCAGCCCTAACACCCCCTTTGTATAATGGCAGTTTTGTATTAACTTGCTTGTTGCTTATTATTCACAGTTTTCAAATTAACCTCATGTTTTGTGGTGAGGCTTGGTCACGCCAAGACTGGGACAATGGAGCCCAGAAGTTCTCCCTACCTTTAAAATCTTTTTCTAAACAGATGAAGGGTAAAAAAGGGTAAAGGCTCAGATTTTATTTGAAGTTACACAGCAGGTCCAGATTTCATGGCTTCTGAGGCAAAGGATTCTGTTTGATTATCTAAATCATAAACACTATAGTGAAAGACTAGATTTATCTTCAGCCTTATTTGTAAAATGAAGCACTACAAAAATGGAAAATGCTTTTAAAAGAGAATTTGAAACTGAAGAGCATGATTTCTGCCACGGATATCATAAGTACTTGAGATTTCAATTAGCTTTATAGTGATGAGAAAAGGGAAGAAGCAAGAAGACACTAATTAAACCCCTCCAATGCATAACAATCCTCAAACTAATTTATCCTAGTTTGGTTCCAGTGCAAAGAGGCTGGGTTTTTTTGTTTTGAACTGACAAGTTTTTTAGAACAGCATTGAAAATGAATGACCACCTATGAAACCACTTTTCAAAGCAGAAATCATGATGATGGTTCCATGTCACATTTGCTGACACTGAAAACAGAGTGACAAGAAAAATCTGTACTGTGTAGCAGATGCAGAGCACAGAGGCTTGCCTACATTCTGCTGGGCACTCCTAGCCCCATGGTACCTGGCAGCACATGAAAGCACAGCAACTGTCAGAGCGACTTGATTCTTCCTCCCATGTCCCAGCTCAGTCTCATGTAGTTTTTCTACTCCCAGTTGTTGCTTCACTTGAGTCCTTCCTAGAGCAAAAAGCCAGCTCTGCTCTCTGTTACGCAGACAGAAATATCCTGAATCACTTTCCTGGTGAGGGCTATAGCTTCCAAGTGACCCAGGTGGGTTGAAAATTAACCTCAGGGAGTAGTATCTGGCATATAATCACCTTGCTTTGTTTTCAGAAGCTTCCTTATGCTGTATTTTCTATGTTAAGCAGTCTGGCCTCACAGAACAACTAGTTCTGCTCAAGTTCAGCTCTCACTTCAGTTTCTTGCAGAGACACGGTGTTGCAAACATAAACCTCTAAGTGGTAAAAGAAAACATGTAAGAACAGCTAGGAAAAAGTGCTGAAACCACAGACACAACATAATGAGATACATATGCAAGTAAACTGTAGGTATGCATACAATAAATCACTTCCTTACATGCCTTGCTTGACTGGGGGTACTGTGGGCTTACTTGATCCTTTTTCAAGCATGAAAAACATCTATGTGCTAATTCTGAGTCCCTGCTCTTTGTTAATATTGCTGCACACAATAAAAACGGGACAAATTAAGTATCTTTACTCCTTTTCAAAGTACCTTCTGCAGTTATTTGAGATGCCTTTATACATATTTTCTCAGATTCATTTACGTGTGTCTATGCTCATGTCTCTAGAAATTTTGTAAAGCTACGGTCTTTTCCTTTAAAAAAAAAAAAAAACACTTTGTAGGCTTTTACTTAATTTCTCCTGCTCTTATATTACTCTGACTTTTCTTACAAAACCTTGTAGCTTATAAATTACAATAAGATTAAACTAGATATTGCTAATGTATTTTAAACAGTTGTTAAATTACCAAAGTTGGTTGATCCTTTCCCTGAAATTTGCTGATCCTAACTTTAAATGACTCCAAGGTTATTATTTATATCTTTTAAATCTTTTATAACTCTACACGGGTGCTTTTATGAAACCTGGTGTAACATATTCTAAGAACAAAAGCATATTTATGTAAGTAGCACTGGGAGCTGACTTGGCAGGTGTTTGCCACAAAGTCTTAACCCCTAAGCATTAGTAGTAGGCATCAAGCACATCCTCAAAAGGTAGTGAAGAATATTTTTTTTCTACAGTGGAACTGTTCAGCCTGAAAATGTATTAAAACTGGAAAGAATGGCAGCACTAGAGCTATCATCAAGTCTGTGGGCTGCAGAAATAAATGAGAATTTAGGAATAACATTTGCAACAAGGGCTGCAAACAGAAAATAAAGACAGCTGTGGTGGCCAAGGCTCCTCAGGGCAACTGCAACATTATACAGCTCATGCAAAAGCAAGGCAGAATTGTTCTTGGGAAGAAAGGAGCTTCAAATACCAAAAGGAGAATTCAAGGCCATAGTCTCTTCCCTTGCATTAACAAGACAGGAAAAGTGTCCATCTGGAAGAGATCCAGAGCTGTCCCACATGAAGAGGGGTAGCAGAGGGAGCCCAGCCTGCAAAAAGAGCAGAGCTTTGTCTGGAGCAAGTATCTTCTTCACCATGAAGGTGGTGAGACACTGGAACAGGTTGCCCAGGGAGTTGGTGGAAGCCCCATCCCTGGAGGTTTTTAAGACCAGGCTGGATGTGGCTCTGAGCAACCTGATCTACTGTGAGGAGTCCCTGCCCATGGCAGAGGGGTTGGAACTAGATGATCCTTGAGGTCTCTTCCAACCCTAACAATTCTATGATTCTATGATCTGTTACATTGATCTGTCACAAGGTAGTGAAATCTGTGAGGAGAACTGTGAGAGTTGCCTTGACTTTTGCTAAAGCCAGTGATTTTTGTGGATCTGCTGGAGAAGGGCAGCATGAAATTAAAGAGTTCCTGAGTTCAGAGTCAAATGCAGCTGGAAATGTCCTTTCACTCTGTAGGCATGAAATGTGTTGGTCCCTTAGCTTCTTTTCTTCAGGAGGCACCATCCACAGTCCAACACACTCATCAAAGCTAACCAGGCACTGTTTCAATGAAACTACTTTCATGAAAAAATGCTATTCCACTGAAGACACACTTTGGAGGTGGGAAGTATAGCCGTTTCAAGAAGATGGTGCTAGGAAAAGTTTCTGGCTTCAGAGTTTCATTATAGATTCCCCAGCAGCCACCTGGTCTGGTCTACATAGACCATAGGCAACCAGTGGCAGAACAAGAGGACACAGTCTCAAGCTGCACCAGGGGAAGTTTAGGCTTGAGGTGAGGAGAAAGTTCTTCATAGAATGAATAATTGACTGTTGGAATGTGCTGCCCAGGGAGGTGGTGGAGTCACTGTCCCTGGAGATGTTCAAAAAAGGATTGGACATGGCACTTCAGGCCATGGTTTAGTTATCATGAAGTGTTAGGTATTAGGTAATAGGTTGGACTTGAAGATCCCTGAGGTCTTTTCCTACCTGGTTGATTCTATGATTCTATACACGCGTTGAGACACCTTAATGAAGCCACTGCTGTGACTGAATGAAATAAGATTTTAATCACCTTCTCTGACACAGAGAAGACAGGCTGCAGAGCTAAGTTCTGGACAGACATGGTTGCTGAGAAGGTGTTGTAAGGTCTTCCTGGAGAAGATAGGTAGTCATTCCTTGCTCCTGCCACATGGTAAGAAAGAATATGAGCTGGAATCACCTTAGCCACCTCTGCCATGAATGCTCCAGCTGAGGGGTATAGAGTGGAGAGTGTGACAGACTTTCTTTTTTTTTTGCTGTTGGGTTGTTTTTTGGTGTTTGTTTTTTTTTTTTTGGTGGTGGTTTTGGTTGTTATGTGGGAGTTTTTTTGGTGTTTGGGGTTTTTTTTTGGTGTTTGTTGGTTTTGTTTTGGATATTTTTAGGACTTCAGATGTCCTTGGATTTGTTCATATGTTGCAACTGAATCATTCTGCAAATCTGAGTTTTTGTGAACCAGATGAACATTTTTCTTTCAGTTCTTATGGTTACAAACTAATAAGCAGCAGTAGGATATCTAAGGGACTGAAAAAGGTGTCCACACATCTATGAGATGTGTTAGTGTTTTCCTCTGAAAATGGGACTTGTCTTTAGGTGTGTTGATAGAGGCCCCTCAAAATCCTTTTATTAGTCTTGCATGGAATTGGCATGAATCTCTTGTTCTCCACAACCCATTTATCTCAAATCTTTCCTGGGATTCTCTTCTCTGATGACTTACAAAATTTCCAAGAATCCTGCTCTGCTCTGTGACTAACCTGTTCTCAGTGGAAAGTTCTATTCTAAGCTTATTCAGAACATATATATATTTTTTTTTTCTGTGAGGAAGTATAACTGTTAATTAATATCTACTGCAACCATATCAAGCAAAACACTTATTAAAAGCCTTCATGTAGTCCCAGGTTTCAGTTGTCTACATATTTTATATCTGGCTGCCATCATTCAAAAAGTAAAGGTCAGCCATACTAGGAAAAGAAAAAAAAACCAAACCAAACAACACAAAAAAGCTCCACAAACAAACTAAACCACCACCACCAACAACAAAAGACACCAAAAAAATCCAACAAAACCCCCCCCACGTGAAATAATTGCTTTTTTTTTCAATGATTTTTACTGTGGTAAAAATTCCTGTATGCATAATTAAATTTTATAGGGGTATGCAGGTAGATAACTTTATCCAGAGTCTTGAATGCAGCTGTGGTTTCCCATGTTTAAGAAAAGTGAAAATAAAGTTCAGATGATGGATACTAGGATGATCAGGAGCATGCAAAGTATGTGAAATGAGAGAAAGCTAGATCTTGGCTTGCTTGACCTTCAAGTAGAGATCAAGAAATGAAATTATTTCTTGTGTGAGGGAGTTGAAATGTTAATATGGGGGGAAAATCTTTTTGAGTTGAAGGATGATTTCAATGTGCAAACAGATGAAGAGAAGTGGGAACAAAATGATCCTGGAAACAGAAGAAGTTATGGACTTCATGAAGAACATCCTAATTTGGATACCGGGGATAGTGCTGCATAGTGCTTATTAGAGTGAGGGGCCTGGTCCTTGCCTCAAGGGCTCCCTTGGGAGTGTTCTTCTTAGCCCAGTGAAATGCAACAGACTTATTTACATGCTGTGAGTTAACCCTGGAGGGCAGCTCAGGACTCGCTTACACCACACCCCCACTGAAAGTGGGGTGGCAGTTAGGATCAGAAGGGTACAAGTGTGTGAACTTGTGGGTTGAGCTTAAGAGAGTTGAAGTAAAAAACCCAGCAACAACAACAAAACAAACCATCAGACAACACCCCCCCCCAAAAAAAAAAAACACACCAAAAATGAAAATAATAAACAAACCAACAAAAAGCAAGCAAACAAAAATCCCCCAAGCCAAATGACCAAACAAACCAAAACCAAAACAAAGCCCTAAAATAACCCAAACAAGTCAGTAACAAAGAGCAGAAACCAAGAGAAACAAGGGATGTAGAAGCACCCACAGTTGCTTTCCTCCAGGTGACCAATGCCCAGGCAGTCATTGATCAAAGGCAGCCTGGGCAGAATTCTCCAATTTTATTGCAGAGCACAGTCATATGGTATGAGATATAGTATGACCACTTTGGTCAGCTGGGCACAGCTATCTGGGTTGTGTTACCTTCCAATTTCTTGTGCATCCCCAGCATCCTGTTCTCTTGTATGGCAGTATGAGAAGCAGCAAAGACCTTGATGTTGTGTAAGTGCTGCTCAACTATAACTAATACATCAGAGTATTACCAGCACTGTTTTCATCACAAATCCAAAAGAAGCACCATAGCAGTTAGTCTGAAGAAGATTAACAGTATCCTAGTCAAAACCAGTATATCATAGATATATGGTTTGAAAAGATAGGCCTCTTGTTAACTGAGTTCTAGGAAAGTAACCATTTGGGTGGGCAATATGACACATGAGTTTACCAGCACCTACAGATAGTATGCTACAGAATTTACTGTTGCGTCAAATGGTTTCTACTATGACAGCTGGTGTCCAGTTCAGTACCTACCTTAAACTTTCAATTGCACTCTGTAAGGGTTGTAGTGTGACATTATTTTTAAAGCAAAACTTCCCACTGAAGTGAATGAGAAATTGTGGTTAAAACTGATGAAAAAATAGTGCAGCCCAAACAGGGCTCTAATGAACTTCCTTTCCTGCTCATCATAACATTGGTTTATGTTCACTGTATATTAGTAAATATTAAAATGTATAGGGATTTCTATCTAAGAGAATTCTTCTTGCCACTTACATTGGTTGTGCTCAAAACAGTAATTGTATTTGGTTATATTTTGAGAATCCACATTCTGTCTTCATCTAGAATGCTTAAAACCAATGACAACAGAAAAGTCAAAGGGATTAAGTTTTCTCCTACACTGGATTAGCAGTTTATCCTGAAGGGTCAGCTGAAATGCCAAGGTTAGACTCACTTTAGGCTGAGTTTGTCCCAGTCTGTCTTTCTACCTGTACTGCTACTATGCAAGAGCGAGCTCCTGGAAAAAAATATTTCTTCTTAAAAATCAGAAAGTTGCCTGTTCATTAGGTAGACCAGAAACTGATGGATCTCTTGTTTGAACTCACAAGCCCAGGCTTGGCCAGGCCTGCCTTCTGTGTGAGCTTTATCTTCTGCTCTTTACCAAAAAAAACCCCAAAAAACACCAAACAAAACAAACAAAAAAAAGCCACCACAAAAAAACAAACAAAAAACCCCCAACCAACCAAAAAACTCACAAACCACAAGATTTGATATTTTTGTGTCTCTTCATCATCTTCTTAAGCATCCTTCTTACAAACAATTCTTTCTAGGGCTAGGTAAGGAGGACTGGTTTTCCCATCCCTGAGGTCTCATCGTGTTGTGTGATAACTTCAGAGAGAATCAAGGGGAAAGAGTTTCTCCCAAGTGTTACAGCAGTTTGTTATGACAGAGGAGAAAGCAGAGCACAAATTGTACATCATTGCCAGATTGGGACTGGCTGCAAGTGAAGCTGGCATAGTGATGCTAACCAGGCCTTTCATTTCCAGGAGTGCTCTACCTTCTATTTATATCTCTAGCTTTCTCCTCTTCAAATCCCAGATTTTTCCCACCTTCCACCCCCAGAAATTAAGCAAAGAGCATTTATTCTCCCAGGAATTTTTTAGATATTTAGCAGATAATTTAATTCTCTAAGAAAGGTATTGACTGCTGCAAGTAGAGGCCAGATCCTCATTGCAGGCAGACAGGCTCCACTTATTTTCCTGGCTCTTCAGATTTACTACTAACACACTGGCAGGCAGCAGTAGTGGATATGATGATGTAGTGTTGGAAATAATCCTGGGTTTTAGTAATACCTACAGACTGCCAGACAATTATGTCCAAAGAGCCCAGATTTTCTAGAAGCACCGTCCCACCCCCCCTTCTGTTGGAAGCCCTAATTTCCTCCTTGCCCCTCTTCCCTTGCTGTCCGCCCTATCATGTCACTTGTGACCAGATCAAGGATGTTTAAATATAGATTCCAAAATTTCTGAGGGAGGAGCAACTCTGGCAAGGCTTTGTGGCCTGACTGATCTCACTAAACTAGTACTGACTATTCAGGATCTCTTCCAACACTATCTGGCCCTTCTTTAAATCTGCCAGTGTTTCAGAAATTCAGGAATAGAGCAGTAAACAGATGCAATGAAGCTTTTGATTTTTTTTCAGGCTGGGAAAAAAAAACCCCACACCACAAACTACCCCTCTTCCCCCTTCTATTTGTACCTTCTGTAACTTAATACTGTCAGGGCTTCCTTACTGAAAAAGCAGTACTTTTCTAGACTAGCAAGCTTGGTCCTAATCAGTCACAGCGCATGTCAGTGTGGGGATATTGGGGAGATCTGGTTTCAAGCAAAGGCAAAAAAGCAAAGTATTTTGTAAAGCTGTAGTAGAAGTGGATTAGATGACTCTACCCTTTCTTTCCTTTCTTAAAAATTGCCTTTAGGATTTCTTCCTTTTGAACAATCATGACCCTAAAATTATTAGGAAATATTTCTGATTACTTGAGCTTCTACCATAACCTAGAGTAGTTTTACTTCTCTGTGAATATTTAGACAAAGAAATACAGTCCTGAGGTGTAGGATGACTGTGAGGGCCTGGTAGAATTATTAGTTTAGTTGCTGAAAGTGGAGTTGCTGAAAGTACCTGGTGTGATTTCCTGAAGTGCTCACCTATGGTCAGTTTGTCTCCTGCACAGAGTACTAGCACCAGTCCATGAAACCACTTCAGAAACCATACTTAGAGCCTCAAAATAGGCTTAAGCACTTCTTAGGCCTTGTACTAGCCTCATGTTCAAGAGTGGATTTCACCCCTTAGCAGTTTAAAGCAACTGAAGTACTTTTTAGTAAACCAGTAAATTATAACCTCTGGGGTTTTTTTCAGAGAATGGACTGCAGTAGATCCTGCAGATGGACACCATTGTGTAGGAGCAGGCTTTGACTGCACCACTCTCATGATTTCAAGCCCAGCCACAGCTGAGTATCATATGGCTGCTCACACAGCTGACACCCACCCTCTTCTCCTGGTCAGACTGGAAGGAGAAACTGGGATCAAAATGCAAACATTGCAGGCTAAGATAAGAAGAGTTTAGCAGAATGATAGAAAGAATGAATGAACAACAGAAATAATAATAGTAAAGAAGTAATACATCAAAAATGAGTAATATAAAATGTGACAACCCCACATGCCGAAAAGACCACACCATAGAATCTCCACAACCACCTGCAACAGCCATCCCTCTTATCTAGTAGGCATGACATGTATGGTATCATATGCCCCATTGGCTGGTTCAGCTGGCCATTATGGCTGGGCCACCCCTTCCAGTTCTTGTGAAGAAAATTAACCCTATCCTAGACAAACCCAGGACAACAAACCAATGGCTACGATCAAATTAATTGGTAACGGACAAAACCCCAAGAGATTGCTATATATAACAGAACGTATCTATAAAACAGAAAGAGCATGCAAATTAGAACTAAGAGCTGAGTCGAAAGACATTTAACTTCTGAATAGAGAAAGGCTAATACTGTGTTTGTCACTACCACAGGCCACTTTTGCCCATGAAAGCAGAAGGTAGTGTGAGTATGTAATTGTGTGATATTTGAGGGTGCATATAGCTCTGCAATATGGAGAAATATAGAAATAACTTTAAAAGACTGATTGCCTTTGAAGTGTGTGAGCATAATGTTAAGAATTACTTAAAACCCTTTATGGGGTCAGTTATCTTTGGGAATAACTTAAAGTCCATTAGTGACTGCATGATATACATTGTACCATATCAGCTCTCTTCTCTCAAATCTGCCTCATTGTTATTTTAGGGTGAAATTCATCCCTAGGCAAAGCATACATACGTGATGTTGAGGCTTGCATTTATTATAACATCCATAACTGAGTACATAAAACTGCACATATGGCCTTGATACCTGTCTGCAGTGGGGTGAATTTTCCTTTTGCATACTGAACCAAGGTGAATAACTGTTTCATCAACACTTTTTTCTTCAGTGCTTTATTAATAACAAATGAGGAGCTCATGAATCCATTCAATTAATATATTTTTTTTCTTGGTCTCCTTTTCTTGCTTAACAGGTTGATCTGTCTCCAAAATGTACATTTTCTGCATTCCCACTGAACTAATGACATTTAAATTATTTTTTTAATTACTTTTATTTTTTTATTTTTTTTTTACTTTGGAATATAGCCATCCAACTTAAAAGTAAAAAGAGATGTTGTGCATTTGAAGATAGTATTGCTGTCTTTTTACACCAGTAAATCTCAAACCTATGAAAAGGAACAAGGATAGGATCTGTCTTCCTTTGAGGTTATTAGACCAGGCATATCACTAACACTGAGAGAGACACATCCCTTCAGGTATCTTGGCTCATATAGAGTTTTATTTAAGTTTTGATTCAAATAATCATTTTTTTCCCAACCAATTTAGGGGTTATAATATCTGCTGTTGACCTTCTATTACAACCTGTGAACCATCCTGTTTAATGTGAAATTACATCATGTAAGAAATTCCCTTTTGTCCATTATCTTGGTCAGTGTCTTGACAGGGCTCTCAAAGAGTCATGGGAGTGTAAATCAGAGATGGGACTAAGAAGTGAGGAACTTGGGAGTAATAGGTGCACGTCTAGCATGGTGATTCCTTCTGTTCCTAAGGCCACAGCAAGAGCGTGATGAAGAATGGACCTTAGGTGTTTCTTCCTGGCACTGTGTCAAGTGCAGAATATTTTATGCAAATGAAATATCCTGTTCCGAGAAATAATAGATCTGTAGTGATTTCATTCCCATGTTAGAGCAAGAAGGTTTACATTGGAAAGATGGGTTGGCCACAACTATGACCACTTGTTGAGCACAAAAGGAATATCAAGAAGAAATTAATTGTGTGGCATTAGCTAATAGGAAGCAACACATACACACACAAAAAAAGAGGTCATAGGCAAAAGATTTCATAGACTATAATTGATTATTGTGATTTGCTTAACTGGACTTGAAAATTATGGGAGAAAGTGAATGTCAGGGTGAAGAAGGTGGAAGTCAAGGCTGAAGGATAAAGCACATCTTGTGTGCGTTACGCACTTTACTGGGTAATGTCTCAGGCCAGCAACAGTGTTCCTGCCTTGTATAAGAAAGTTATGTATGTAATTGGAAAGGTGAGGTGAAGGCAAAATTCATACCAGTAAATAGGATTCTGCATTTCAGTGGAAGATGAAAAATATAGTGGCAAAGTGATTCCTCTGGAAAGTTAGGACAGTTTATGGAGTGAGATGCAGTTCAGTCTTTGGTATTTCTGTGAGGGACTGGATGCACATTCATCCTGTTTCAGGTGTTTTAAAGTATATTGTCTCAGATATTTCTTTTGGGATGGAATCCTACTCTTTCTTCCTCTCTTGGTTTGGGGTTCACTTGCCAGTTACTTACCCTGTTGTGTGTGCAAGTGGGATGCAACCACTATTTTCACCTCTTTTGAGCAATGACCTGAACAATATAGTCCTTAGGGCAAAGTATGAATTAGGAAGTTCAAAATAAGTGTGAACACAAGGGGGATTTTGTAAAAATCCATCTGAGGAGCCTTATCTGTTGCCACATCACATGGGAAGTTAGAGAATACACAAAACTGCAGTTGCTTTGAAAGAAAACATCTTTTTGTAGGCTCTTTGCCTTTTCTACAGCTTTGCTCTTCTTTCATACGTCCATGTACCCTGTGAGCTGCTTTGCATGAGGCATAACCTATACTATGTGTCTTCACTAACACAGCTAAGCAACTCAGAAGTGCGAAGGGGTCACCGCTTTCTCAGGTGGTATAGCAAAGACAAATTTTCTCTTGTCGACCTCCATAGCATCACAGGGTGTTTTTTTTTAGTGAAATAATACCACTGCAGAAAGACTTGATGAAAGTGGACTACAGACCTGCCAGTCTACGGTATGTCTCCTCTTGTGCTCGTATGTAAATTAGCATGTAAGTGCCAACAGCCAGCTGTAATGTTGACAAACCCAGCTTTGAACAGAATGGAGGATCTCCACTTCTATTGGGAGCACTTCTGATCTTTTACTTAAAAGCAGATTGCATCCAGGAAGGTTGTTAGCTTGTATTTTGCCTCACTTCCAGGACCCTGCTGTGAACTGTTCTTATGGGTTAGTTGTTTAGGTGGGTTGGATTGGTTGATGGGTTGGATGCGATGATCTTGAAGGTCTTTTCCAACCTGGTCTATTCTATTCTATTCTATTCTATTCTATTCTATTCTATTCTATTCTATTCTATTCTATTCTATTCTATTCTATTCTATTCTATATTTCTTCCCTTAGTATGTGAAAGAATTTGATTGAATTTGTGAAATGTGATTTCTATTTCTCTTCCCCATTGTGGATGTGGTTGGTTCCAGTTGCTCTTCTATAACTGCTCTACCTACTTGCAGCTACATCCACTTCATGGCAGAGTTACTCAGCTGAAGAGTGAACTGAATGAATTCCTTCAGTTTTCCTTGTTGGTTTAACATACAGTCTTAGAAATCGGGTGCATAAATCACCTTCTGGATACAAATCAAAACATGTGATTAATACCTAGACATTTATGGCAATATAATATAATGTCGCACCACAGTTAAAAAGTAACATTTGGCTATGGGATCTGTGCACCTGCTAAGCAGTAATGTGCTGCTAATGTTTTAATGAAGGATCCCAGGGAAAAAAAACAAACCACAAAACAAAACACAAAGCAAAACCAACAAAAAAAACAACCACCAAAAACTCTTGAAGCTGGTGGTTGTGTTCCTGGAATGCACATATATGGATAGCAGAGTTGACTGCCTGGGAATATAGCCATTTGTTTTCCCAAATTACAAATAATAATTAATAAATAAAATGTTTTCTCATGGCTGTAAGCAGGGAGCTGGGAGAGTCGCTTGGCAAACAAACTGATATTTAAGCTATGATTTGCTGAGAGCATTTTGCACATTACTCTCGAACAGTGGTCCCAGGAGGAACAATGCTGAGCAACTTGCATTCTGCAGACAGGTTTGCTCTCTCTGTTGGCCTTGGGTTTAAGTTTTTAATTTGCTATATTCAGAAACAACATCAGAAAGTCTTGTGGGCAATATGTTGCATGTGAACCAAAGATTGGGAACTATGGCTTTCTGGTGGTGTATTAAGTTTATTGATACTATGATATACAGCATAGCTTTTGCAAACTCAATGTGGGGAGAAAGAAAAGATTGTGTACAGAGGCCCTTTCTCTGAGAAACTGCAAAAAAAAAGTGCCATTGGTTTGATGCAGTATGGACTGAAATATGTTCTTTGCATTATGATGATAAACTCCAGGGATGTTATCTGGCAGAAATGGTTTAACACTACTTCAGAAGCAATGATTTGCAATGAGAAATAGAGATGGGCCAGTGTCCTCCTTTTTTTTTTCAGTGAAGCTTCAACAAGAAACTCTGCAAGACCTGCCACAAGAATGTCTTCAGGAAACATTTATTTCATATTTGTTTATGTGTTTCTGCTTCATGGAAGCATTCATCTTACCCATGATTTGGTTGTTAAAAGTAGTGAGCCCTAGATATATTTAGCAGAAAGTGCTTGGAACCTTGTGATGTCATTAACTCATTTTGGTACCACCTATGTGGATGCACATGTTGTCACTTCAGAACTGGCATTTCTTAATACTGCTGCCCTACATACTGGGAAAAAAAGAAGAAATATTTCCAATTAATCAATCCCATTAGAATATTTCAGCAAATGGAAGCAACCAAGATATACAGTAGATCTTGTTTTCTGTGTATTAGGTAAATACTGTTTCATTCCACATAAGTAAAGGGTTTTCTCCAGTTTTATGTGCATGTAGCAGACAGCAGATGTAATTTGATTTGCTGATCTCCTTCTGAAGGATATGAGAACAGCCTTAGTGAAACAGCTGAAAAATCTGGGGCAGAAAAGGAAGCAGTAGATGGAAGAGAGGAAGTTCATGCTCCTCTGGTTGACAGAACTGAGATGGTGGCCAAGGGTGGCATAGAAGAAGCACTAGGAAAATGTGAGATTTTATGCATTTTCCTTCACATGCTTCCATAAAAGCACATTTTTCTGGAGAAATGGTTGAAACCTCTGTAATGTTGGTGACATCAGCAACATACCAGCAACTTGAAATTTTCTTTGAGATAGGTGGGGCTCCATGTATATTCAGTAAAATACAACCATTGTTTAAATATAAGTATTGGGAACTACAAAATTTGTGGCATCTGATTATATTTTTATTTATTTTTCTTCATGGGGAGAAAAAGGTTAAAGATGATAAAACTGCAAGAACCAAAGAGACTGCAGGCCTTGTCTTTTTAAACACAAGGTATTTTAAATAGCTGTGCATATTTTACAAGGTCATAATCTTAAAGTAGATGGGTGTAGTGTGGATTGTATTTGTAATGCATTAATAAGAGGTAATAGAACTGGTTTGTAAAAATTTCTGAGAGAGAAGATTTGACAGCTAGACTTTATTACTCTTTCACTGGTGTATATATAGCTACTTCTGAAGAACGGCTAGACTTCACTTGTGAACAAGAAAAAAACCTGAAAATGGGAAAAAATTATGTTTGTCAAGATTGCCATTTCCCATGCAGTTGTTTCATAAACGACCAGACACAGCAATCAGTGATTTCCAAACACATAGAAGCTGATCATGAATTTTACAGTGCTTAAAAGGGCAAAGGCAGGAATTACTGAGACTTTCATGAAACACTGAGCTGTGACTTCAACCTACTGTAGTTTTATTCTTTCATCCAAAATGACCGTAATCTTATTTTACTGTCAGTGCAACCCACACTAATTTTTAAGCTGTATGACCACCCATTTGTAAGTACAGATTTTAGCTACAAAACCTCCAAAGACTGCCTGCATAATAGGTATCAGCCATCTAATGTTGTATCCATGAAGCTGAGACTGAGCAGACCAAAATACTTATTTAGTCCTTCTATGTAAGGAGTAAGTAAGAGAGAAGTTGTAATATGAGAATTGAAACAAGTACAAGGAGGTGGCAGAAAATCTTTCAGTAGAAAAATGTTTTATGTGGAAGAGGACCACAGCAGAGAGGATGCAGAGTATAAGGATACTCCAGGTTCCTCTAAACAGTCCAACTTAGGCATTCAAAGCAAACTAGCTGTAGCAGCAGGTATCTCCACACCATTACCTCCTCATAGAATTATAGATTTGCCTGGTTGGAAGAGACCTTAAAATCATCAAGTCTAACCATAAACTAATGTTTCCCTCTACACAACTGTTAGATCATGTGCCTAAGCACCTCATCCAAATATCTTTTAAACACCTCCAGGGATAGTGACTCCACCTCTTCCCTGGGGAGATCATTCCAGTGTTTGATGACCCTTTTGGTGAAGAATTTTTTCCTAATATCTAGTCTAAAACTCCCCTTGTGCAACTTAAGGCCATTTCCTCTTGTCCTGTCGCTTGTTATCTGGGAAAAGATGTCAGCCTGCACCTCTCTACAACCTCCTTTCAGGTAGCTGTAGAGAGCAATGAGGTCTTCCGTCAGCTTCCTCTTCTCCAGGCTGAACGACCCCAGCTCCCTCAGTTGTTCCTCACAGGACTTGTGTTCAAGACCTCTCATCAGCCTCATTGCCCTTCCTGGGACATGCTCCAGCACTGTCCTTGTAATGAGGGGCCCAAAACTAAACACAGTACTCAAGGCATGGCCTAACCAGGGAAACAACCATTCCCCTGATCCAGCTGGCCACACTATTTCTGATACATATGATTTTGGATACATATTCAGTGACAAACGTTCCTTTTTGTAATTGCTGTGAAATTCATGCTATTATTGATGTTTATGCTGCTGACAAATATCTTATTTTTAAAAAAGGATAATCTAAAAGCACAAGAACAGATAATTTTGATCAGAAATTGTTTTGGAAAAAGTGTCTTCTGTAAGTGATCACAATCACTGTGAAAGAGGGCAGATATTTCTGCAATGTTGTCTCTGTACCAGTTATACCATTTACAAGTCAGGCTTTTGATTAAAAATCAGATGGGTGAGTGTGTTCAAATAAAGCCAACACAAACCTTCCAAAAATCCTGTTGTCTTGGGGAAGATAAGAGATGCCTTTGGCTTCTCAATGAACTGCCATCTTTGAGCCATCAGCATTGGATTATTGCCTCCTATTTCACAACTGGTAGGAATTATATTCACCAATTTATATTGAATCTTACCCAAGAAAAGACATTTTCA
This sequence comes from Dryobates pubescens, assembly GCF_014839835.1. Classification (NCBI taxonomy): domain Eukaryota; kingdom Metazoa; phylum Chordata; class Aves; order Piciformes; family Picidae; genus Dryobates; species Dryobates pubescens. The sequence continues at coordinate 11,965,248 of NC_071620.1, forward strand.
TTTAAATCTATTGAATTAGTTCCTCACTGAAAAGACCTAAAGAAGGCACAGCAGATTTTATAAAAGGAGGAGGACACAGCAGGAGGGTTTGAAAGAGAGTGAAAGCAGTAAAGGAGATTCAGGAAGAGGATATTTTTAGGGAGACCCTTTAGAGTACAGATAAGTAATGTAGAGCCTATGAAACAGAGACAAAATATCTGAAGCAAGCAGGGTCAGTGGGAAGGGAAGAGAAGACATTAAGCACCCTGGAAAGAAAACCGACATCATTAGAATGAGGCATTTACTCTCTCTTGATCCGAATGACAGAAGCAAGGCAATCTGCTGTTTGTGTTGTAAAAGTGTTTGCAGTGGGTAGTATAGTACACACACACAGAAAGAACATCTGTTCTAAGAAGGCTTTTGCAAATATAAAGCTGCAATAATGTGGTAGAAACATCTGCACAGCTTATAGCAGGGCCACCAGTAGTGCTTTGAGGTGGGGGAGGGTATGAGACTCACCACAGACAGGAGAAGGTCACAGGGAAGCGCCTTTAAGGATGTAGTATCTTCTTATATATATCCATTCAAAAGTGAGATACTTGTAGACAGTGCTGTGGCAGTGCTATAAACAGCACAAAGCACATTTTTGTCTTTTAATTTAATAATCAAATTGACAACTTTCCCATGTTCTTGCATAGTCACAGGATGACTCAAGAATATTAAGGAAAGTCAAAACAAAAGTTTTCTCCTCCTAGTTACAATAGCTGAATGCTTTACAGCATAGTCCTGGTAGCAGAAGACCAAGAAATTCAGAGTTACTTAGGAGCAAGTGAGTGACGACTGCCAGCTTGCTGCAGGAAAATGTGCCCAGGCACAGTTCTCTGCTATGGTTACACAGCAGCTGGCACCTGAAAAACTAATTTCTTGTTGTTTGGGGTATCGCTTCACTACAGACATTGCAGGGTAAATATGATTACATGATTTGGTGCCCTTTGCCTCAGTTCCTTTTTATTGCAAATACAGCTTAACAACACATGCCTGAATAGGGCAACTTTGCCTGTGTGTGGAATTGTTAATGAGAAAGACAGAGGAAATCTACAGCTTGTTTAGAGACTACAGTCTTCAAAGGATGGCATTTTGGGCTGGTTTTTACTAAGACACTCTTGCATACTTCCCGAAGTGGTCCATTCTTTTTCTCCGTTTCAACTCTCATCCTTCAGAATTCCTGGTTTCAAAGCAGGTCCAGAAAGTTTTACAACAATGTTACCAATTTTTATTCCATCAAGAATTTGCTGGACTCTGTTACTAGAGCTCAGATAGACATAAACGCACAGCTCTCCTGCCAGACAGTGACCACTCTTGACAGACTCTAGGGCTCAAAGTACAGGTCTTCGGCATTTCAATTTGAAGGTAGATAAGTGAGAAGAACTAAGGACAAGAAGTATTTATTAACATGATATCTTAAGTGGCTTCTTCTGCTTTTCTCATTATTTCTCTGCACCAAGTGGAATTGTTTTCCATGGTCAATAATCAGAGGTGGGAGGGCGCATCTGATGACTGGGCTGTGTTGAGCAGCCACCTGTATAGCAAAAGCCTATGGTTAGCACTGGGAATCATAGAAACATCCAGGCTGGAAGGGACCTCTAAGGTCATCTAGTCCAACCCACTGCAGTGAGCAGGGACATCCTCAACTAGATCAGGTCACCCAGAGCTCTGTTGAGCCTCACCTTGAATATTTCCAGGATGGGTCCTCAACCACCTCCCTGGGCAACCTATTCTTGTGCTCCAATCACCCTCATTGTAAAGAACTTTTTCCTAACAACTAATGTAAATCTACTCTTCTCTAATTTAAACCATTGCCCCTCATCCTAACATTGCAGGCCTTTGTAAACAGTCCCTTTCCAGCCCTCTTGCAGGTGCCCTTCAGATACTGGAATGTGGCAAATATGTCATCTTGCGCCTTCTGTTCTCCAGGCTGAACAACCTGAGCTCCCTCAGCCTGTCCTTGTAGCAGAGATGCTCCAGTACCCTGATCATTTTCATGGCCCTCCTCTAGACTCACTCCATGAGGTCCATGGAGTATTTGCAGAGTTCTGGAAATAATGAACTTTGGCCTGCATTAGAAGATTTTTATCTAACATGCAAACTGCTGAACATGATGCTGGACCTCCTGGTGCTTACAAACAGACAAGGCTTTTACTCATTTTGTCTGTACTTTAATGTTTTGCAACAATATTTAACAGGTATTACTCCCAGAAATGCAAGAAGACTTACCCAATTAGGTACAAAAGGTGTCCATGTTCTGTTTTACTAAAATCAGTAGAAATAAGAGACAAATGGCATTTGTAAAACCAGTCCAAGAGGATTAAGTGCAACACAATCGTAGGTGAGTAATTCAAGTTCCAGAATCACTTTCCCATGGCTCCCCATGTAATTCATGGAAAGAGGTGGCTCCAGTATAGGAGATGAAGCTGAGAGCTCTGAGAGATCCTCTCTCTCTTTCTTGCAGCTATATGTGGCACCTAAGCCTGGGCACCTCACCACTTGTTTGGGGTGAATCCCTTATGTTTCCTGTACTGGCAAAATACTGCTTCAGGAAAGTGTTTTGGCACTTTCATCTTTTGGCATGTTCATCTTTAAGCATCTTAATAACCCAGGGCAGGTTGGCTGACACTGCATGTGTTTAAGAACAGTGACACACTTCAGTGAGGAAGTGAGGAAAGTTCTTCCATCTTTGAAGCTTAAGCAAGATGACATTTTTTTTTTCTTTTGCTTTTCTTATTGGCAGGCATCAAGCAGTTAAGAAAAAGGTGCTGTTTACATTTAGGAATATTCCTTATTGTTACTTTAAATAAAAACTTACCCTTTCCCATCTGAAACATGTCCTTAAAAACATTGGTTCTGGACAGCGTATAAATTATACCTACCTTGGGAGAAAAGAACTTGGCCTTGAAATCAGATACCTTTTCCAGAGCAGCCATGTGCTTTCTGGCTCTGGAGCACTGCATTGCATCATACTTCACAGAAGAATTCTTATAAAAGTGATGGCGAGGCAAATCTAAAATGCTCTGTGACAAATGCCTTTTGGTGATTGAGGGCAGAGGGGGTTGCCTCATTTTTTACATCAGGATGACCATGGAAAAGAGAATGAAAGACTTTCTCATGCAGAGAATATATCTTTAAGAGGGGCTGAGAGAGGGAGAGGCTTGGTCCCTGCTGTCTGCATTACTGTATGTTAGAAGGATGCCACATCTCCACATCATTGGTTTTTCTGGTGCAAAAATCACCCTGCTTTTCTCATGAGAAGCGTAGAAATGGTTTGGGCTTGTTGCACTGTGGAACAGAGAAAAATTTTAAAGTCTCACACTGTGTCAGCAGACAGGAAAACAATTTCCTACCTAATTCTAATGACTTATCATTTCTCATAGAAAATAATGCCAATAGCATGTTAGGGTTTTCAAATAAGATGGAAAAGAGTAGTTTCATCACTGATGTTATGGTGTAGGTAGAAGAGAACATTAACGCTGAAAAATATCAGCCCTCAGGTCAGAAGGGGCTTTTTCCCTGATCTTCCTTTTCATTCATTTTAACATCACATTTATCTCCAGCTATAGAAAAGGTTATTACTGGGCTCCTAGATGCTGGCCATATAAAAATGGCAATATTAAGCAGTGTTAGGTGAGACAGGGAGGAGCAATGGTTGTGGTATTTTTCTAGCTGATTTTGGCCACAGCGATGCCACATTATTGTGTGCAGGCGGAAGTGGAGGAATAGCACACTGGATGGAACAGTATGAGCACACTTGATGTGGCCAGGCCAATTAACACTAACCATCACAGATCCCATTAAATTCTGGTAAAGAAGAAGATCTGTTATCACCTGCAGTATCCTGTGGAGGGAGGGTGAGGACGAACATGTAGCTACTGGGGATCTCATGGCAAATATAAAGAGCTGCCAGTGGCCAAATAATGTGCTCCTAGAAAAAGGCATGGTCCATTATCCCTGCAGAAAACAGAGTGACAAATTACTGTAAAAGTACTGTACTGCAGCTGAAAGAAGCCAATAATTTCATGAATTTTACAGGTACAGCGAACCATAACAGTATGTTCTAGTACTAGCCTCTGCATGCTACAGTGCTTTACACTATAGTTCTTTTTACAGCACTCACAATATAACCCATGTCCTTTCTTAGCAACATCCCTCAAGTCAGGATACTCAGAAAGTACATCTGCTCTACCCTGGGAGACAAATAACACCAGGTTTAAGAAACTGTGCTATAGCTTGCATGCATATTACCACGATCCAATTCTGATCTCATCTCTGCTGATCTTGTTTTGGTGTGCATCTGTTGACTGAGAAAAATGTTACTATGGATTTGTATTAGAATTGAGTCTCAAACATCTTCTGTGATGATTAATCTTTTCAGACTGTCTCCTGAATCTCATCCATGGTCTGACCAACTCATGCTGCTTTTTGAGTATTAGTGTGTTGTTCAGTACATTGGATATGAACATGTGCCCTACCTGCAGTATAATAGTAACAACCTTGAAAATGCAATAATCATTGGAGTTGAATGCCAAATGAATTTGGTAGTGCACAGATGCACTGGAAAAGAAAAGTGAAAAGAAGGGAGATACCTGGAGAATTTGATGAAACAACATAGGCAGGAGGTGCAATAGTTGATGTGCTTCAGATCTGGATGTGGAAAACATTGCATGTACAATGATGGTCAAAGGAGAGCAAAAACAGCAGGTGAAAACCATTTCAATCAAAAGGCTTGGGGTTGCCTTGATTTAATTAGAGTTTATGCTGTTTCATCACAGATTACTGGTAGAAAGTCTTTTACCAGTGAGAAGAAATTTAACAGTGAGTTTGCAATCAGTGCCTCTTTATTTTTGGCCAACACATTTACTGAAGTAAGGATGAAGATCTAGCAATTCTTTTGAAAGACACTAGCTTTGTTAGCACTTTTTCTATGATTTATGAATGGAAGAACTCAAGAACTGTCCAGTTATTTTATAAATATTTTGAACTGTGAAAGAGTGATTCATTGTTGTCAGCAATATCCACATAGCAGTGTCAATACAGCTTGTGTGGTTTTTTGTATGAGATTTTCTGAGTTTGGGGTCTCAATATTTCACAAACACTGATTCTGATTTCTGTCTGCAGTGAAGGCTCTAATGTGGAATGAAAGGAAAAGCATACACTAAAAAACCCCCAAACATACCTGCAAATCAGGCTTGCCATGTCTGCCTGTGTTGACTAAGTGTTATCACTGCCTTTTTTACAAAGCAAACTCTTGAACAAAGGTAAAGTAGAAGACATCAGTAGCACAGTAGAGAGCAGAAACTATTTTCTTCCAGTCCTACCAATTCTTTTTTTAGCCATAATTAATTTCCTGTTGCTAGCAGCTGTTCTGATGTCATAGAAATTGTTCTGTATTGAAACAGGTGTTGACCATTCTAAGACTGCTTACTAAAGGATGTCCCTCCGTTCCAGCCCATCCTGGAGCTTGGTTAATTCCCATGTTTGTGTTTTGTTTAGTGGTCACATTTTTTTATTACATCAGTTTTTATGTTTCTTTGATTTATCAGCATAGGAGGAGAAAGCAACCTGTAGAATAAACTGCTGGTGTCAACACAGAGATGGGACAAGACTATAATTGTTGGAATTTTTATTCAGACATGTGTGACTCGATCCAATAAACATAGATTTCTGGCACCTTTGTGAGGGATGCTTTTACAACAGGCTGCTATCTGAGCATGTCTTGCAAGGACTCCCAGCACTAAGTAGCACTGCTTTTAGATTCTTTCCCCAAGGGCAAAATCTGCATACTTTCCTCATGTTATCAGGTGGCTTTGCTGGTTTCTGAAGATCTATTTCCCACGGAGTCTGATTTGATATGGGAAGGACAGGCTTCCTAGCAATTAGCAACAAGGTATTTTCCTTCCCACCCACATATTCTGATACTTTACAGAGCTGTTTTCACACTACCAGAATCAATCCAGAAAACACCTCTGGATTCTTCTGCCTCACAGGTCAAATAAAGTTACCTTGGGTTTGAAGCATATAGCAGAGCCTTTTGTTTCCTATCCCACCACACCCACCTAGAAGAGTCATTTATAAAGGTCCTGTTAGTGGCAAGAGAACAACTGACAGCCACTGGGATCTAGGAGAAAGATTTAACTGGAGTGAAAGCTTTAGTGGATTGATATTCTGAGCAAGAAGATCCAATATGGAGAAGTGCAGGAAGAGCCAGGGAAGCAGCCAGGGCATTGCTAGGAAAACCAAGAAAAAGTAACACTACTAAGCATTACTGTGAAAGAGAAAACAAAGAAAGGAATACCTTTAAAGATGCTTTTCTTCTGCCATATCTTCAACTACTAGCAATATATCAGAAGGCTAGGACATAAAAGATGCCCAAAGTAGGCAACCATGGTTGCTCCTTTGCTAAATTTTTCACCACTGATAGGTTTTTCCAGTATCAGACAAAGGGTACACAAATAGAGGAAAAATGCAGACAGGCTAAAGTGTGAACTTTCATAAGTTGGCTAAAGAACAATACTCTTTCTGTCCTGAGAAATGGAGTAGTATAATAAAATCTTACCACTGGTTCAAAGCATGAAGCAATCACAGACGTAAAAAGACTCTCAGTGGATTAAACCAAATCCACAATGGCAGCCAAGCATACCAGCTATAAATGTTCTCACTGAGCCTGCAGACACGGATGCTCTCCCAGCCACAAGTGATAAAGCACTTATCCATTTGGCTCCGAGCCAAAAGATTTGGAGATCTGAGGCAAAACTGATCACTTTAGGAGAGAGTCTGCTATGGGTAATTAAAGGCAGATTACTGGATTAAGATTTGATACAAATTTGAAGTCCTTCCTTTTCTTTCCAGATTTATTTTATTTTTCTTGTCCTCTTTGTTTCTGGGTAACTATAATTGAATGAGTCTTTAAACTGTAAATTGTAATTTTGCTGTCAGCAATGGAGCTTTAATTTCAGATGTTTATTAGAAAATTTCTCTGTGAGCCTGTGAGTTTGCTGGAGGGACTTGAATCAATTGCAAAGCCTCCTCCACAAAGCCACGGACAGCATATCATGTGTTGGTGCTTCGAATGTTTTATTTGCTAGTGTGAGAAGAAGAGGTAATCTCTGTCTCAATCAATATGCCCCTCTCCTTCATTGTGGTCATGTTATTTTGCACATGCTTGTTTTCAGACACAAGGATCAAGTCCCTGTCAAGGTTCCCTGTCCTTGAGCATGGCTGTAGCCCACAGTTATGGCCAGGGTGAATCTGCTGTGATATCTTGTTCAGAACTGCAGTGAGAAGGGAACTTTTCCTCTTATGTCGATGAACAAATACATCCCTAGTCAGCAGTGCTGTTCTCAAGTTGCTACTGAAAGATATGACAATAGTAAATGAATGCACAAAAATGGAGGAGAAACAGTTGCAGGGAGAAATCAGTCTAATTTATGAGCCCCCATTGCTTCTTCAAAGGAAATATATACCCTCTTGCAAAAAAAGGGGAGGGGGAGTAAAAGCAGCAGCTGAGGATTCTTGGAGTGCAGGAGAATCCTCAGCTGCCATGGAAATAATGAGGACAGCACCAGCTGTTCCAAATCTGTCCCATACATTTTGGGGCCACTGTTGAAGGCCAGCTGGTACACGCTGCTCAGGTAATGGTGTTGGTAAAGTATAAGTGCTGTGTGCACGTACCACTAAGGAAAGCCTCAAAGTATGTTTAAAGATCACCATAGTAATGTAGAACAATTTCTTTTCTGTTTCACCCAACTACATCTTGTAAAAAAAAGTTCTGACATCATGAGTGTGTGCCTGAGATGAGTAACTGAATGGCCACACTGATGGGACCATGTTAACATTAGATATTTGGGGGGGGGATTTTTTATTTGAGAAAAACATGGTATGTTTTTTTTTATCCCTGTTTGAGCTGGACAGTTAAGGGACTTTTTATTTTTCCAAATCCTTTCTCACAGTGCACCATAGGCATGCTTTTATTGCAGTGTCATTCTACCTTGTGGAGTCTTGTTGCTTAAATAGCTGTAGTTACTCAAGCTACAATAAAGCTGTATGTCTGCAGAGCATGTCTCTGCCTCTTTACCCATTGTGCTACCTGCAAGAGACAGCAGAACCAAGCAAACCTTTCAGATCTGCCTGAAGAATGGAGCCTACTTAAACACTGTGGTGCAACATGTTAGTTGCTTGATGGCATTATGTCACTGTCAGTCATTCAGTGTAGAGCTCTAATATTGCTCACTCTCACTCTCTTAGTCCTTCTCTCTTCACTCTAATTGAATCCCTTATAATTAAGATAAATTCTGAGCAATCAAGCCTGGAATGCGGATGAATAGTCCCTTGTGCAATCCCAAAAGTTCAGCTTTAGGAGGTTATTTCATACACTGTAAATCATTATCCCAGTTTAACTGTAGTGTGAGGGACTGTGAGGTCTTGGGAAAGCTTGCTAGAGCAACTTCATTTATGAAGATAATTCAGAGGAAAAGGATGTCTATTTACAACAGTGTGATTTTACAGGACATACCAGATTCTTTAATGTTAACACCAAATAGTGAGATGCAGTCCAATGCACAGACCCTACAGCTCATTACCAGAATATGAGTCATGACTCCTGAAGATGGGTTTCCAGTACCCATAACTCACACGAGCCTTTAAAGGTAGAAGGGCAGAATCACAGAATCAAACAGGTTGGAAAAGACCATTAGGTCCAACCTCTCACCTAACACCATCTAGTCAACTAAACCATGGCACTGAGTGCCTCATCCAGTCTTATTTTAAACAGTTCCAGAGACGGTGACTCCACCACCTCCCTGGGCAGCCCATTCCAATGGCCAATCTCTCTTTCTGTGAAGAATTTCTTCCTCACATCCAGCCTAAACAAGAACATAGTTTCAGAATCATAGAATCACAGAATTGTTAGGGTTGGAAGAGACCTCAAGGACCCTCTAGTTCCAAACCCCCTGCCATGGGCAGGGACACCTCACACTACATCAGGTTGCCCAGAGCCACATCCAGCCTGGCCTTAAAAACTTCCAGGGATGAGGCATCTACCACCTGCCTGGGTGACCTGTTCCAGTGTCTCACCACCCTCACGGGGAAGAACTTCTTCCTAACATCCAATCTGAACCTACCCATTTCTATTTTGGTTTTTTTTTTTTTTTTTTCACTCCCCCTAGTCCTATCATTACCTGACACCCTAAAACTCCCTCACCTGTCCCATTTTCCCCCTTTTCCCCTCAAAACCCAGAGCACCTGGGCTCTGTTGGAGTCTCCTCCCACCCCAGGTGTGGCCACTTGGTCCTCCCCACCCACTCCCCTTTTTAATCCCCACCAGGAGAGGCAGAAGCCCTAAGCTAAGCCCTTCTGGGCTGAGGGATCCTCCTCTCATCGCTGGTGAGTCCTCATGGCGCACACTGGGTGATGGTGGTGGTGACCAAAAAGGCCGGGGGGCCTGGTGGCCCCCCGGTTGTTAGGGCAATGATTGGTTGCTACGCTAATATCTTCCATGGGTGCTTGCTGGGCTTTCTTACTGGGGCTGAGCTCCTCTGTGTGGTATCTTGGTTGTTAAGGGTCTTGCTCCTGGCTCTGGTATGGGTGCAGTAATGGTGGTGGTGGAGCAGGAGCTGTTTAGTCAGATGATATTATGCTAATTACACTGGTTTTACCTGGAGACCTCTTGAGTCTGCTCTCATCATTCAATTAATCCCTGCTTTTGTGCCTCGTTTACAGCCTGTTTCTTCCCCCTCACTGCTTCCTTTCATAAATAAGGAAGACCACACAATAATTTATTTCTGCCATGGTAAACAGGATTGGTTAGGCTGATTGCATTTAATAAGGAACTGGAAATACACCTTTCCTGCTCATGGGTGCTTTGAATGGGAAAGAAATTATTATTTCTTGGTAACGTTGGTGTGGTTTTGCTCACATGTACCTGGACACAGATACATTTTTGTGCCAATGTCAGCCTCCAGGAGTTCTCGTTCAGCAGGGACACAGTTTTCATGTGCTGACTTAGTGAGGCTGGCAACTGTCTCAAGAAGCTTTTCATCATTTAGAGGACACAGTCTCAGGCTGCGCCAGGGGAGGTTCAGGCTAGATGTTAGGAAAAAGTTCTATACAGAAAGAGTGATTGCCCATTGGAATGGGCTGCCTGGGGAGGTGGTGGAGTCGCCATCAGCCATCACTGGAGGTTTTCAGGAGGAGACTTGATGGGGTGCTTGGTGCCGTGGGTTAGTTGTTTGGGTGGTGTTGGATTGGTTGATGGGTTGGACGTGGTGGTCTTGAAGGTCTCTTCCAACCTGGTTTATTCTATGTATCAGAATGACATTGCTCATCAGCTTGTCTTCAGGTTAATGTTTTATAGAATAATAAAATTGTTTGTGTTGGAAAAGACCTTTCAGATTCTGGAGTCCAATGCTTTACAAACTCACAAACAGGCCAACAAGGGCTTGCACTGACACAGGGTCAAAGAGCTGAAACCACCGAAGGTTTAATTTAGGTGAGGTTTTCTTTGGTGTCTGAAGGAGTTCTGTGGGTATCTAGAAGGGGTCTGGAGCCCCCTGAAAGGGTCTAGGGCAGTGTTAGGGACTTCTAGGGTCACCTCGCAGCTGCCACTCCGATGCTACCTGCCTAAGAGTGCCATTTCTGGAACCATTGGACAGAGGGAAGGTTTGTCTTCCCTCTATTTGCAGTGCCCTGACAAGGACTTGCACCGAGACAGGGTCAGAGAGCCGAAACCATCAAAGGGTTTAATTTACGAGAGCAACAGACTTGCTTGCTGCCACCTGCTGCTTAGGGGTCTGAGTTTTTAAGGTTGTTTCACTCTTGTGTTGTCTTTCCTTTTTTGGGAGCTTAACTGCTTTGCCTGACAACAAGTTGCAGATTTGTATTTGGCCTCAGCCACAAAACCTGATATGGAGTGGGATGCTTTGGTACCAGAATGTGGAGCTGTTGGAAACCAAATTTCTCACTGCGAGTGGCTCAGTAACAAATTTCCTTTGGCAAATGGGGGCAAGAATGTCACTGTGGTAAGCTGCTGCAAAGTGCCAGCCTTGGGGACTCTAACCACCTTTACCTTCTTACTTAGTGCTTGCTTGGAGGAAATGAACTTCTCCTAGGCTTGGTGTCTGCTGCCCTGTGAAGAGTTTGGCTGAACAAGATGCAGCAGGTTTGTAATACTTGGTTTTGCTTCCAAATGCTGAGGAACCTGCAGCTCACCTGTGAGTATCTGCAGAGTGGAGTAGCACAGAGCTTTCCTCAGGTCTTTCCAAGTCCCAGTGCTTGCCAAGGGTGAACAGCTCAGGGTGCGAGGTGATGAAAACCAAAGGGAGTTTTCAGGTGCAGGGAGTAGCCTCTGCCCCACTGAGACTGATCAGTGTTGTGTGGCTAAGATTTCCACTAGGGAATTCTTTCCCTCACAGAAATCACTTTACAGTCAGTGGGGAGCAAGCAAGAAAAGCTGTCTGGATCTGGCTGATGTGGTGGCACATGCAAGCTATTTTACATAGCTTGAGGTAGAGCTTTCTAGTGATGAGAAAAGGGAATATGATGCAGAGCTGCTCTGAGCCAGAGAAATACTCAGAATATGATGGGGAAAAGAGGAGGAAGGAAGAGAAGCAAAAACAGAAACAAGGGAACTTTCAGGAAGAGGGGAAAAAAAAATCCAATTCTCATAATAAACACCAGAAACACTCATGTGGATTGAATGGCCAAGAAACCAGAGGTGCATGAATCAATCTTGTGCTCCCAGCTTCTCACAGTTCCCCATGCCTTCCTGGTGCAGAGGCTTGCAGAAAGAATGATGTAGTTTCCTGCAGGGTTTAATAGGATTCTGTGTATATTAGACCATCCCAAACAAGCTCATCAAGATTAATTCACACTATTTTTCTGTTGTTGGGCTTGTGTAGATACTGGGTTCTTCTTTTAATTTTGGAACCTAGGCTCCTCTGGCTGGCTGATCACTCTTCAGATTTGTTTTGTGGAAGGAGGCAGTGGAGATGTGACATGGCTTGCAGGGCCATGAGCTGTGACAGCATGGCTTCTAACGCCTCAGATAGTCTCTAGTTTAGACATAACTTCATTGGGCCAAGTTTTGAGTGAGTCTATAGTATTTCTAGGTTTGTGTGAAAGCCCTTTCACATCACTTGCTGGCATACTCAGGAAACTGTAATGAGTATCAGCTTGCTCTAATTGTGAAGGCTGACTATGGGGAACTTGTGAGAGGCCCAGAGACCTGGAATATCTCAATACCTATGGCTGCTTCTAAGATTGCTCTTCAAAATCAATTTATACATAGCTGCTGACCTTGATTCTGCAAGTGGAATTGCAATGAACAGAATTGTTTGGGCTTTTTTTTTCCCTTTTTGAGATCCTTTTGGATTTGAATTTGTTTATTAGGACTCTGCACAATGATGCTTCTTGAAGCACTACAGTGTAGCAAATGTCATATGAAATGTTCATAGGAGTCTTGAATACCATGCAGTCTGAGGGGAAGAGCCAAGTATAATCTTCCTCCAAGCTTGTTGCCTTGACATTTTCACTCATGGATCCTACTTTGAATTTCATGATACAGCACCTAAGTCATAAACAGATGTGCTTGACCCAGCTGTATAAAGACCAGCTAGAAAATCAAATTACAATTCTGAAGGCAGCACAAAGATCACTTGTCATGACACTCCAAAGAGAATAGGGAAAGAGATAAGCTTTACACAGGTTAGACTTCCCTAGAGCATCTAGCTTCACTCTAAAGGAATTTGCATGTGTTTTGTATACTGTCTGTAGGATGGCCAAAAAGAAACTTGACATCTTTAGGACTATTTCCTCCACATGTTACCTCCTTCCCATCCATAGGATCTTCTTTCAGATGAGAGCTTTGTCCTTTGGTTTTGATATTTACAAAAGCTTTTTGTTGGGTGTGGGTGTGTTTTTTTTTGTGGGTTTGTTTTTGTTTTTTTCAAGAAACCAGAACAACTTCTGATTTTGTTGTGGAAAAGTCTTACCATGAAATTAGGCAGAGGATGAAATAATGTCCAAGAAATAGACTTTATTGGGGAAAAAAGTAATCTCTTTTTACAGGCTCTGATGTTATTTACATTTAATTTGCCTGAGCTGTGACAGTATTTTGTGAATCACAAATTCACCTCTGTGCAGAAGACTAGTACAAGCCTGAGGTAGTTAAGTCCCTCTCAGATTCTCAAAATGGCTCTTACATTGGATTCCACTCTGGAGAAGAAAGCAAATGGATTGTTTTAAATACATCGCCCTATCTGGGACCTCTTTCTTCTGTATGCCAATGCTTAAATAAAACCTGATTTATCATATTAGGTAGGAATTTATATCTTGTCACATGTACTTCTGGAAATTATTTTTTTCTCCTGCTTTGGGACCCGATTCTCTGAAGCGCTGAGACTCTGCCAAGGAGATGCTGAGCACCACACGTACTCGTGAAGCTCAAAGGGGGATGAAGTCTCTCAGCATTTCTATGATTAGGCACTTTGTGACTCTGTTAAAGCTTTTCTACCAGAAAGAATTACTCTTTTCATGGCATTTATTACATGTCTCCTTGAGTCTCCTTTGCAGACTCTTTCTGCCATCTTTCTGTAATAGGAAGAAATTTGATCCTGGAGTTATGGTGACAAACCCTTTCGAGCCGTGACACCACAGCTTTTCTTATCACCAGAAACCATCAGTGGAATTACAGCTCTCTATTATTTCATTGCTTTTTTTCTTATATTCTATGACACATGGGCTTGAAAGCTCAAGTGTCTATTACTGCACTGAGACACAGAAGATGGCTTTCACATTAAAATCTCTTTGAAGAAAGGAGTAAGTGGGGGAGAAGGGAATCACCTAATTAAGTAATTACCTGGTTGTCTCAGTTTATTGAGATATAAGAAATAACTTATTAATAACAATGCAGTTCTGAGTGGCTGGTAAATAACTGCTTGGAAATCTCTGCAGTGACAGTGTCAAAACTGATGAGAGCTGCCTGCTCTGCTGTCCTCTGCTCTGTTATCCTCTGCTCTCCTCCCTGCTTGCCTCTTCCACTGAGTCACTTCTTCTTTCTCTATGCTGCTCTGTAGTTCTGTGCTTGCGTTCTCCTTGTGTTTCTGGAAATCTGTCATATTGTTTTCTGGTGGGTTTATTTGGGGACAGGCCCACATTTAGGGTGAACTGCTACGCTTTGGACTTATGATAGCTGAGGATTTGACCCTTTGTCTATCTTCTAATCCCCTATGCCAGACCAGTTTTGTCAATAATGTAGACTGGATTATAGATGTATATCCTGCCTACATTTTGACACGTAACAGGCTAGAATAAGTCTTGTTTGTGAGCATTTTTGTTGTTATTCCTCCTTTAGCTCACCAATCTAGTCTAAGGTAACTCCTGTGTGTACTCAGACTACACGGTTGTGAGTTCCCTAACTTCTGTGCATTACCACCTTCAGAAACAACCTCATTTGGAAAAGCATCAGTGGCCTTTTTGATTGGAAAGTGCTCCTAGGCCTCAGTTTGAAGTAGAAAGGATGGATTAGCTAAATTTGGTCTGATTAAGAGCGAGTTTGTGTTTTTTGTGGCGTTTTGTTTTTTTAAGAGGGTTTTTTCCTTACCTGGACCAGGTACAAAGTTTTAAAAACTGAAATCAAGTGTATGGGCTCACACACAGCACTTTTAGTTGTAAACCCCTCTATAGATCCTTTCTTCTTAAGTATGATTAGCAAGACTTAATTTCCTAAACAGTGTCTGGGAAGGTCTCTTAACAAGAAGTCAGGCTGCAGAGTTGTTCCAGATGTCACAACTTGTACCTTATTGCTGCTGAGGGTGGAAATGAAGGAAAAAGGCTCCCCTTTGACTTCTAGATTCAACGGAGTTGAGTTTGTGGGGAGTATCACAGGGCTGGGTGACTCAGTAGTTTAGGCAGTTTCCCTAAAATACTTCAAGTATTTATAGAGGAACAAACAAAAGCAATCTTTCTAATCCTCTCCCATGGCAAACCATAAAAACTTTCTTTTTTTTTTTCCTTATACAGCTTTATGACAGAGGTGTACCAGCCAGCTCTTGACCCGTGTGGTAGAGTTCTTTGCCACCTGCTCCTTGGTGCCAGTAGCCTCCAGGGACAGTTCTGGGCACTATGCAGGACAACTTAACTTTAGAAATGTTCCTCCTTCTGACATGCCTCACTACCTCCATGTCAGCTTTGGGCTTTTCAGTCCAGGAACTGCCTCAGCTTGCTCCAGGCTGTGCATTGTATCACCTTGTTGTTGATAGCTGTGTTTGTTTTGTGAGGGGTTGAGGAGGATACACTGAATGGCATCATGATATAAAATCAGACCAGGAGTTCAGGTAAATTATAATCTCTTAAGAGAAATATTGTAAACTTTAAATTCTCTTCTTTTTTTTTTTATCTGTGGGGTAAACTCTTACGTTGATGCTCCTTTGCTCATTAAATCTCTTCCCCTTCACCCTATGGCGCTGAAGCTTCTTGTCTATAAAATTCTTATGGTAACTTCATACAGAAATTAAAGAAGAAATATTCTTCTGATTGCAAGCAAACCTGGGTACATAATTGTGGTAGGTTGAGAGAGGGCTTAGCTCTCCCTCCTCCACAGAGTAAGAAACCACAGCTAACTCAGTCGAAGAGCAAAAGCTATATATTTACAAGCATATATGGAAAGCAGGTTATATATAACACAATATATACAGGTATTTACAGTATATACACAGAAATACACAGCAAAGACAAATAACACAACAAAAATCCCTCCCTCAGGGAGGGATCCCCTCTTTGGAACCCCCTCTCTCCCCCCCTTACCTCCCTTTTTCCCCAAAAAGGGGTTAGAGAGAGAGAAAGGCAAGTTACTAAGGAAAAGAGTTGTTAGCAAGCTTCAAAAGCCCATGCAGGATTAGTGTTTGCTTATCTGAAGGCCAAGTCCAGCAGTTCGCAGAAGAAGCAGGCAGGGAGAACAGGCTGAAACACCAAACTCCCCCAACTCCCAAACCGAACTGAACTGAGGAAAAAATTTTCCAACCGCTTCACAATCTAAAGCTGAATTTTTGTTTATCAACCAATGAAATTCGTTTAGAATATCAGAATGTTTTGGTTCTAGTACCAAAAACATTAGCCAGTGTGTTCCAGCAGTGTTTGTTCTTAAAGGCACAGCCTCAAACGACCACAGTCCACCCCTTTCTAAACAATTTCATTGGCTGTTCGTACTGTCCATCCAATCCAGAACAATATTTACAGTTCGTAAGTTAAGTTCATCGTCCATTCCGGCTATACTCAGATGTAGATGATTCAGAAGTCCAAGAAAATCCAAAATCAAGAAAATGGAAAACAGTTTGTCTCTCCGCAGACGAAGCGAAGAAAAAGGGAAACAGGGACTCAGGGACTCTCAGTTGACTCAGGGTTCTCAGGGTTCGTGCACCGTAGATTCCTCAGGGACTCTTTCCTTTGGACGCGCTGTAGCTGTACAACATTCTGAAATTAAACTCTCTCAGCTAAAGTTAAATCTCTTTGTGGAATACACTGAATTTCACCATTCTCTTGCATTACCCAATAAGTGTGACCCGGACCTTCTGCTGAAACCACCCCTCGGACAGGTTTAGCCTCTCCTGAGGGCGAAAATACCCAAACAGTTTTACCTAACAGATTCTTTTCCCTAACAACAGGAACTCTATCACCTTCTACTTTCTGTAGCAGATCAGAATGTGCAGGTCCAGCTCGGTTCACTGAACCTCTACTGTTCACCAGCCAGGTTGCTTGTGCTAAATGTTTCTCCCAGTTTTTCAAAGATCCACCTCCCATGGCTTTGAGAGTGGTCTTCAACAAACCGTTGTAGCGTTCAATCTTCCCTGCAGCTGGTGCATAGTAAGGAATATGGAAAATCCACTCAATACCGTGCTCTTTTGCCCAGCTCTTTACAAGGTTGTTCTTGAAGTGAGTTCCGTTGTCTGACTCAATCCTCTCTGGAGTTCCGTGTCTCCACAGGATCTGTCTCTCCAGACCGAGAATGGTGTTGCGTGCAGTTGCATGTGGGACTGCGTAAGTTTCCAGCCATCCAGTGTTTGCCTCTACCATAGTAAGCACGTACTGCTTACCAGAACGAGAACGTGGTAGAGTGATGTAGTCAATCTGCCAAGCTTCACCATACCTGTACTTGGACCATCTGTCACCATACCACAAGGGCTTAATTCTCTTTGCCTGCTTAATAGCAGCACAAATGTCACAGTCATGGATGACTTGTGTGATGGCATCCATGGAAATGTCTATGGATCTGTCACGAGCCCATTGGTATGTTGCATCTCTGCCTTGATGTCCTGACGAATCGTGAGCCCACCGAGCTAAGAATATCTCACCTCGGTGTTTCCAGTCGAGATCAAGTTCAGAGTCCTTGTCTACTTGAGAAACTCTTGCAGCTAGATCTGCCTGATGGTTGTGCTGCTGTTCCTCAGTAGCTTTGCTCTTGGGAATGTGAGCATCAATGTGTCTCACTTTCACTGGAATTCTCTCGATTCGATCAGCAATGTCTTGCCACAGTTCAGCTGCCCAGATGGGTTTTCCTTTCCTCTGCCAGCCATTCTTTTTCCAGTTCTTTAGCCAACCCCATAGAGCATTGGCTACCATCCATGAGTCGGTGTAGAGATAAAGCTTTGGCCATCTCTCACGTTCAGCCACGTCGAGAGCTAGCTGGACAGCTTTTACCTCTGCAAACTGACTGGATTCTCCTTCTCCATCCTTCGCCTCTGCAACTCGGTGTGTTGGACTCCACACGGCAGACTTCCACCTTCGCTTGTTCCCGACGAGACAACAGGAACCGTCTGTGAACAAAGCATATTTCTTTTCATCATCAGAAAGGTCATTGTAAGGAGGAGCTTCCTCAGCACGAGTTACTCTCTCCTCTGGAGGTTTAGCACAGTTGGTATCTTCAGGCCAACTTGAGATCACCTCCACCAGACCAGGTCTTTCAAGATTTCCCATTCGAGCTCTCTGTGTTATCAGGGCCATCCACTTAGACCAGGTGGAATCTGTGGCATGATGTGGTGTGGAACCTTTGCCTTTGAACATCCAATTCAAAACTGGCAATCTGGGAGCTAAGAGAAGTTGTGACTCAGTTCCAATTACTTCAGAAGCTGCTTTCACTCCTTCATAGGCAGCTAGAATCTCTTTCTCTGTTGGAGTGTAATTAGCCTCTGAACCTCTGTAACCTCGACTCCAGAAACCAAGAGGTCGTCCACGTGTCTCACCTGGAGCTTTTTGCCACAAGCACCAGGTTGGACCATTGTCACCTGCAGCCGTGTACAAAATGTTCTTAATGTCTGGACCATCTCGCACAGGTCCCAGACCCACTGCTTGGACTACTTCTTGCTTTATCTGGTCAAAGGCTGCTTGTTGTTCAGGTCCCCAGTGGAAACTGTTCCTCTTTCGAGTCACATCATACAGAGGTTTCACAATCTGACTGTATCCAGGAATGTGCAGTCTCCAAAATCCCACTATCCCCAAGAAACGTAGAGTTTCTTGCTTGTTCGTGGGATTTGCCATGGTAGAGACTCTATTTACCACATCCACTGGAATGTGTCGGCGTCCATCCTGCCACTGCACTCCCAGAAACTGGATCTCTGTGGTAGGACCTTTCACTTTGTCTCTCTTGATGGCAAAACCTGCATTCAGGAGAATGTCCATGATTTTGTTACCTTTCTCGAAGACTTCCTCAGCAGTTTTACCCCAGACGATGATATCATCGATGAACTGGATGTGTTCTGGAGCACCACCTTCCTCCAGAGCATCATGGATTACTGCATGACAGATGCTGGAGCTGTGGATCCAGCCCATTGGCAGTCTGTTGAAAGTGTACTGGATTCCTCTCCAGGTGAAAGCAAACTGAGGCCTGCATTCCTCTGCTATGGGAATAGAGAAGAAGGCATTAGCAATGTCTATGGTAGCATACCATTTGGCCTCTTTGGATTCCAGCTCATACTGGAGTTCCATCATGTCTGGTACTGCTGCACTCATAGGCGGAGTTACTTCATTCAGGGCTCGGTAGTCCACTGTCAGACGCCAGTCTCCATTCGGCTTTCGCACAGGCCACACTGGACTGTTGAAAGGTGAATGAGTTTTGCTGATGACTTTCTGACTCTCCAACTGACGAATCAGATTCTGAATGGGCAACAAAGAGTCACGGTTGGTTCTGTATTGTCTGTGATGCACAGTCCGAGAAGCAACCGGCAACTTAATGTCCTGAATCTTGTGTTGTCCCACAACTGCAGATTCATCAGAAAGCTCAGGTCTAGCAGACAGCTTCAGTTTTTGTCCATCAATTTCTACAGAAGCTACTCCAAAAGCCCATTTGTAACCTTTAGGGTCTTTGAAACGCCCTTCTCTCAGAAAATCAATTCCCAAAATACAAGGTGCATCAGGTCCGGTCACAACTGTATGCTTTTTCCATTGTTTACCAGTTAAGCTTATATTAACCTCCACTTTACTTAACTCTTGAGATCCACCAGTGACTCCCAGAATAGTTATGGACTCTGATCCCTGATAATTTGATGGCAATATGGTGCACTGAGCTCCTGTGTCAACCAAGGCCCTGTACTTCTGAAAGTGTGAAGTGCCAGGCCACTGGATGTACACATCCCAATAGATTCTGTTATCTGTATTACCCCTCTCCTCCCCCTGGCGGGAGGCAGGGCACCCCTAGTTATGGGGAACATGTCCACAGGTGCAACGAGCACACTGTGCAGTGTTAGAACTGGAGCCACTGTTGGAGCTACTAGAGTTGTCCTGGGGAACTGTAGAAGTAACAGCTACCCTTCTGGTATTGCTACCTCGGGTTCTGCCACTTTGCAGTTCTCTCAGTCTCCTGAAAAGATTAGAAGTTGGTTGACCATCCCACCTGTTCATGTTCTCACCAAACTGATCACGCAGGGTAATCCAAATAGTCCTACGTGACTGCCTTGGTGGTCTGTTTTGGTTTGATCTGTTTTGGAATGACCTCCTTGGAGGATGTCTATTCCTCACAGATGAAACCTGTACCCACCTGGAGGAAGAATTGGAATCATCTCTTTGTGCCAATTGGGAGATGGTGTTTTTAAATTCATCCTTCAGCTCTTTCATGCAATTCTCCAGTTTTCCAGAGTTTCAATGGCTGAAACCAAAGAAACACGTGTCATGCTATCATCCAATTGTCTCAATTGATCAGTGAATTGGCCAACCGTAAGAGGAGCTCCACCATAATTTCTTGCTACAATTCTGCTTGCCAGAATGTTTGCATAATTGGAAGGAGCAAGCTTGATGAGCTTTTTAGTAAGACCATTTCCTACAGGAACATCATCAGGATTCAGAGATTCATGTTCACCATAGAGTACCTCTCTAACAGCAAATTCTCTCAGACGCTTAATTCCCTCATCTATGGTAGTCCAGGGCTTAGGATTCCATGGAAGATCATCTCGGGAAGGGTATCTCATGAGAACCGCCATCAGAAGGCGTATCCACAGATTAACCTTACCGAGAGCCTTGCCTAGATGTCTATCTATTCCATTATCCTTCGAGAGAGTTCCTAGCTGGGCTGCTGACTTGTCTCCAACCATTAGAGCTGGAGCACCTGTATCATAGCATCTACCAAGCCAAGCGAGAACTGGCTCCTTATCTGCTCTGAGATAGTCTTTTCTCACATTTCTAAGCTCCTCACGTGGTGAAGAGCAGTCGGTTATGTCATCTTGTTCTTGCTCCTCTGCCTCCTGTTCCTCAACTTGTGGTCCCAACAACCTCTCAAGGATCCCTTTAAGCTGAGAAGCACCACCACTAGCTGCTGTCCTACCAAGAGATGCATCTCGATCCTCTGATGATCTCAATAACTCAGCTATATTTTTAAGACAAATTTTTTCTTCCTCCCCAGCAGAAGAACCTTGCTGTGCATCCCCGTCAGCTCCTGAATCAGCCTTAGTCGTACCCTTCCTTGTTGTTAAAACTGCTACTTGCTTTACTGGAGCTGTGTTTGGGTTTCCAGCTGCCTTATTATCAGAAGCTGATAAGCTTTGAGACAGATTAGCTGCTTTGGAGGACGCTTCCGCTCCTGCCATGGAAGAAGGAGGAAATGACTTTGCCTCGTTAATGGTGGCTGCTGGGGACACAGGAGCCGCCATGTTTGGGGCAACTGCAGCCCCTGGCTGCTTGCCAGAATCATTAGCAGTGCTATTCAGAGCTGCCTTGCCCATTGACTTTTTAGCTTTATCTTTAACTGACACAGATTCTCCATTATCATCCTCACTGGATGTTCCTGAAACAGAGCTAGGGTGGCGTTTTCGTCTCTTAACCCTCCGTTTTATAACAAAACATGCCTTGGACACTTTTTTCTCCCGGTACAGTGCTACCAACAAATACACATTAATTATCATCATCAGCAGGACTACACACATCAAGAAAATCAGCTTTGGATCCCAGCCATCACTTAAAATTACCCTTTCACCGAGCGGAATCTTAAACTCTTTTATCTCAATAGGGAGTGTGCTAGATGTAACATTCCTGTACTTTTTAACATAAAAGAATTCCAGGCACTGATCATACAGAAGCCGAATCTTGTACTTAAACCACAAATATAATTTTTGCATTATATATTTACCTATCTTATCGATAATCATACCCAGGCAATACTTGTAGATCAATACACCAAAGACCGAGAAGAACAGACGCTCAAAAAGCCAAAACACCTTCATGTTTGCTCGTTCGACTTAAGCAAGCAATAAATCAAACTAATTTGTCAGCAAGCCCCACGTTGGGCGCCAATAAATGTGGTAGGTTGAGAGAGGGCTTAGCTCTCCCTCCTCCACAGAGTAAGAAACCACAGCTAACTCAGTCGAAGAGCAAAAGCTATATATTTACAAGCATATATGGAAAGCAGGTTATATATAACACAATATATACAGGTATTTACAGTATATACACAGAAATACACAGCAAAGACAAATAACACAACAAAAATCCCTCCCTCAGGGAGGGATCCCCTCTTTGGAACCCCCTCTCTCCCCCCCTTACCTCCCTTTTTCCCCAAAAAGGGGTTAGAGAGAGAGAAAGGCAAGTTACTAAGGAAAAGAGTTGTTAGCAAGCTTCAAAAGCCCATGCAGGATTAGTGTTTGCTTATCTGAAGGCCAAGTCCAGCAGTTCGCAGAAGAAGCAGGCAGGGAGAACAGGCTGAAACACCAAACTCCGCCAACTCCCAAACCGAACTGAACTGAGGAAAAAATTTTCCAACCGCTTCACAATCTAAAGCTGAATTTTTGTTTATCAACCAATGAAATTCGTTTAGAATATCAGAATGTTTTGGTTCTAGTACCAAAAACATTAGCCAGTGTGTTCCAGCAGTGTTTGTTCTTAAAGGCACAGCCTCAAACGACCACAATAATGTATTTGACAACATGAGGGAAGATTCACAGGCTGGGTGAAAATAAGTTGATCTTTTAAAAGTTTTATATTTTACTTTTTTTTTTTAAAGGCTGTTAGTTTTGTTCTTGTGCCTTGTGCAATCAGATGCATCAGTATGCAGAGCAGAGGTCTGAGTCTCCTTAGGTCAGTTTGGACCAAGTTTTATTGGCCTTGGGCTCTTGTATTTGATGTACAGTTGTGTAGCATTGCATAACCATCCCTTTGCAAACATTAGCAGTAATCTAAGGTTCAGCCTGAGTGACAGCTATGCATTGTGAGTAGGTCTGTTTAGGTGTCAGGGTGATGTAAATAAGGATGACTAAACCATGCCACATAAACAGAATTTGCCATATGATATTGTTCCCTTTGCATTTTTCTAAGTCTTTTGAAGTTAGGGAGGGGGAAATGACAGGATGTATGAAAGCAGCACAGCTTACAGCTCAGCAAACAGTTGTAGTTTGAATTACAATATCTCTGCCAGATGGACACAGACACCTATGAGGATGCTAGGACAGAACTGCTTCTTAGAGAGGTCAAGTGACTCAGTGTGATTCAGCACATCTGAAAAGTGAAAAATTAAAGACATGGAGGCATAGTTGACTTAATTTCTAAAATTTTAAGAGGCAGAATTATTTTATTCCTCTTGCATTTTGCCTTCCCTCCTTCCCCTTTTGTCTGCAATGTACCATATACAGAAGACTCATTTTTCTTCTGTCAATCAGTAAGGGCAGCCAGTCAGACCTCATCAGTGTAGTAATGGATGTTCAGAGCGAATTAGTTAGCCCGATCACATCAGAGGTGACACTAAAGAAGGGAGGAGAATACTTTATGGTCTGTAGTGTATTCACTTCTTTGGTAATTTGTCCACATCTGGAGAGGAGAGGAAACCATCCTCCTGAGTTATGGCCAAACAGCTTCAGCCGGAACTGAGATGGAAGATCATCTTCTGAATTATGCTAGTCAAAGCATGACTCTTAAAGCTCTCCAGTGCCAAGGGCTTAAACAATCAATATGTTCCTTGTTTACCACTTCCCTCTTCAACATATATTTCCTTAAATTTTGAAATGTCAGAAGTCAGATTCTGATGTCCAGAAATTTGACTATAATAACACTGAGTACTGATTTTATTCAGTATTTGTTGTTAATCCTGCAGAGTCTGCTGGTATTCCAGGCTTTGGTAAAAGTAGATGTTGGAAAGAGATGCAGTAAGAGAGCCAGAGAGCATTTTAGCTTGATATGGATACATATTGTGTGGCAGTGAGATAGGCCTACCTTTATACTTAAATTTCTGTGAAGGAACATGAATCATCAGTATAAAATGGTGAACTCTAACCAAAATCCTGGATTGGCTGGAGTAGAGAATAGGGACAGCAGTGTCTGGCCTCTGGGTGAGTGTGTTGATCCAGCTGCAGCTAAATGGGAAGTACTTTTGTCAGGGCACAGAAAAAGAATAAGCTTAAGTACAGGATTCTGCAGTCTGTCAAGCTGCTGAGGGAATTCAGTTCAAAATACCAAAGTGACTAACACATGGAGATGAAGTAAGAGCTTTGAGGAATCTATCAGAGGATCAATGTGCTGCAGAAAGGAGGGCCAGCTGGAGTGGAGCAAGAATAGGTGATCTACCTCTTGAACTGGGCCAAATACATATAGCCTTGTGGAAGAAACAAGGTGGGCAACCAGGCCTTATTGTATGGTGGTATTGCCTTCATACAGAAGGAGTTAGGGAGGAACAGCAGAGAGATTATTTGCTCTCAAGCAAGATGAATCAGTCTGAGAAAATTGCGAGGTTGATCTATTAGTGGTTATGGTGTTTTTTGTTGGTTTTTTAAAATTCATTTAAATACCTCTGCACTGCCCATTTGTGGCAGGATACTGTTCCATTGCATCTGTCAGAACTTCTCTGCAGTATTCTGTACAAGTTGTGAGCACTTTTGTAACCCTTGAGATATTCTCAAAATGAAATATACTCCATACCTTCCCAAAAATGCATTTTCTATGCAAGCTTGAAATACAAAAACATATATATGTTAAAGCTGATCAGACAAGAACAAATTAAGGTAATTCTAGGAATAAATAAGCATAGCCCCTACATTTCTAGCAGATTTCTAGCCATCAGAGAGGTGAGGTCCTGAGGAGACCCTGATCAGAAATGTAATTTCTTTAAAAGATAAAGACCCGTATATTTATGCACAGAACTTGATGGCATATCTGTCAGGAACAGCAAGGACCAGAATGATGTCACTTAAGAAGTTTTTCTAGTCCTTCATGTGTGTCATGTCTATATTTAATATATTGACAAGGCCTTGTGGGAAAGTATCCACACAAAAACTTTTCTGTGACCACTTACCATCTTTTTCTGATAACCAAATTCTGTCAGCCACAAAATTAATTTCACATATACTCCCAACACACAAAACCACACACATATACATGAAAAACACAGGCTATTCACAGAATCACCAAAGCTGGAAGAGACCTCAAAGATCATTAAGTCCAACCTGCCACCACAGACCTTGTGACTAAACTATGGCACCAAGTTCCATGTCCAATCCCCTCTTGAACACCTCCAGGGATGGCAACTCCACCAAGAGAGCCATTTTCCATTGGAATGGGTTGCCCAGAGAGATGGTGAAGAACTTTCTTCTTAGCTTGAGCCTAAACTTCCCCTGGCACAGCTTGAGACTGTGTCCTCTTGTTCTGGTGCTGGTTGCCTGGGAGAAGAGACCAACCCTCTCCTGGCTACAACCATTCTTCAGGTAGTTGTAGACAGCAATGAGGTCTCCCCTGAGCCTCCTCTTCTCTAGGCTAAACAATCCTAGCTCCCTCAGCCTCTCCTCATAGGGCTTGTGCTCAAGGCCTCTCATCAGCCTTTTTGCCCTTCTCTGGACATGTTCAAGCGTCTCAATGTTGCTCATGAATCACCAGAAGATGGAATGAATTTACAGGAAAATAGTATTTTTCTATAGCCTTGCACTTCCACACCTAACCTGGAGCTTTTAGAAAGAAATGGATGTTTAGAGTGCATTGGTTTTCGGAAAACAAATAATAATGTTGAGATTCCAGAATTCTAGTTTCCAGTGAACAGCTGTAAAGTTATACTGTTGTACAGTTTAAGTGGAAAATAAAGGCTTAATTTGCTTTGGGTTGCATAGTTTTGTGACTTAGAAACCCATTTTCACAACATAAACTGAATGAGCACTGCTACTACTGTCATGACAACCTCTATACTCTGAATGGAGTAAAGTGTATTTCAAAAGGTCTTTGCAAAAATTCTTAAGATTCAGGAATCTGTGGCCATTTTTTCTTGCAAATATTCAAGCTGCCGATTTATTTATTTATTTATTTTCTTTGCCTACAAGCATTTTTTGGGGAAATGATTTCTAATTTATGTTGTTCCTTGGAGGTCTTGCATAAAGCCACTAATATAATACCATATGACTTGGGGGGATCAAATAATCTGTGCAAATATTGACTCACAAATATCCAGCACATTCAGCAAACAGTTCATAAGTAATTTATTGGCTAAAGTGAACACAGAGGTTCAGAGCACTGATCTGAAAAGCAAATTTTTCAAGATCATAGCCTCTCCATTGGAAATTTACCTGAAGAGGAAAACAAGTAAGATCTTAAAATTATTAGGCTTTTTTTTTCTCACCAGGCTCCTAATGCAATGTAATATACCTTCTCATTCCTTCCTACCCCTGCACTACCATCTCTTAGCTTTATTATTATTACTATTTTTGGCTACTACATTAATGGAAATATTTATTTAATCAGCATAAGTTACAGTATCTTCTTGGATTTTCTTTTTACTCCTGTAAAGTTTTCTTTACTTTTGGAGTGCCATGCTTCAAAACTGGAATGTTCCTGGTGCAAATGAGTCAGTACAGAGATGTTTCCAATTTAGTCTTGTGGTGGTTTAGACTGGGTGCTGGCCCGGATGCTGCTGCACAGACCACACCTGGGAGGTCCCAAGGGGTGGGCCCAGCCCAAGGGGTGGTCACAGGAAAGCAGGTATTCCATCTCCCATAATGTCCTGCTCCCCTATAATAGATCAGTGCGGGGTCTTCACTTCCTCTTTCTTCCCTCACCAGTGCCTAGGTAAAATGGTGTGAGCTGCCTCCCTTGGGCCTGCCCAGGCCCAAGGCTGGGTTGGAGGGGGGAGAAGGAGCCCTAGGGGGTTTTGGGTGTACCCCCAGGTGGGGATGGGACATTCTTGGGAGTGTTTTTGGAATCTCTCTCTCTCTGTCACGGTGCTTGTGGTTCTCTGTAAAGCTTTCATTATTGTTTTTATTGTTTTCCTATTTAAACTTTCCATTGCTTTTGCAATCCGTTTGTCTGAGTCGTTATTTCTGCCTGTGGTGGGGAGGGGATCTGCCCCAACCCATTACAAGTCTTTTTCTTCTCCAGTACAGAGAATACTAAATACTCTTTTGCAAAAAACTGAATAACTGTAGAAATGTCTGCCTCAGTGGAGCCATGTATTAGAATAAGGTTGGAAAAGACCTTAAAGGTCATCAAGTCCAACCTGTCACCACAGACCTCATGACTACTAAACCGTGGTACCAAGTACCACATCCAATTCCCTCTTGAACACCTCCAGGGATGATGACTCCATCACCTCCCTGGGCAGCCCATTCCAGTGGCTAATAACTCTCTCTCTGAAGAACTTTAGAATACATAGAATAAACCAGGTTGGAAGAGACCTTCAAGATCATTGTGTCCAACCCATCAACCAATCCAACGCCACCTAAACAACTAACTCATGGCACCAAGCACCCCATCAAGTCTTCTCCTGAACACCTCCAATGACGGTGACTCCACCACTTCCCCTCGTAGCCCATTCCAATGGGCAATCACTCTCTCTGTGTAGAACTTTTTCCTAACATCCAACCTAAACCTCCCCTGGCGCAGCCTGAGACTGTGTCCTCTTGTTCTGGTACTGACTGCCTTGGGGAAGAGACCAACATCCGTCTGTCTACAACCTCCCTTCAGGTAGTTATAGACAGCAATGAGGTCTCCCCTGAGCATCCTCTTCTCCAGGCTAAACAATCCCAGCTCCCTCAGCTTCTCCTCATAGGGCTTGTGCTCAAGGCCTCTCATCAGCCTTGTTTCCCTTCTCTGGACACCTTCAAGTGTCTCAATGTCCTTCTTAAATTAAGGGGCCCAGAACTGGACACAGTAGTCAAGGTGTGGCCTAACCAGTGCTGATTATGTACCCATCTTCCTGTTTCAGGTTTTTTGTTTGTTGTTGGCTGGGGTTTTTTTTTGTTTTGTTTGTTGGGTTTGGTTTTTGGTTTTTTTAGGGGTAAGAAAGTCTTGTTGCAGTGAAATTTGCATTCTGGAGTAAGGGTATTTCAATAAAATAGCATGCAGTATAGAAACTGGGAATATTTACAAAATCAGTTAGAGAGGCAGATTTAGTGTTCCCCAGATGTTTCTCAGAAGACTCACCAACAAGATGTTTCATACAAAAAGCTTAAGCAACTTTTGTTAATACCTTTCCTAAACATTTTAAAATACATTGTCACAGAGTATGTAGGGGTGTATTTGCTGTCACAGATAGGCTAGGCAACCTGTCATCACAGGGACAGATCTTCATGGATTTCTTTCTTTTGATAAGAGCCTATTGTTTTGCACAAAAATTTGTCATCTGAAATTTATGTGATAAATTACCATTCTTATCCCACGGCCACTCTGCTAATCATGTATGATATCAGTGTACTGCTTAATTCCCTCTCAAATGTTATCAATGAGCCTCAAATGTAAAGCAGTAACTTTTCAAAGTTGCACTTCTAGTGTTTCTGCAGCCTGGTACTGACTTTGAAATATTCCTAGATACAACCTCCCCACTGAATCAGCCTAAACTGGTTCATGATATTGACATGCCTGATAGGGTAGCTGCTTGGGAATGATACCATCTTCTGCAGAAGCGCACATGAACAGTGAATAACTTTAGAGAAGATGACTACTCTTAAGATAACCAATTGCAGATTTCTTAGGTAAGTTGCCAAGGCAATGGCAATAGGACACCAACTGCAGATGGAATTATCATAGAAGGACATAATTTCTGGCAGCAGAATTACAATGTCCAGCCATACTTGCTGGAGCATTTGCCAGCTGAGTGGCAATGCTCAAAGGAACAATCACAAAGCTTCCTAACAATTCTAACAGTAGCAGTCTACAATCATCTTGAAGCAAGCTTTTTAGATGTATACTAACCAAAACATACAATATAGCTGATTTTGCTGTCTTCATACAGTTTGGAGGATGCACTCTGCTTGAGAGAGTTTAGAAGAGACCTTAGAGGAGATTTCCAAAGAAACGGTTATTCAATTTTTATAACCTTATTACAACAATATAGCTCTAGCAGCGTTCAGAACAGTTCAGACAGCTTGATTTACCCCTGAATAATGTACTACCAATCTTTGACCTGGAAAACAGGCTCTGAGAAGCCCACCTTTTCTTTTGACACCACTGAGCTGAACAATCTGGGGTATAACCTCATCTGGTGTCAAAGATGTTATCACTGAAGTCAGTGGAAATGCACTGATTTACATCAGCAAAAGTTCTGGCTCTGTGCCTTCTTTTGTCCTCCATCTCAGTTCCAGGGTTATAACAGACCACTCTTGAGCAGACTGGAAGGATTAAGCTGATGATTTGGTATTTCAGAGTTTAAAAGGCAGCCTATGATAGAGCATATGGTGGTCTTCTGCCCTTTAGTATTCCTGTATCATGAATCTAACGCAATCTGCTGCCACAGAAATATGAAGCCTGATAACCTGTTAGAATAAATAAGAGAATTGTAAACAATTGCACCCTGTATAAATTGCAAACCCAGCACACAGTAAGTTTATTATTCCAGGAAAATGAATTGATTGAAGTGTATGAACATTCCCGAGCTTTCAAAACCCAAACGATCAAAGATACAAATTCTATAGGTCTTTAATAGTACAAATAAATGCAATTAATAACCAGCCCTGATGGTATTAAAGATTGTGTGGCTAGAGATTTCGTCCCTCTATTGACCCAATCTTTGGACTGGTTACACAGCCCAGATGTAATTAAAACATACACACAGCTACCTGCCTCAGAACAGCGTCGGGTTACTCAGGGTTAAACTAAATGCCACAAGCTTGGATGAATCCCGAAGGGCTTTTGCCTCCTGTGTTAAAATATGAGTTCACTGCCCTTTATGTTTCAAGTTGTATCGCAACAAACATTCTGCGTAAGAGGATACGGCAGTTTGTATCAAAAATGCACTAGAGTTTCTGCCAGCATAGAACTGGCTTTTCCTTTTTTTCCCTTCCCCCTTTTTTCCCCCCCAAGTATTCTAAGGCATGGCCTTAATCCTTCATTAAACAAAATTATCTCTAGCCTCATTAGGACTGGAGTTCATCACAACTGGCACCGAGCAGCAAACAGGCAAAGGGAAGGTCCTGGGTATCAGCACTGATAACAGGCACTGTGCGTGATTCTTCAGCGCTGAAATACCCTTCTGCCATGGCTGGCTGTAAGCGAATTGGCTGGACAGATTTTCCAGATCCCCTGAACGTTCCTAAATTACTATACTCACCCAATTACGGTCCTCAGGGGTCACATTTCATTTTCTGAAAACTGGTAACAGGCCACCACAGCTGATGAAATGATGTGGGTATCCAGGCAACTATTGTGCTGTTTGATTAATATAGCAAACACTTGTGTGGCATGATCTCACATGCTTCCAAATGTTCCACACGATCTGCCTCAAACTGGAGACCATAAAAGTTTGCCTCACAGTTACATTCCCAGTCTTGCATGGATTGTATTTTCCAGATGAAAATATTTATTAGCACCTCTTGTTACACCCCTCTTTTGTATGATTTAACCGCTGACGTGTGTGGACGTGTTTAGAAAACAGAAGGTTAATTTCTGCTATTTCTTTGTAAGTCTTTTTTCTTTAGTAAAGTTTATTCACTTCAGTCTAAGCCAGTTAGCTGTGGGAAATTTTCAGCTTGCTTTCAGGTATTAAAATAGGCAGATTTGCTGCAGACTTTTAATTCAAGATGTAATGTCACTCCAGGGGACGTTTTCAACAGCTGTAGTGTGTCCATATGGCCAAGGGTGAAATGGGGAAAGACAAAAAAAATGCAGCTTCTTGTTGTCAGAGAAATAACAGAGAACTCTAAAGTACCATGGGTCTTTCACTTTAGTTAAGAGGATCTGAGCACTGCTTCCTCTTCAGACGTCCTGAAAATATACTTTGAAAAACATGTAGACCCAGCAGTGGCACCAGGACAGTAAACAAATACCTAACCTAGTTTCTGTTTTGAACAGCATCACTTTCTGCAGACAGCTAATGCACTCTGATTTGCAAATGCTGGAGAGATGGTGAAGAGGAAAAGAAAGAGCGTGTGGCCTCAAGGCAGTGGCAAGCATTGTGGGCAGCACTGGCTGCCATGTTCTACAGTTTCTGTGGGGTACTCAAGAGGTTAACAGAGCCTGTAGTGGAGTGTTTGTTTTCTTCTGTTTGAAATCAAACATCTGATCTTTATGTGAAGTGACAGGTTTAATGCCTTTCTTCTCTGACAAATTTTTACCCAAAGAGGAATGCAAACACATATATTGGTGTGGTTCTATAAATGTTCATCTGAGCAAGCCAATATTGGCAGCTTCATTCTCCAATACACAGCAAAGCCATGAGCTGGTGCCACTTGTTTTATTTATTTTAATTTATTTTATTTTATTCTGTTTTGTTTTGCTTTCTTTTTTTTTGTTTTGTTTTGTCTTGGTTTGTTTCATCTCATACATCATTCAAATGACTAGTGTAGATCTGTCAGGGTCAGGTACTTAGGCAAGGTGAAGTGTCACTGTTCAGCAATGCTGACTTCCCTTCTCTCTCTTTCTCTCTCTTTTTTTTCTTTTCCCTTTCTACTGCTTCTTATTTAATGTTTTCAAAATAGCCTATTACCAGACTCACAGAGGGAAAAGCCTATTTTGTGCACATGGCAGGACATGTTCCGGCCAGCAGAAATTTGCCTTGGACTAAGTCTCTCCCTCTGGCATCCTATACTTGCTTCTTGAGGAATCAGAAAAGGGGCAGAGAAACAAATTAATGCTGATGGTGACTGTGGACTTGATGTAGACAGATGTCTGTTCTGGAAACAGGACTGTGAATTACAGTCTGTTTTAAATAAATAAATGAAGATTCATGAAGCCATGGTAGATTTCAGATATTTTTCCACGAATATTTATATTCCTGAGCATAGAAAATACCCCCTACTTCAAAATGCCTTTCTTTTGTTTCTAACTCATTGAGGAAAAAAAAACAACCAAACAACCAAACCAAAAAAACCAAACCACCCAAACAAACACATAGGTCTTTATTTAACTTAAACTTTTGCTATAGATCTGAAGCATAAACCATTGTTTGATAACAGTATTCATAAAAGCTCTATAGCTCTGGTTAAGTTAAAAAGAACCTTCCTTTCTTAAGAAGCCCCTCAGTAACTTCCATGACTGAATGGTGTAATGCAGAAAGTATCTGCCAGAAGCACTGAAAAGCAATTGTGTTGTGTCACAAAGTTTTAATTTTGGCTTAAGTAAATGATGGTGGAAGAAGACTTTTTGGCTATTTGTGACTATTCAAAAAACCTAGGTGTTTGCTAAGATCACAAATTAAACC
Organism: Dryobates pubescens; assembly: GCF_014839835.1. Classification (NCBI taxonomy): domain Eukaryota; kingdom Metazoa; phylum Chordata; class Aves; order Piciformes; family Picidae; genus Dryobates; species Dryobates pubescens. The sequence continues at coordinate 11,997,343 of NC_071620.1, forward strand.
AAGATTAAAGGTACTGAGTTTGTCTCTTAATTGAGGTGGGAGTGTAGAGAAAAATTGTGATTTCAGGATGCCTGCAGTTAGCTAAGTAAAAATGATGATCAGTGGGGTCAGGCAGAGCTTTGATCAGCTAATTCTCTGTCTTCCGTAGAATTGGGGTCAGATTTGTTTGCATCATGTTTTAAAACACTTTTCACCCCTGAAGTTTCTAATGTACTTTTTACTCCATTTTCTCATGCCAAGTGTTTGCAGTACCCACTGATAATGATGAACAAACTTTATCACTAACCATAGCATTCAAGCAACCCTATTGTGGTATTTGGGAAGTCATCACCTGTTCTGCAGACCTTTTGCCTCTAAGCCTAGATATCCTAGGACAGAACAGAAGATGTAGGCTGTGGTATTTGGACAGAGGACTCCTGGATTTTTAATTCAGTCTCATATTGTTGTTTTCCTGCACAAAATTCCATCCATTCAAGGTAGGGTTCCATATTCCACCAAACACTGGATAACTGAATGCCTTGGGGTGTATGGAATATAGGATAATGCCTCCAAGAAGTCCTTGCATCCACTTACAAGGGAAGCTCATATCTATACTGCTTTCCTAAGGACACCTGCAGCCACCCTTTACAGGACATGTAGATTTAGATTTGATTGTGAATTTGGGCCTATGCTCAAACTGCTGTACAAACACACCCAAGCTGGAGGACAGGTCTTGTATGATTATGGCAATTGATCTATTCCCAGCTGTCTCAGTGGTGCAGAGTGATTGTGTTGGGTGGTAACTGGGAGCCTTGCTCCAGTGTGGTAAATTGCAGCACTGGCACCAAAGCTGCTATTATTGCTTCCAGCTCCAAACTGTTCTCATCTTTGTGATTCATTACTGGGAGTGCATGTTTTCTGCATGTCAGGTTTTGGTATCACAAGAAGCGTGATCACAGCTGGATTCATGCCAAGGACATACTTGCTATGAAGCTTCTGACAGACTTCAGTTCCTTGCTAGCATTGCAAGCAGACAGACACACATGGATGGGAAGTTGCTGCTCCTAAAGCTGCCTGAGGGTGCCCAAATAAGCTCAATTTCTGTGGTATATGTTGTGGCCAGCTTGCTAGATCACAGCAGAAGACCTGAGAGTTGAGTCCAAGTCTGGAGCCAGGTTTGTTTGTGCTGTGATGAGAAACTGGCCCTATTGATCTTTGCTCATTTGCTGATTTAGGATTCCTGTTGGCTTTTGCCTGTGCAGTCTCTGGCTTTGCCCTTTCTCCCACAACTTCTCCTGCCAGAATGCTGAAATGCCAGTCAGCTATCTTTTTTTCTTGTCTTCTTTTTTTTTTAATATGCTGGTGCTTACTGACACAGAGCCAAACAGAAACATAAGCATAGGCACCATACCAATAAGGTGGTGTTAAGCTACCGCATCTGCATGTTACTCCTTTATTTATTTTCTTAATGATGATTTCATGTGGGAAGACAAAAAAATATCCAATCTACCTGAGTGGAGCCAGGAACCTGCCCAGCCACCCTGCATGGCTTATTGTCACCTTGGTATTATCTGGGTGCAAACATTCGCCCTCCTGCTATGTTGCAGGAGATGCTCAGGACATGACCTCAAAGAAAACAGCCCTGTAAGTACTCAGGACAGGGAACAAGGTGAAGCACAGCCTGCCCCAGTGACGAGGGTGGCTGGGACACTGGCCAGGAGGTGCCACGCCACCACCCTGCTCCTCAGCTGCCGGCTTTTCCAACATGATCTATAGAGCGATGCTGACAGTAGATTTTCTGGCAGCAATAAAGGTGGCCTGATTCAGAGAATAATTACTGTATGCAAATGAGTGTGATTTTCCTCTGCCCTTTTATGGATGACTCTGCTCTGCCATTCATCAGGGCCACAAATTTCACTTGGTAGGAGACGGATTTAAAGAGACAGCCGCCTCTAGAGCTTTGTCTTAGACTTACTAAATCCATGCTTAAGTGTCTTCATAAATAGATGTGCATATGTTATAAAGGGGATGGCAGATTCCAGCCTCTTTATCTATGTATTATTGCTTAGGAAACTGTTGAGAAAACATCCGACTCTCTGGCCATACAGTATGTGAAAGCTTTCACTGCTTTGAATAACAGTCTCCTCTCAAATCAGGGTTATATGTGGTTTAGTATGGCCTCCAGTGTGTTTTTTCTCTCTCGCTGTGTCCTTTATGATGTTTATATGGTCTGTGCCTTGGTGTGCAGTAGAGGAGGGAGAGTGTGCTATATTTTTTCTGATGATGATTAGTTAATGGCTATCACGTAAACCATAGTAATGGCAGAGGCTGCACCCACAGCAAGAAGCCTCAGCATGTTTGTACTGTTGAGGTTCAGTCCACCTCATTGGTAGGATAAAATATTCTATAGTCTGGGTTCTTCTGTTCCCATCTTGATCTGATGATGCAATCAATATATCATGATAAAGGGGAGGGGAAAACCCAGAGTAGGAAAAGAACCAAATATAGATTTTTGGGTTTGAGTACAGTGTGTCCCTGCTAGGTGGCAGGAAAAGAAAACCATTATGAAGTCAGTCTTCTGTCATTCGCTGGTGCTGGACACAGGACACAGTGGTGTGTTCACAAGAAATGTGTAGTACACAATGTGTCATTGCTAAATATCAGTTCCAGCATTTACTCCCGGTGTGCTCTCTGCACCCTCCTCCTCAGAGCATGGAGGAGAGAGGAAGGAGAGTGCTATAAACTGAGCAGCCCTTCTGTCACTGGGCTGTCTTGTTATTCATATGGCAACAATATACCTGTGTCAGTACTTCCAGAACACTTTTGTTCCACTGCCACTCAAAAAGCAGAGAAGAGAAGCTGTGACGTTTCTGTGTTTACCTATGGTGTGCACCACTAGAGGCCACTTCCCTAAAGTAATATCAATTAACACTGGCTAATAGGAAAATCTGGTACATGGGTCCTGGGCCCCTTAATCTACTCTCTAAGCACCAGTACTTCAGTTCGAGGGTCAGATCCTTTAGCTCATAGATCTGAGCAAGACACACTGAGAATGAAGCTGTTTTAAGGAAGCCTTTGGTCTATGTGCAGAGTGTATCAGACATTCCTTTTCCTTTAAATATGACAAATAGATATCAAAGGAAACTGGAAAAAAAGCACACCAGGAGTGTAGCTTTCCCAGGTTATCAAGAAGGACAGAGAACAACATTTGCAACCAAATGGGGCAAAAGGGAAAGTTTAACTGCTTCTGAGTTAGTCTCTTGTTTATTCCCACTTTTGGCAAGTTTCTTCAGTCTCACAGAGGCAGGCTTGGGCTGGATTTATACATCCAGACCTCCCTACTACTTGTGCCAAACTATAGTGGTTTGCAACACAGATGCAGCTCCAATGGGTCTGGGCAGCTAAGGAGTTAAATGGTATGAGTAAATGTTTTCTGACCTTTGGAAGAGCCTGTGTTTTTCTGGTAAACTAAACCTGAGTAGTCCTGGACATACAAATTTTCCTGTGGAAACTCAGAAAAAAATCCTGATTGTGATTTAAAGCTGGTAAAAAGTCTGTTACAGCAAAAAGATTTTATTCCAAAGCTCACAGCTGAAGATGGGAGGTGTAAAACCTCACAGAAAACCCTTAACATCACTGATTCTGCAAAAACTGTGAAGATGTTACCAGTGCTCCATGTGTATGTCCAATGAAGCTGAACTACATGCCAGAAAGCCGAGGGCTCATGCTCACCCAGGAAGGATAACAACAGGGCAGAGGCAAGTGTGTAGAGAGTAAAGTTAATTATTGGAAGCAAATAAAATAAATAAAAAAGCAGCTTTCTATGTTATTAAGAGATATTTATCCTATGTCTGTTGAGCTGCCATTCTAATGTAGGTTGACCTCTGACAAAGATTACAATAATTTGGCATTCTTACATTGCATTAATAGCCACAGTGAATCATTCAGGAGGTGGATTGTGACTTACAACTTCAGAGATGATCTTCTCTGTGTCCCATTATTATTTCAGTGTTAAGGGGAGCCTTAATGCTTCAACTCCAATGGGTTTCCATGTAGCTTTGGTGTGAGGAGGAGATTAATGCAGTTACAAAAATGTTTGTCTCGTTCCCTGTTTCCCAGCCACCACTGGCAATAGCACTGCTGCTGGGGATGTTTGGGATGGAGCTTAACCAGCCTTATGTGTCACTGGTCACTGGACTGTGTTTGACAATTTGTATTTGGTGGAAGACATGGCATTGAGATTTAGGTAGGCAGGGCAAACTCAGCGTAATGAAATTGCATGCTGTCCAGGGCAGCCAGAGGTCTGATGGCAGGAGCTGGTGGGATGACCTGTGGGGCCTCGCTGAATTCCTACCAACCACAAGGTGCTGCTGCTGCTGTGAAGTCTGTTTAACAAGCCTCTAACCATTGTGCTCTGCAAAAATTTTATGGATGCTGGACAAACTAACCCTGGAAGGATACCATGTGGCCTTTCAGTAGTCTGTGAGAAAATCTGTTCTTGGACTTATAAAATAGATGGGGCCGAGTTAGGGAATGGAGCAAGCACCTCTGAGGAGAAGGTTTACATAAATATGTTTTCTTTTTTTTCTTTACATCCACATTTAAGACTGAGGCATTTTCAGTCTGCTTAACACAGGGCTGCTGGTGGTTTCTGTGAGCGGGACTAAGGCACGAATTTCAAAACTACTTTTCTCTACTGCAAAATCTCCAGACCACAATCAGGGGAAAGGGAAGGAAAGGGGGAAGAAGCTCATTAGATAGGGGATATGCACAGAAGTTTTAATTGAATGCAAATCTTCATATGACTGTATCCCCTCCCACCTGCAAATTACTTTCTTTCCTTCTGACTTTTCCCTTTTCCAACCCTCTGTAAATGCAATCAAGAGGTGGCTTCTGCAACCCAGATCTGGATATTGTACCCATATGGTTTGAATATGTACACAATGTAAGTTCTAGTGTGACTGTTGCACATTTATAGTAGCCTCCACTGTATGCGAGACACTTGCCAAGCATTCAAGAAGGAAGATTCCTGCTTGAAGGAGTTTGCCATCTAAGAACAGTGACAAAAGTTGACAGAGAATAGAGGAGAAATTGATAGGAAGTTTACATACAGTCAGCTAGACATGACAAGAGCAATTTAAGTATAGATGAGAAGAGGTCCTTCAGGTGAACTCTGGGAGGTCCTACTGGGCAGCCAGAGCTGCACAGATGAAGTCACAGAGGCAGCTGAGGAGCAACCTGACAAGGAGATAAACAGGCTGTCATCATGGGAGTCCACCTATCAAAGCAAAACAACTTGCATTATTTATTTATTTTTTAGTAAAGGCACTGTTTAAACTAGATGTCTAAATAAAGCAAAGTTCCCTGTTCATTCTGACATTTTGTGTGCGTGGAGATGTTTCTATGAAATTTGAACCACTGTGGGGTTTTTCAGATGAAATTTCACCAGCTGAAGTCCACTTGCAACCAGCTCCTCTTCCAAACATTTTCCTCTTCTCACAACCCCCTTGTGCTCCCTCATACTCACGGACAAATGCTGTGCCAGGAGAAGAGCAGTTACACTACCTCAAGCCAGAGACTTTTGTGTCTGTTACCCATAATGCCTTAAAGTGGACAAAAGATTTCTGAAGCACACACTGAGACACACCACAGGAGAATAGTTAAAAGAAAATAGAGCATCTTTTCAGTCAAAACATCCTGCGGTATCTCCACATAATGCTTCATGGCATATGACAGGAAGAAGATGACATCTCTCATCACTAGTCAAAAATAAAAACCATGTCAACTATGAATTGCCTTTGAAAAAAGCTGTACATGATTTCCATGGTCAGACATCCTGGAAAACCTCCAAAAAGGGGGAAGAAGGAGGGGATAAAGTTAAAACAAACAAACAAAAAGAAGTTATTGATTTCCTCATTGGGAATGTTATATGACCTTCATATTTTATTAAAACAACTTTATTCTCACTTTGTGAAAGGTCCTTAACATATTATGTCATTTTGTAATACAATAGTTGTGGCAGTTTCCAGCTCCTTTCAGACCCATCTCCCCAATGTGTTTTCTCAACTGTAGTTTTTTTTTCCCCTTCCTCTTAAAAAAATATTTTTGATAAAATGTTTGCAAGCGTTAAATAAAGGAGCACGCTTTAGTACAGCACGAGTTAATACAGGCATCAGATGACACTCAGAGCATGCTGACATATTTCAAGTAAAACTTGGGAACACTTCAGTTCACAACCTTAATTATTTTTTTTTTTTTTGTCCTGAAGGACTCTCACAGTCTTTGTTTCAAGAACACAGTTTATTTATTTATTTATTTTCCTTCATAATAGTAGATTCCAGCTGCAGGACTCCTCAACTTTTCCTTTCCCCCTTCCTTCTTCTCCACTTCCCCCCCCCCCTCCTCCCTCCCCTCCATCTCTCCCCCTTCTTCCCATCCGGCATCTACTCACGCACACATACTCTCAAACTTTTTGTTTTTAGTGGTGGCTGCCCCATAAGAAATGCTATCCAACAGACCTGGTGCCTGTCACCGTTTCCCATCACATGCCTGGTAATTAAACTCTGACTGATTTATTGACTGACAGCCAACAAATCCCAACCCAGTTTTTATGATATACATGCTTCCCCAGGCTAAATTCACTCAAACAACAGCCCAGCTGAAAAGGAGGAGGAAAGGGAACGAAAAAAAAATAGTGATAGAGGAAAAGAGCTACACACATGCGCGCACACACTCACACATAGGGAAAAAATCTGGTATTGGTAGGAAAAGGGGAGACATTTTACAAAGAAAAAAAACCCTCAGCACAACATCTCTTTCAAATCCAGACTTGGAAAGGGAAGGGGGGGGGAGGGGGGGGGCAGGAAAGAAGTAGTAAACATCATTACTTCAGCTTTAAGATTCATTTGAAACGTCTCACGTACAAAAGAGCTCTGAAGGGGAAAACAAGACGTGCTTGCAGCTAATATTACAGTCAAGTTCCAATTTTACCTAAGGGAAAGCAGCTTTATTAAAAGTCATGACTGAAATTGCGTGACAGGTGCCAATATTCTCCACCCTGACAGATGTGTCAGTTTGCGAATGCCATTTTCTTGTCAGCGGTCCCTAGATGGAGTTGCTCCCATCACCATTTGTCTCTCTTCCAGCTAGATCACACATGCCCGTCGCTTGCCTCCAAGCTGCGCTGCGTTGTTTGATATGTGGAATCTTCACAATGAGACTTATTAAAAGACAGTCCATTATTTTTATTTAGAGCATTTCCAAAACAAGCAGAGCGAGCACAGAGATAATTTAAAAATTGTGTGGCGGGTCATCTCCAGGCCAGAGGGGCTCAATTGGAAATGCATAAGAAAGCAGTGTCTCCCCCGAGCCCCTCCTCATCCCTCAGTTCATAATGAGGTTGATTTGAGTGACATTTAACCCTTGAATAATGGCCCTTCGAGTCAGCAGGACTGTATAGCTGTGCTCCGCAGAGGCAATTCAGCCTGAAGGATTAATTCTGGTCTGATTTTTCCTAAATCTCATGCCCCCACACACACACCTCCTGCTCTCCTATTTTGTTACAGGTGGGCTTCCCAGTGTACTGCTAGATGTAAAATACCCTTGATCATCTGTATTTATAGACCCTTTTCCTCCTCCTGTTGGTTTCAAACACAAAGAAAAATGGTATCTCTCAATCGTGCCTGGTATGAACAGCAGGTAAAGCTGCAGCAGACTCCTGTCCAGCCTCTGATGGAAAATTATTACAGATGAAATGATTCTGTAATGGAAATGGTAATAGGAAAGTTTCATTCTAAAGGATGTTTGTGCTAACATGAGAGGCTATAATATGTGATGGATTTGGATGCAGGAGTAAGTGTGATCTCAAACTGAATTTTACTTCATCATTTCTAGAGGTGGCACTGGGGGGGCTGGAGTAGGGCTAATGGACAGTGCTGCAAACATTGCTAGGTGAAAGGACTCAACTACAAGATTATTGATGTCTCATTGTCCCAGTCCAAGTGGCATAGCAAGTTGTTGCTTCAGCACTTCTTTCTTAAGTATGTGGATGCTAATTCTTCTCAGGCTGGAATTAGCTCATCAGTCCTGGTGGGTGTTTGTCACTCAGGGAAAGATGTGTGATTAAATTGTAGCTAACCCTTTGTAGATAATAGGAAGCTGCTTTTATTTCTTGTGAGGAAGCAGCACTTAACTCTTCCTCCCTGCTTTTTGTACAAGACATGGCCAAAACCCTTTTCCTGCCTGATTGCTTGGGAGGAGTTTATTTCTGCTGCCATCGCATGCAACTCTGCACTGGCTACTGGCAAGGCAGGGCTGCAGACTGGCCTTGGTGTCAGAGTACCTCTGGCTGTCCAACAGCATCAGGTTTCCTGTCTGCTACTTTGGATCATGTGTTTCTCAGTAGCCCTCAGCTCTGTCCCAGGCCTCCATCAGGTAGAGGCAATCTGGGATGATCTTCTGTCTTCAGAGTATGAGCAGATCCCAAAGATTTGGGAGACAAGAGTTGGACTGAGAAGCCTCTTAACAATGTTTGACAGGACCTATACGGAATATCAAAGGCTCCCTCTGGAGCAGAGAAAACAAGACAGGGAAAAATATAAGAGAAGAAGCAAGCAAATGCAGTACAGATTGGTTGTATCAGTTAAGATCAACAGAAGACATTCTGATACTGTTTGAGTTGATGAAGTTTTATAAGAATTTGAAAGGAAAGCTCTCGTATTCTGCAAGCCATCTCCTGGAAGGCCCAAGCGTAGATCTTCTCACTCACTAGTTGTCACCCTTTCCCATGAGCAGTGCTTTAGAAACATTTAAGAGTTACACAGGCATGACCAATAACTGTTTTGAATTTTATCCCTAAGCTGTAAAAAGAAGATGGGCTGCCACAAGAATATTTTCTTCTCATTCTCCAACAACAATGTCTGCAAAGCTAAAGTCCTGTGCTGAGAGCAGCTCCAGAAGCTATTGTATCATAGTGCCAAACAACAATCAGCTCTGAGGTAGGCAAGGAACCTACCAAACTGTTTCTACTTTACACTACATATTAGCATTTCGCACTTGGGAGGGAGGGAGGACATGGCTGAGGAGGAAAGAGGGAAGAGGAAAGGAAAAAAGATTAAAATGCTGCTTGTTTAGTTGATTTGTCTTATTGATAGACATATTAATCTGCTCCACCAGATTTCAGAAATCTGTTCTTTTTAAGCTAAAGAAAGAAATGCACAACTCCCATTAAAAGCTGGTTAAAAAAAAAAAAAAAGAAAAAAAAAAGAAAAAAAGGAATATTTTGGCACAATATTTTGGCACTGGGCTTTAGCAATTAGAAACTGTAGACTCTGTTGAAGAAACAAAAATTTCTTCAGGTGAAAACCTTCAACAGGGCAGGGCAGCAGGCTTCACATAACTATAGGCACTAACATAGCACATTCAGATGATTGTAGCTGCTGTGGCAGATCTGCTCTGGTGTCCATCTTTCAGAGAGGATCAAGGTTTGTAGGTCTTAATAAAGTCAAATCAACACATCGCAATGAAATAATAAGTCTAGGCAGCTGACAGATGCTAATGAGCACGCTTCTTTAAACCACTACCAAAATCCAGTTGAAAACTAAGCAGATATGTAAAACTCTGGGCTCAATCCTTTTTATTTGGAGAGAGATAATTAGGGCCCATAGGACATTTTCTAGGAAGATATTTGGGATGCTGCATTCAGAGCCCATTTCTGAGCATGATTAACCTTACTGCAAGAGAAAGTATTCCTGGTTTTAATCACAGAATGTAGTTAGTTCTGTGTATTTGCAGGATCAGATTATATGGGCAGATGATGGAAAAAACAAATAGGGAGAAGAGGATGGGATGATGAAGAACTGTGCCAAAAGCATTACTGTTGATGAGTCCAGGGAGAGTTACATATGTTCTCAGCTTTTTCAGTGGAAAGACCTAGGCAATAGACACACATATGTGGACCTTTTAGAGCTTGCAGCTTTGGGTAGATGCATATATAATAGCTATTTTAAACGTCACCTTGACAGTAAATGAGACTATTTGCTCTTGTGCCTTGCTTGTGTTGAATATATGAAAGCGTTTACATTATTGACTCCAAAATCATATTTATGTAATGAAACAGTGGGGCCTTCACTGAGTCCAAGTCCATCAGAATGACTGCAGCCAGCAGAAAACAAGATTTACACACTGGCAAAAATGGAAAAGATCCCTCTCTTCTGATTTCTCCCCTCAAGTATTTGCACTTGCAAACTACTGGCCTTCAACTGCAACAAGGAAGTAACTCAGATGGTAATAATTCAAAGGAAAATATTTGCTTTTTGTAAAAAACCTTCATCACTGGAAAAGCTCTGACTTGATTTTTGCAAAGCTTTCCTTTCCCCAGTGACATACTGACAGAGAAAGTTGAAAAGAGTGTCTCCTTTCCCAGGAAAGCAGAGCAGAGATCAGCTGTTAGGGCTTGGTGGCCCTGGTGCATTCGACTCATATCCTGTGGTTGCTGGTAAAGGAGGGGGAGGAAGATCCTGGGGACACAGATACATTTTGATCTTTCTTGTCTTGTGTTTCACTGTCTTTATTTCTGTACTGTTCAAAGTGACTGTGTCAGGAAAAAAAAATGCTGATGCAAAAATTGCTCCTGTTAGCAAGCAGAAGTTTTGGTGTAACTTTTTTTGGGTTTTTTTTGCACCACTTTTTCACATTTTTTTTTTTCTGCTATAGTGCCAGGGAAATCTAGAATGCTATATATATTAATACCACTGGCTTTTCTTTCTTTTTTTGGCAATCACTAAGAAGAGTAACACTTCATGTGGGAGACAGCTGTTCAAAGATGCTTCGAGTGAAGTTAAGTTGATATGTATACATTATTCCCCACTTTTTCTTTTTTTTTTTTCATATATTCTTTCCTTTTTTTTCCTCATATTCTTTCCATTTTTTAATCTGCATTTTTCTTCAGCCTCTCTCTCAAAAAGAAAAAAAAAAAGAAAAAGAAAAACTAACAAACAACAAAAGACAAAAAAAACTTACAAAAGATTCAGTGGGACTCTTCAGGTGACCTCTGAATGTTTTGTTTTACCTTTGGTCAATCTGAATTCACCTATTCAATTGTTTGCTGTTCACTAATAGGGAAGCCCCTCTGACTATGGACTTGAACTTCAAAAAGTGTGGATGACTGCCATGGCTCTCTCTACTGTAATTGAATTTCATAGGTCTCCAGAAAGGAGCGGATGGGAAAGTGAGTGCTTCTACACAAAGGACATCCTTGAACATTACACCTTATTTCATATAGTATTATATTCACAGCAGGGAAAAAGTAATACTAAAAGGGTGTTTTAAAATCAAAGGCATTAAAATGAGAAAATTAAGTCAAGGGAAAAATGCATCAAAATTAATAAAATTAAGTTGTGCTCAGCTGAAGATCAAGAACAACAAAAGCAATCTTTTAAGGTGGGGAAAGAAAAAAAAAGGAGGAGGGAGAAAAGGAATCTAAATGTTTGCAATGATGAAAGCTACTGATTAAGTTGTCCAAGCCACCTTAAGTCAGTCAATTTGAACAACTTGAGAAAAACAAAAGTCAGTCTCTTATCTATCCAACATAGCAGTGGTTTCTTATCAATCCTTTGGCTTACATTAGATTTGAATCCAATGAATCAGGCCCAGTAAATCTTACTAACACTTATTCCTTGGAGTCACAGGCTAGCATCTGTCTCAAGCTCCTTTTAAGTATAACCTTAAGTCTGAATTTTCTGGGCTTTAATAGTTGCCTCTTGATAACTGCAACATGCTTATATCAAATTTGATCTTTCAGTTACTGATGTTCACAAAACATAGAAGAGTTATCTTCAAATATTCACATTTATGCTAATATTTTTTCCTCTTCTACAACTAGTTAAGCACAGCCAGTGATTCAGTTTGGCTTTGAAAACAAAGAAATAAATGACTACAAATGTGACAAGATATATGTAAAAAAAATAATCTGTTTTTAAAATTTTTCTCTTTGAGTGTTGCATGAACATAGTCATTGATGAGGTGCTACCCTGTGACTAACCTGGTGTGGCCTTCATGGAATACTAATGACTTTGTCACTCTCCAACTCAAACCACAGAAACCCTTTAAACTTCCATATAATGTCAAGTGTTCTATTAATATCACATTCTAGATATTCAAGTCTCAAGCTGACAGAAATACACATATGTCTAAGCCTCATCAGCCATTTTGGCCACAATGCAAAGGATGAAACTGGGCAGTTCTTGAACTATAAGCATGACTGCCTAATATTTAGAAGTAGCTGAGACACATTTTGTCTGTGATACTCCACAGGCACTTAGCCTGAGGTATGGAAAATGTCTGCCACTGTATGTAAAGCTTAATGTTCTGAGCAACTGGAAACCGCCCTACAAAGCCAAGAGTTAAGCAATGCTGAGCAATAGATGGCATTATACAATCCAAATGGTCCTACCTGTTCCTGTTTTGGGATATCTGAAGTAGAGGTGTTTATTTTCAGTTCATAGACTGCCCATTTTTCAACTCCTTGGGCTCTATCCCACTAAACAGTGCACACACTTGTGTAACTTGTCACACATTGGCTCCATTTTAGAGACAAATTCCAATCACATATTCCCCTTTTGTCTACTGAAGAGGTTTGAATGCCCCAAGGTACATTTTCTCATCTCCTTTTTTCTCCAAGATTATCAACACATGGTGATGATTCTATGCAGTTCTTGAGGCCTCAGTAGACAGTGCTACCTTCAGGAAAATGCTGCCAGAAGTAGTGATTCCCTTAGCTGTTGGCACTGTCAGTAAGGCAGGTATGTTGGCTCTGTGTCTGTGTCCTGTAATTATCCCCTGATGTCCCCAAACCTTCTTATATGTCTTGCTCCTCACTGAGCTCCTGTGGCAGTTCTTTATCCACCTGTGTTACTTGGATGAGGCTGGAAACCTGGACTGATGTTGTGGGTGACTGCAAGCTAATGCTGATGGTCCCAATTTCCTGATGAAACAGTTTAGTTTATTTCTTCTGTTGGCTACTGGGTTTACTGCTATTCTCGGTGGTCTATTTGTTCTCTTCTGTATGCCTTAAAGTTGTTATATTTCTCTGGTTTCTTGCAAGTTGCCTGGTTCTATCTCCACCAAGAATATTTGAAAGTTTCTTAGTGTTGAATTGGGAGGTAACATTATTTCCCTACCACCCTCAGAAAGGTCAGAGAATCTCTTTGGGCCTGATGTTCTGCTCCTGGCTGTGCTAAGTCCTGTTGCCTGTGTTTGCTGTACAACTCTACTAGGCGAAAAAAGGAGGTTTGAGGAGATGTTTAAGAGTGTAGCCAGTTTCCAGACTTACTTTCATTCTTTCCTCATGCATACAATAACAGGGCTATGAGCAGGCTGATCTAGTTGGGGATTTTCCTGCTTACTGCTGGGGATAGGACTAGATGAACTTTAAAGGTCCCTTCCAACCCAATGCATTCAATGATTCTATGATTCCACAAAAGCCAACATCCATAAAGGCTGTTGGGCACAGATGCCACTGTGCTCCAAAGATAAAGCCAAGGCCACTGTCATAAGGAGTCTCTCTCTTGCTTCAGACTCTGTTTTATCTACACCATGACTGTCTACTGCCCTACATGAGTCTGTGCCTCCTCCTTAGCCATCTACTGGGAAACTGGGGGAAGAAATCCAACTGAATGTGAAAGCACAAACAGAGTCAGGTTCAGCAGAGACAGAAAACAAGCCTGAGAAACAGTGATGGTCAGGGAAGTAAATAAAATCAACTCTTTAAATACAGATGCTGTAGGCAGGCTGGGGAAATGCCCAATAGTAAATTAACAGCTACACAAAATATCAAGGGAGAAGAGTCATACAATTTGATAATTAAAACAACATTTGAAGACTGAAAAAGGCACAGCATCCAATCTAGTCTGGTTTAGAAAGGTAAGGAACATGTAAATCTATGACTAAGAGCAAACAGATACTAGTCATATTTTACTGAGACCACCATGCTGGTTTGATTGCACCACAGGAAAAACAGATGTCTTTGTGTCCACCAGAATTTCATCTATGTCCACCAGAATTTCCAGAATAGATGTTAGACACTCAGTTGCTACAAACAAGCTTCCCCATCTCTATCCAAATTTACTTCAGACTTGTCATATTCCAAAACCAAGAATAACATAAATTTATAAAGATCCACTAAGATCATTCTGATCACAATAGCACCTATCGTATTCTCTTCTCCAACCCTATTTGAAGCTTGTGTTCTCTCCCATGAAAGAATAGTATTCTTAAAGTATTATGTGGTGTTCCAGCAAATTGTGTTTAGGTGGAAAAAAGGCCATAATACAACACACTTCCAGGGGTCTCATGAGGAAGGGCTCACTTCTGTGACCCCAAAGGATTTGTGCATACCTATAACTTTCACAACAAGTGCTGAAACCTTTGAGGTGTACCACACTTCAACAGTATGGTTTCTATATCATTCATCCAATACAGTCTATTTAAGGAGTTCATCCTGGGGGACGCCTCTGAATTTTAGCTAATCTTATTCTAAATAAGAAAAGAAATTGAGAAGCATCCAGACCCCTAGTAGTCTGCAGCATGATAAGATTTAGACTTTAACTCAGAGAAGACAATGTGACTTATCATCAAAATCATGTAATCGCTCAAACTTTAGAACTGAGCGAGAGAGCTTGGTAGGAGCTGTTTGTTCAAAGCTACAAATTCACCCTATCTATGGGGTTCCTCTTATGAAGTTTCTTGTGTCTTCTAGGACACAAATGGCAGGATGCTCCTCAATATGACAAAATATTCATTGAAGGGCATAGGGGAGACTAAGGACAAGACAGAGTCTAGTAAGGGATTAAGTGATTGTATAGGAATGGGGGCATGAGGCATGTGAACTACAGTTCCCATGAGCCATTGGAACAGCATGTCCACAATAAAATTAATATTTTTCAGCTGAAAATTTCTTCTTTTTCTTTTGCATTTTTGGATTTTCTCAGGGGGAAGAGGGAAATCACTTTCTGACAGGCACTAATTGTTTCCCATTTGATTTTGGCTTGCTAGCAGATCTGAGTTAAAAGGGCTAAATGCAGACATTCTGCTATTACAGCGTTATGCTCATTCAACAGTCAGTCTTGTTTTACTTGCAGCAATATGAGCTATACCATATGTGTTTGAAACTGGTAACCAAACAGAGCAGGCTTTCAAGCAACCCTAAGCTAAATTATAAATCTTTTTTGCATCTTTTAAGTTAAAAAAAAAAAAAATTAAAAAAAATTAAAAATCTACAGCCACAAAAGGAATCAGTGAATTACTTGCAGCTTGGGCTTAACAATAGCAGTCTGCCTGAGAAACTCAATCACCTTAATAAAAAGTACTAAAGATTATAATTATCCAGCCTTTTTAGTATTCTACAAGATTTTATTTCATTTGTGTGTAATGTTATGGAAGCATATCAAATAATTAAAATTATTTTCAATTTTTATGTAATCCTACTGTTTCATTATCATATTAAAGACATTGTTATTATGTTATCAGTGTTATGTAACTTGTACAAACCCTAATGTTTGAATGGGACCCCATTGACTTATGCACTTTAAAATCTAGTTATATTTTTTAACTTTGATTGATTGCAGTTTTTTATCCCTTAATTTCTACATTTCATGAAAAAATCTCTTCAAGAGAGTAAGGTTACCTCTAGAAAGAATTCTCTAGTATAAGATCTTAGGCTTAAATAGTGACTTATTCATGCCCGAAGTTGTACTGAACCCTGGGAATTGTTAACATCACTTGATCTCCCACCCTAGAAAAATTACTGGTACGGTTTCTAGCTTTGCACCATGAACCCAAAACTCCAATCATGCATCTTGGTTTAGTGATGTACTCAAAAGAGATTTGCACTCATAAATATCTTTAGAAGCCCAAAGTTTGGTTGAAAGAGTAATCGACTCAGTGCCCTTTTAAGAGTGGTAGTCAGATGTTACCACCAAGTGGGAATCAGGTAGAGAATGGATATGGCCAGATTGAAGTAACTTGAAGAGTTAGTGGAAAAGCAGAGTGAGAAGTTAGCTTTTCCCAGCTTCACGTGCACTCATTGCTCTTAATCCTTCTGTCTTGCATTTTGATGGTGTTTAAATTTATGGAGAAGGCAGCTGCAAGCATGTAAAGTAAAAGAAAATGTTCTCTATAGACTTTATAGATTTAAACAATCACTTTTTCAAATCATGCAAAACAATTTGGCATACTTACGCATTTAGAATTAGACTTAGACTTAGACTTAGACTTAGACCTAGACTTAGACTTAGAATTAGAATTAGAATTAGAATTAGAATTAGAATTAGAATTAGAATTAGAATTAGAATTAGAATTAGAATTAGAATTATCCAGGTTGGAAAAGACCTTTGAGATCAGCAAGTCCAACCTGTCACCCAACACTATCTAATCAACTAAACCACAGCACCACCATGGTATTTATAATAATACCCTGCAATTCTATACGCATGTTCTAAATCCAGAATCCTTTACACAAAAAGAGTATTTCAGTTCCATCTGTGATTGATAATATGTAAGATCAGACAGCCTGGATGCAAAACTTTTTGTCCTTATCAATGTTATAAATCTGAAGAAGATCACAAATCAAAAAGGCCTCATATTTGCTGGAGCTGGTTCTCATATGGCCCACGGTGAATGAAAGCTCAGAAGAACATCTGATCTCATGAGATTTTCAACATTTGCAGCCAACATCTTCCGAAAACAGTTGGCAAGATTTCAGTGCCTTGGAACCTGAGTTTTGGTTTAGCCCTAAATTCAGCACTAGCCCAGTGCAGCTCCAACACTTCTAAAACGTGCATTCACACATGCGCATCTATTTTGTGTGTGTGTGTATATAGGGAGTTATGGATTGAGACTTTTTTTTCCTTGGAATAGCTCTTTGTCCCTTTTCTCATTTCATTCAGGGTACAGCACTGGACTCTTTGGAATGCATCACCACCCGCATCCCACCATGTTTATTATTACAGGTTCCAAAGGTACCAAAGGGAGCACAAGACTTGCCTTGAATCTCGAAATGCAGTGTATAAAAGCTGTGCCACTACTTCAGCTCTCCATCTGCCTTTTATTATCATTAATATTCAGAAAAGAATAGGATTTTGAGAGTGAAGTTAAAAATCTTTGATGGGTCAAGGCTGGTCTCCTAGAGTGGTCCTGACATCTCTCTTCCCCTTTTCACCCTACCCAGCAGAATCTTCTCCAAGACTCCTTGCTGGCCTTCAATAAGGACAGTATGTGTTGTGTAGCAGCTGCAAAAGGCCTCACAAATGCTGGCTGACAAGAAGTGACAGCTCTGTATATCTCTCACTGGCACTGACAGCTGACAGATGGATACCACTCACACACAGAAAAAAAGCCCCCAGGATGATTCGCCAACATTACTCTCTGTTCATAGGGGCCACATTTGATTGAGTGCTGCTCAGAATAATAAACCCTTGTCGATCCGTTGCAGAGCCAGTTTGCTCACAATGTCCTGATTTTTTTTCCCCTGAAACACATATCAACATACACACAGAAGCCTTGCTTTGTCTCCCCACCCCCTTCCCACCTCCCCCCCAATAGTTTTATTTGAGAAGGAAAGCTACCTATCTTTATGCAGCTGCTTGTTAGAGCAAGGCAGCAATGAGTACGTAACTCAGCAATACCATGTTAGGGCTTTGCTCCCTGATAATTCCTTCATCTCCCCAGTCTGCTTACTATTACCCTTCAGACTGTTTTTATTCCTTTCCACTAAGCAGCCCATTGTTGAAAGTATCGCTGGTTGGACTAGTCGGAAGACAGTAATGTAAAACTGGACAATGATGCATGTTGATGTGGAAAAAAAAAAAAAAGGAAAGAAAAAGAAAGAAGGTGATAAACAAAAAGAGACATCCACCCAGGCATCCATCCATATGGTCAGATGGATCTAAATGGAAAAAAATAGGAAAAGGAAAGACAGTTTCTACTGTCTTGTGGTGGCTAAAGACCTCAGACTGATGTAATTTTTCTGGCTTTTTGTTCCATTTTCTTGCACAAACTGCTTAATTACTGGACCCTGCAGGTGGACAGTTTTTGCCAGAGTTCATCTGCTCTAGGAGAAAACATATTATGTCATTGTACTCCTCCAAAAGACCAGAAATAAGTAACATGAAACAAAAACACCTTGTTACAATCTGAGTCATCAGTATAAAAACTGAAGGTTGTGAGTGGCTCAAGGAGTCAACCGTGACTGAGATGAATGAGAAAAGAAATCTGAGCTGTCATCATTAGTGATGATTATGCCATGTTAAGCATCCTCTCTAAATCAATTCCTGTTATTTCTCACAAAGATCTTTACATGAGTTTTTGGGTAAGGCCAAACATTGCCATGTTTCTGAAGATGAAACTGAGGCAAAGAGGTGTGAAGATGTTTATATGTAAAATTTTCTTCCCTTTGGGAAGTCCAAGTGAAAGCGCATAAAGCTCAATGCACAATGTATGCCTAATCAGGCTGAATAACCAATGAAGCATTTAAACATCCCTACACATCTGGCTTGATCAGTCTGACTTTTTGATGATCAGCACCTCTAGCTCTTAATCTGAAACTTGAATCATCCAAAATCTGTGAATTCTGAAGAAAATATAAGTCCATGGATTTAAAGGTGTCCATACAGGAAGGGCAAGAATCTATTGAGTTGAAGAAACACAAAAAAACACCATACTCTACTTGAACTCCACGATTTCTGTGTGGGCAGTTTTGTCCCACACCAGCCATCTTGGTGGATAAAAAGTGTCCTGTACATTGAGCTGCATTCTTTTACTTTATGGCTGTTATGTTAATATATTCTGCTAAACACTGAAGGCTTTATTCTGAAGAAATACTAAATGGACATTTTTAAAGTATACAATTTATTTGATTTGTGTATAAGATGACAGGCAGATTTGCTAGACAACTCAGACAATATGGAGGCTTTTCCACAAAGGAGGACATCACTATGTCACACCATTGTTCTGCAAGATCTTTGCCACCAGAGACATGCATTTTCTGAGCACTCCCAGAGAGGGAATGCACTGCCACCCAAGACACTCTGTATTTCCAATGATTTCTTGCTAACTGGGTAGAGCTTTTCCCTGTGCACAACTGTGCACAGCCTGTGTAGGATCATTCACCATCCAATGCATTTAATGTCAGAAGCAAGAAGCAAGGAGGGTTAGTCTGGGGCATGGACTACCAGGGCTGGGATAAAGGAGGAATTACATCAATTTCACAAGGTTTTCTGCTCAAAATAATTTCTGATCAGCCATTTTTTGTGTGGATTTGGACCTTGTTCAAGTAAGCCACCATATTACTCATATAAACCCCAAAAGAGAGCCTCAGCCTTTGCCTCAGAGTGCCTGAGGAATATGCTTATCTGGGAGGTCTGGGTGCTCCCAAAGATGAGGCGATGCATACTGTGCCATGCTGCTGTCTGCAAGCAGAGGTGCTGTGTTCAGCATACCTATACATATAGGCGTGCATGTGTGCATGCATGTATGCATGTACTTGCAGAGAGGGGATGTACTGTGTACTCTGGGATGTACTGTGCCTTGTACCTCCCAGAGACCCTCTGTACCTTTGTGGGTGTAAGATGCCTGAGCACTGCTAGGTGGGGAATGACTGCTGGGTAATGGATCTGAAAGTTACCCTTAAAAGGTTGGGTAGGGAAGACCTCTGCGTGGAAGAGATTGAGTTTGCCTGGGTCAAAAAACTCCAGTGCTATTTGTTTTACTCTGTAACACTACTTGTCCCTTGGGCAGGACCTGACCTCAGCAGTGAAGCATGATCTTATCAATATCAGATAGACAAGATAAATGCTGGATCCAACTGATATCAAGTGAGAGAGAACTCATGCAGAGGGGAATAATACTGCCTCTTGAATGAAGCTCATTGTTTTGCTCTTTAAAATATACCAAAATTTTATTTTGGCTGATGACACAGAGCACTACAGAAAAGAAGGATTGGCTCACCTTTCCTTGTGGTATAATAGCCCTCTTTCATATCTTTCTTAAATAGACAACTGGAGAAACATTATATGTTAATACTTCAGCTAACAATAGCTATTCTACACAGATATGTCTGATATCTACGTAACTTCCCAAAGTGGGGGTGGGAAGCTGTCTCTAGCTTCAGCAGGGTTGAAGATTTGTGTGATACAATAATAGGAGCATGTAGCAGGAAAAAAACAGAGGTGAAGTGTGCAAGGAATTAAAAAAGAAAAAAGTAAAAAAAAGGGAAAAAAAAAAAAAGGATAACAACTTTTCTGTCAGTATCCTATAGGCCAAAGGATTGCTTGTAGATAATCATGGATTAATTGTGAATGTAAAGAAAGAGACACATTTTTTTATCAAAGCTGTTGCCTCGGGGCAAACTCCAGTGCCATGAAAGCCGAAATGTTTTCTTTTATCACAGTTCCTTTTCTGGCACCTGAAATTATTTCTTTCATGTCTGATAGTGAGGAACGAGGCAGCATAGCTCCCCAGAGATGAGCGATTGTTACCATGGTCTCATAACATATTGGCAGCCGATGTGGCATCCATGTACACCTGTCACTCAAACAGGGCGAAATGCAGATGTGGCACGAAAGCCTGAACTCAACCACTTGGAAGCCTCCCCCCTTGAAAATGCTCATGCACACCCCAAAACACACACATGTCCTCCTCAGCTCCCCTCCTCCTCAGGATGTGGCTGTTTTTCAGCCCACACATATGTGAGTGCACTCAGACGTTATCAGGCCTGTTTAATGCAATGAACCTGCATTAGCATTTCTGCAGGGCAAACACAAATAAACAGAAATGCGCTGAAAAAAAAAATGTTTCAAACAAATTCCTTTGCAAGTCAGGCAGAGAGAGAGAGGGAGAGAGTACAGCACACAAATGAGCCAATTTCCTTCATATGGAAGTGAACTAAGACCTTTTTAATGAAGACTCCAAGGCTGGGGAGGGAAGGGGGGCTGGATGGATGCTTATTTACTTTTTGATTTTCTTCAGGCTTTGGGCAACTCACATCACTGTTGTTGCACAAGGCAAGGTGACAAACGTGTCAAAAGACAAGCAGATACAATTTTATTTTAATCCAAGGACTGATGTTTTGGGGGCTAATTTGGACCCCGGTTTAAGGCTCAGCATTCAGACAAATGAAAGAGACAGGGAAAACAATATTTGTTGGATGATATTGTATCTGGTATTGATGTGGGACAGGCCTTCTGCTGGCAATATGACACAAGTGCGCTAGAAGAGGAAGGAAATAAGACATGCATGTCTCTAAGGTTAACAACCACGTTGAGGTGGACTGGATTTGCCCATGTGAATAATCTGACAGTTTTGGTCAGTGAAACAGAAAGTATAGTACAAAATGAAACGTGAACCCTCCTTCTCTCTCTTTCTCTCTCTTTTTTTTTAAAAAGCAAATTGCCAATTTAGCTCCTGGGGTAAAGTAAACAGTGCACTGCCATTTTTTTAAAGGGAAATATGACAACAACTCAAATGCATTCGTCGTAGATTTGTAAATCCATTGCTTTATTGAACCATTTGTCCATTCTTATAAGCTGATTTATAATAATTGTAATGTGATTCATCATGTCATCTTGTAAATAAATGTGACACTTCATTAAACACAGTAATCAAATTTAAGCAGTCCCACTTTCATGTTAACAACTGAGACCTTTACATTTCTATTGCTCTGAAGATACTCCTCCTCTAATGAAAGTAGCATCAAGCAATGAATAAATTGTAACAGAGGTAGTTTTCTTAGAGGAGTGATCAAGAAATAAATATACTTTTAGTAAGTAGCCAGTAATGTAATTAGTAACGGCCTGAAATTTAGTGTAACAATTTCAGATTTACAAGATACTCCTGTTGGGATGTTTTATGTCAGTAAGGAACGGACAGTTTGAACATCTTGGAAAATCTGTTGGAGGATTAACAAAACCCTTTTAGAGCCTGAATTTCAGAAAGAATTATTATTTTTTTTGTGTGCTATTTTTGTGTTTGCCATCTGGAATGACACTGCTAGCTGGCAAACACAGGAATAACGTGAAATATTTCCATCACATAGAGTTAGCTATGGATTCATCAGGGAATGTAAGCATCTGAACATCAGATACCCATAATTATTCCAACTTTGACCTGTTTTGAAGTACCAGGCATACCCTGTATTAAAATTAACTTTTGCTTTCTTTCAGGAAATGGTTACCTATGTCTTCTGAGGGATAGGAATTCAAATAAAGGAAAATTTAAAGAAGTGCAAACAGTAAAGTAAGCATAGAATAGACTTTTTCTGTCTTTGTTGGGAGTGATTTTACATTTTAACAATGGCAGCTTCATGTTGTAAGCCAGATTTGCAGATGGAGTAAATCACTGTGAATTACCTTGGTGAAGGATTTGGCCTACAGTCCTTAATCATGCCCTCTATTGATTAGCTCTAAGGGAAAAGCTTATTTCCATGGCCCTCCTCCCATACTACTTTAGAAATGAGCATGGAACTCAAAAGCAGAACATTTGGGGTTTCAAACCAGGAATTTCGGGTGAAAAATCAAGCAACGTAGCTAGCTATTCCAATCAACATTATTAGGATGTTGGGGCACTGCAAGGCAGCATCTGTGGTTACTATTCTCACAATTTTGTTCTTTGCTTTACCCCTGGATAGATAAAAACAAACATCACACTCAGAATCTGAGATCCGTTGCAGTCTGGAATATCAAATCATAGAATCACAGAATTGTCAGGGTTGGAAGAGACCTCAAGGATCCTCTAGCTCCAACCCCCCTGCCATGGGCCGGAACACCTCACACTACATCAGGTTGCCCAGAGCCACATCCAGCCTGGCCTTAAAAACTTCCAGGGATGAGGCATCTACCACCTGCCTGGGCGACCTGCTCCAGTGTCTCACCACCCTCATGGGGAAGAATTTCTTCCTAACATCCAATCTGAACCTACTAATTTCTTTTTTTTTTTTTTTTTTCACTCCCCCTAGTCCTATCATTACCTGACACCCTGAAAGTCCCTCACCTGTCCCATTTTCCCCTTTTTTCCCCTTAAAACCCAGAGCACCTGGGCTCTGTTGGAGTCTCCTCCCACCGCAGGTGTGGCCACTTGGTCCTCCCCACCCACTCCCCTTTTTAATCCCCACCAGGAGAGGCAGAAGCCCTAAGCTGAGCCCTTCTGGGCTGAGGGATCCTCCTCTCATTGCTGGTGAGTCCTCATGGCACACACTGGGTGATGGTGGTGGTGACCAAAAAGGCCGGGGGGCCTGGTGGCCCCCCGGTTGTTAGGGCAATGATTGATTGATACTCTAATATCTTCCATGGGTGCTTGCTGGGTTTTCTTACTGGGGCTGAGCTCCTCTGTGTGGTATCTTGGTTGTTAAGGGTCTTGCTCCTGGCTCTGGTATGGGTGCAGTAATGGTGGTGGTGGAGCAGGAGCTGTTTAGTCAGATGATATTATACCAATTGCAATGTTTTTACTTGGAGGCCCCTTGAGTCCTCCTAACATACAATCTGAATCTACCTGTTTCTAAATGCAACTTTTCTTTCTGAAGTTTATGTGCATTTATAGCTTGACCACTAAAGTTTGTTTTAGTTTTTCAAACAAAATTGGAGTCTGCTAAAACTGAAGACAGCTAAAAAATTTCATTTTTGAAAGGGAGATATGGAAACTGCATGAATGATAGTCCTCAGAAAGAGGAGGGGTGTTGAAAGACAGGGAAGGCTGAGCTCCAAAATGGAAAAACCCTAAGTATACAGGCATGATAGTTGAAAGTGTCAAGGAAATTCAACACTAGTAGGTATTAGGGAAGGTATATCACTGTCTGTTAGAGGATGTCCAGAATTCCAAAGATCTGTATATTCAACATCTAGTTTCCTCTTTCTCGTGGGAGAATGGAACAGGTCTCTGCATTGAAAGTGAGAGGTTGACAAGCAGAAAGGGCCAGAAGATACTGTCTGCAACTAGAGGAACAGAATATGAAATAGCAAAATAAACAAAATTAAAAGAAAAAATATTATTTCATGTCTTTCTTGCTAGAACAGGAAAACAAAGAGAATGTACTTAAAAAAAAAATCTTAAATGAATAAAATTACCTTTTATGGAGACCTAAAACTGTCTCTGAACTCTGCCAGAGTTTATAGTTCAGGGTTAAAGAATAGAATAAGTGGATCTCCGCACTAACTTGTTGTAACAGAAGGATCTTCAAATGAAAACAAAGGGGTCCTATAATGGGATGATAAACAGTGTTTGTTAAATAGCTCTTATCTGAAAAAGCACTCTCAAGGAAAAGTGTGGAATAAACTGTGGTCTCTAGAATTTTAATGAAATCATTGATAAAGCCAAGTCTTCCGCAAGGATTTAGCAGTATTTGCATTACATCTGTGAGCTGTGGTCACTTGCATCGTACCACCTTGGTAATTATCTCTGAGAAGAACAGACATATGATCCTAAACAACTTCAGTTGTAGTGCTTCTAGTTAGTCTTTCGAGCCATGATTGTGTAACTATGCTGCCTTGAAAAGTTAATTTCAGAATTCCTTTTATCATCAGATTCAGCAAACTCAAATACCTGAAGCTTCATCCATAATCTTTGCTAGTTCAGATGTGCCTTATACTTGTTAGTGTTACTTCTTACCATACAAAGTATTCCATCTGCAGTGGTCAGGCCGCCTAGAAAAGTTGAATGCTGAAATATGAGGTATCTGGTGCAAAAGACTTACCTGGTTCCTGTTTTAAAGCAGTAGCTGAATTCTGCATTCTCAGAACTTCCTGTTACATGTTTTGAAGCAACAAAATGACTAGGTGTAGCAGCCTGAAAGATTTCTAGAATGAAATCCAGTCATTCAGATATCCAGCTACCTAAAGGATCCATAGCATTAAGACAGACTTGCAGATTTCTCATACAACAAGTGGGGAGGACTAAGATGTCAGAATGAGATCTGCAATAGTATCTCTACTGCACAGGAAAGTAATAGGAAATTTAAAGAAGAAAATAGATTTAAACTTTAAGGCATAGACTGCTGGGAAATTTAATCTTCAGCCTATATGTACAAACATTGCACAGCAATGCATAACTTTATTTTATGTAGCTTACCTAGTAGCTGGCACACTCAGACTGGACCCACTCTCAAATTTAATTTCTTCCTCAGCCTGTGGGATTTCATAGAGCTGTGTGAAAGACACTCCTCAGAAACAAGAGTGTTGAAAGGTAGTGAAGACTGAGCTCCAAAATGGAAAAGTCCTAAGAGATACAGGGATGATAGTAGAATTTCATAGAATTCTTTGGTGGGAAGGGATCTCTCAAGGTCACCTAGTCTAACTCCTCTGCTCAAGCATGGGCAGCAACAGGAAGTTGCCCAGGAACACATACAGTACAGTTTTTAATATCTTTAAATACTCTGCAACCTCTCTAGGCAAACTCCTCCAAAGTTTTGCCAGCCTCACAGAAAAAAAAATAAAATTAAAATAGTGAATTAATCAATTATTGACCCTTCACTGGACTGTCTTGGCTACTTCTGTACCTCAGTTTGTGCAAGGGATTCCAGTGCTGGACAGAGCACTCCAGATGTCTCTCCAATGCTAAGTGGAGGCAAGAGTTCACTACACTTGACCTGCTGACAGCACTTCTCATATTGGATGCCAGGGTATTGCTGCAAAGGTGTGTTGCTGGCTTGTAACCATCTTGTTGTCTACCAGGATCTCTGGTCATCTCATGATAGGTCTCAGATTACACAGTCTGGTCATGACAGCAATGAAACTGCACTGGCAGTTTGACATGGTAGGCTTGGAGTAGTAGATTTTATCATGTGTGGTCACATATCCTTTGTAGGAAAAGGCAACATACATTGTTAAGCAGAGCAGAATGACATAGAAGACTTTTTGGGATGCAGGTCATGTTGCCATATCACATTTAGCTATGTCCAGCAAAATGTCACAAGTAGCCTTAGTGCAGAACAGTTAAAGTGTGTCAATTTTGGCAAAAAACATTGTATTGTTGCTGTTAATGTGTTTCATTATGCATTAAATGTTTTTGGATTTGCCCTAAAAGCTCCTCAGCTACTCATGTTGTTGGCAAATTTAATTGCCAAGTGGCCGTTAACACCTGCCACAAGGGTGGAGTTCTAAGCATTCAATGCAATGCTAATTCCTGGGGAGGAGCTAATCTGTAACTGGGGAGGACTTTAAGTTGAGGGTCGAAAGGACAAAGGTTATGCAGTTGGGACACATGGAAAAAGGAGTTCTGGAAACCCAAAATCCCATGGCTTTCTTCTTTGGATAAAAAAGAAAAAAAAAAAAAAAAGTAGAAATCAAGGCAGTTTTAGAAGAGCCAGTTTACTTCAGAATCACACTCCAAATGTTACTGAGTGCACTGTCCCTCTCAATGTGCCATCCTGGTCATGGCAAAAAGGTGATGCCACCCTTTCTTCAACAAATAGTTTCTAAATTTCCAGTTGTCTAAGATGGAGAGACAACAAAATGGATACATTTCTTATTGACCTGTAAGTATAAAGGCTTCTTTAGACACCCTATCTACCTGACAAGGTGAAGTCGGCACACCACCTAATGTAGTGCTTCTACAAGGCTTCCATTGATTTGTGAGAAATTTGTTTTCCTTCAATCCGTAACTGGTCTCCCCAACAGTTCCAGACAAATTCAGCAGATAGCAAATCTGTGCAGAGTACAGAACTCCCATTAGAAAAGCAAACAAAAACCTCAGCTTGCTGCTTGCCAAAGGAACTTTGAAAAAAAATAATTTAAAATTAAGATTTGTAAGGTCCAATCTCAAGGGATTCTTCTAGCATTTCATTGTCTTATGCAATCTGGAGGTCAAATCTATCATAGAATCATTAAGGTTGGAAAAGACATTTAAGATCATTGAGTCCAACCGTAACCTGTCAACCTTGAGCACTAAACTACATCTTGCCACATATACACACTTGAACACCTACAAGCTCCTTGTTAGGTCAGCCAGTTTGGGTATTACAACAGGGACACTTGGTCTCACTGATTGCATGGAAAAGGGGATGGACAAGTCTACCACTTTTACCTCTGCAGTGGTGAAAGGCTCCAAGAAGTCCACACCTTCTGCAATTGCATAATCCCTTAGAATACCCTTCTTTTGTTAGCTTTGCTTTTTCTTTTTCCTCTTTTTATTTTTTTTTTTTTTCCTTTTAAACCATCTGCTAACTAACTTTGCTACTTCTTCACTTGTCTGGATGTTCATTAAAGCAGTGACTGGCACCGTTCCACACCTGACCGCTGAAGTGCAGAGACACATAGTCGTAGGCTGACAGAATATCCATGATGCTGTCAAGCATTGCTGTGAGGTGGCAGTAATATTATTATTTATTGCTTACATATTTAATGACCTTATTGATACTATGCAATATTATCACTGCTTATAAGACAATAAACAAAATTTATAAATACTTCATAGTGAAATATATAGAATAAGTGATTAGTGACAATACATGAAAGAATTGCAGATTTTATATGTACATGCCAGAAATTACTTGAAATTGATATTATCATGATATGAATCTGTTTTGATAAACTTAGGCACCAGCAAGTGACCTACATAGAACCATCTTTGTCTTCAGCAGAGAACAGATCAAAGCTCTAATTATGGTGTGATTACCTTGTTTTTAACTCTAGTTAGCAAAAAAAAAGAGAGAAAAGGAAAAAAAAAGAAAATAAAAAATCTCTTATAAATCAGATCTTTCAGTTTATGACAGCTCTACTTTTTTTCCCTGGCTGTACATTATTTCTTTAGCTAGCACTTAAGGAATTATAGGTCATTTCCTAAGAGAAACTAACCATCTTCTGGATATTCTTTTCTTTCAGGACATGACCTATTTTCCCAAAAGGAAATCTTTACCCATAGTGTCCATTTTGTAGGCTTTAAATGCCTAAATCCACTTAGATAATAGCACTGTGTTGCAGTTCCAGGCAATGCTGCAGATTTGTTGTTACTCAACTGAGATCTGACATAGAAGTAATCAGGCTGACCCTGACTCCCTGGACCAGGTCAGGGTCAGTTTTCTCAGTGAGATCAGGACAATTTGCAAATGGAGCCCTTACTCTCTATGGCTTTTGGAAGCATGCTGTAAGTGTAAAATGAGAACATCCTCTCTCTAATCCAAATGAGACCCACAACAGGCACAAAGAGCCTTGTTGTGGCCCATGGTACCCCATGTTCTGCTATTAATGCCACGTTTGCAGCACCAAATCCTAGGTGAGGTGCAAAAGCTGCAGAAGGAAAGAAGCCTTTGTACTGCAGACAGGATCCAGATAGCTGTTTTAAAACTGACTTAGAAATGCCTGTAGGAGCAACATATTTGACTTCCTCGTAGACATACCCCAAAACAGCTTCTCTGTCAATGTTCACCACTTTAATTTTCTCAGCTGCAGGTAGCAGTGGCTAAGAAAGTTTATGTATTTCAAGCGTAAAATTTATGACTAAAAAATATTCTTTGTAATACTGTAGACATTTGGAACTTTCACCATAAACACTGTGCTTTTTGAGAAAGCTGCTTCTAGAACTAGGAGACAATCTTGCTGAGATCCTGTGCAAGTAAATCATAAAGGAAAGTCCTTCTATATTGCCTTTCATTTCCTACCTGTTTCTTCTTCAACAGATCTGTTTTCTAATGTACCTCAACAGCAGTGGTGACCTGTGGGAGTCATGCCCAGATACCTGCGTATTAGGATTTTCTTAATTGTCTTTCTATTCCCCCTTCCTAACAGCAGGGTGATAAGGGCTTAGGATTTCATCATGTAGGGAGAAGTTCTGTAACTTCTGAAATCAGGGTCTGCAGTACAGCCAAAATATTACAGTGTCTTTATAGGGAGAAAAAAAAATGTAATAGAGCAGAAGTCTTTTTTACACCAATGTGAACACCTTTTCAGCACAGAATACTGTGTTCAACATTGATGCTAAGAATCAAAAAGGGGTAAGAGGAGAGAAAATTAAAGGAGACCAGGAAAAGAAAGAATAGAAGGAGAAGAGAGAGAGCAGGGAGATGCAGTATATTGAAACTGAATGGGGAAAGCACAAAATAAGAAACATAATACAAGCTTAGTCACACTGACTTGAAAAAATCATTTTGGTGGAACTGTGAATCCAAGAGGGTCCACTAATTTCTGACCTTAAGTATCAGAATGTTATAAACTATTATGCTTATTCATGTGTATATTTTTCTACTAAATAAAATTCTTACAGTTATAAAGAGTTACCTGTGTAGGATTAATAGGGGTAGTTCTGCAAAGGAGTAACACACAGCACTTTCTCCTACAATCTGAAAGGATAATTACATTAGAAGGTTAGCTAAAAAGTAAAGTTTGTTCTCAACTAAATTTCATGGAAAACATGGACCTGACCTTCCCTCTTCTCTGTTGAGAATTACTGTCTTACCGAGCTTTACTCACTTGATATATGCTCTGAATGGAACTGGATATATCTGAACATAAGTGTAATTATGTGTAAGTACTATAATTTTATTACCATGATGCTACAGCTATTGATTACAGATAATTGTCTGAAGTCTACAGATATGGTTGTGTGAAGCTGTCAGCTAGTATCATCCATTAGGTATCATGTGTCTGTGCTATTGGAGGAAAATGAAATCAGATTTTAAAGTGCATCACATTAGTTGAATAGGTATCTGAAATACAGAGAGCATCTTACTCCATGCTTTCTAAAGAAAGAAAATGTAAACCTGATCCTGAAAAGTGCCTGCAGAAATATAAATGTGTGAATTATTATTACTGTGTCTCAGATGAAATGTATGTAGTTTAGAAAAGGTGCTCCTGTTGGCCTAGAAAGAAAAGTCGTTCCTTACCTCAGATTGTTATTTGTAGTGGAGTTTATGCAGGGCAAATTCTGCATCTCTTACTTCAGAATTGTCTTCAGATTTGTCTCACAGCTCCAAAGATACAGCCTTCTTAAATTTTATGGGGGAGGGAAGGGGTGAAAAAAAGATTTGGTCCTGCAGGTAAAAGTCAGCTACCGTTTACCTTGAAAGGTAAATCAAAACATTTTAGAGTTTGCAATTCTGAGTCTTTTGTGTATATTTCTATTGCTGAAGTTTGAAATGTAAAAAGGAAATGTCAAGAACTTCACAGAAATATTATCCTTCTTTCCAGGTAATTCTAGACTTCAGTTTCCAAATTAGCCAGACTGCCCTCCTGATGTGGGAGCTATAGTATGTTGTGCTGAGGGCATGAAAAACTTCAGAAATGTGCTTTTGCTTTCAAAATCTACAGAAATTCCTTGGTGCTGGCTGTGGCCAGGAACAGGAAGTGGGACTGTTGAGTAAAAAATTGTCTTTCTATATGATTTTCCCATTGCATTTTAATTATATTCAACACCAATGGAAATAGGGAGAAAAATTAGAGGTTGAACCTGGATTTCCACTAGTTATCTCCTCTAGCTGTCAGGAAGACTTGGAGACAAGAACCGAGGGAAACCTTACTTTACAGCCATGCTCAGCTTCTGCTGAAATGAAATGATCATTAGAGTTTCAACATATCATCCCATTAGATGAGGGTCACTCACAAGATGCCTCTCTCGCTAACATGTAGCCATGCCTTTCATGAGCCCCTGCATAAAGTCAAAATGCATCGAAGTAAGAAAGCTTCATATACTGCTGTAGTAGTGGAAGCTGATGGTAAAATGCTGAGTATGTGTGATATTTATTTGCTTCTGTAAGGATGAGACCCCTACTATCTATTTTTAAAGACTTTGTCATTTCACTCTATCTACTGTACCGGCATTCTGCCCATTATTTCGGTCTGTGTAATTTCTTAAAAGATTACGATAGCCAGTGTTAAAGTTAGATACCTGTTTTGTCTCAAACAGGCCCTCTTCAGGGGTATTTTAATGAGCAAGAGTATTTTAGCGAGCAGAGCAGCCCCAGTACCAGGGGTTGGCAGCTCTCTGTGAAGGATGAGCACACACCTTGAACAGAGAGCCTGAGCCCTTGTCATTGATTTTGTTTCCCTTCTGTTGAAAGAATGCAGAGCACAGAGACTAGCCCTGAACAGGCATCCTTGCAAGCTGGAGGGTACTCTCTGTCTTGGTGCTGCTTAGAAAGGTGCTGGAAGGGTTTTTTTTATCTTGATTTTTTTTTTTTTCAAATCAAGTTAAACTATTTATCCTCACATTTGCTATGGGGAAAAACTCAGTTTTGCTTACTGGATTGAGTTGGTGTGATCTCTGAGCTGTGTATTGCCAGAACTCCCCAGGTGAAGATCGCCTCTTCCTCTGTTGTGAAGAAATACTCTGAGCTGTGGGGCTGAGCTTGTTCAGGTCCTTTGAGTGCTAGCACAAGCAAGTAATAATAACAGCATGATGATGTGTGTCTTTCAAAGCATCAAATGGCCACTGCAGGTGGTGACAGTGCAGAAAAATAGAAACTGCAGCCTTTAATAGCTCACCAACTTTTTAATGAGAGTAGGAAATGGTAGAGCAGAAGTCTGCTCCCTGGACGATGAGAGCAACACGGGTAGGAAATGTACTAACCTAACCTACTCTCCTCACAGCCTGCAGCCTGGAGTCCTCCAGGACTCCTGACTATGCAGGGAAGAAGCCAGGAACGCCTCCTTTGGGACAGCAGCTAATTAGAATATCCCAAAATCCAATGTCAAAACCTGGCCGGAAGCCTTAAAGAGAAACCTCATTTTTAATAACTAGATTAGAGTAACAGCATGGCCACAGAGAATTTCCCCATGTGGGTAGCTTTTACATAGCAGGGGGAAGGGGGTTCTGTAGTGGCGACTTTTATGATTGCTTTTTAGAGGATCCTAATGAAGCCATGAAGCTGTGGTTTTGTTTGGTTGCAAAGTCTAGGACTTTGAATCAAGCCAAGGTCTGAGGAGCAAATTTCACATCTTTTAGTTATCTTTGCTTTAGATTTTTATAAACTGAACTCTTAAATACACTGTTTGAATGAAGCAAAAAATATAGTGTACAGCAGCACTTCGTGCTGCTTTTGTCGCTAATGTGGTGGCAGATTGTGGAGAGGGTCATATTGTTGCCAAGTATGCCTGTAATCTAAATAAAATTCCAGCAAAACCAAGGGACTGGTCATGCAGAAGAGTCTAACCATTTCCTATCAGTGGGGCAAATCCCTTCTGCTAGCACATAATTGTGTGCTATTTATAAATGCTGTTTTCTTCTAGAATTTGCTTTGTTTATTGCAGGTGCAGCTAATGCCAATTAATATGTAAACTAACACATCTGAGATGCTACATTCCGGTAGCAAAGAGCCCGCTTTTCTATGGTGTTCCTATATACTTAACTTTAAGCCCCTGAATCCTTTTGAAGTGGATGGAATTGTACATTTGCTTGAGAAGCACATGCTTGATTGTGGTGGAACTGGGCAAGGACATGACAGCATATTGGTCAGAAGTTAGTCACATGTTTGAAAATGCTCGAAGAAGATTTTGTCACTTTGTGCAGCGTGAGAGGCACAGATGTTATAAATAGGCAAATAACAGCTTAATATTCTACAATGGGCATTTATCAGTGCTGGTATTTCCCTTCTTATTGGAATGTTTTATCTAGACTTCTTTTTATGAGATGTTAATGGAGTCTTTATAAAACCATGGGTTAGTTAAAAACCTCTCTTAGATGACAGTGTCATTACTGGTGGGCCCATGCTGCTCTTTTGGCATTCATCAGCTGGAGGCAAGTGGGCTGTCTCATGGGGAGTTGAGAACTTGCAGGTTATCACTTTGATTAGCTGCTGTAGGCAACTGGTGGCTACTGTAATTGCCTCTGCAAGTCTGAAATGAATATACAATTCCTCTGACAAGGAACCAGTAGGAATATATGCCTGGTGGAAGTTTAGGTCCCTATAATGCCATGGAGATCAAATTAAAAAAGGAGAGAGGGAACCTGTTGCTATATAAGTTCATTAATTAAACATCAATTTAGAAAATACTATGGCATTGACAGGTTTGGGACTGGCTGCTGATACTGTTTGGCAGGGGCAAATTTTCAAGTAGGTTAAAGTGTAAGCCTCATGGAAGATAACGATGATGCTGTAATTGGGAGACTGCCTCTTTAAAATATTGGTTAAAATATCTACTTAAGAATACTTAAATCATTAGGCTGACTTTGTACACTGCAATTTAAAAGTAGTTCACTCATTAACAGCCATCTGTAGGAAATACTTGGAGCAGTCAAAGAGTGGTGTTGGGAGTGGAGGGGATGGAGAGCAGAAACTTTTGCACTGCTCAAATAGTACAGGTTTGGGCTGGAGAGAAGCAGCTCCGGGATGGCAGGGATAGAATGGGTAACCAGGAGCCAGCACTTCAGCTGAGATCTAAACAGTCTCTGCATTTGCCTTCTCTCCCACTTCTGAATTGCATTACATCCTGTGTTCTTCTATTTCTCTTCTTTCTTCAAAAATGTTCTTCTGCCTGTTTCTTTGCAAGGTGTTCCAACAATCAGGCCTTGGTGGTGGATAAAGTGTAGGAGCTTAGCTTCTGGAATCTCCAGAACCTAAAAATGTTCTGGGTATGTAAGCTGAATGGTGAATGCTGGGACAAGGTGTTTTGAGAGGTGACTGGTTCATTTTCCATTTTGTGTAGCTGATGTTCTGGTTTATTCATCAGTGAGGTTTCACCTGTCTCAAAAAATTATCTGCCTTTTCCTGATCAATGATATAGAGGCATATTGGATCTAGTGGGCCACAGTGCCTAATCTTTTCCAAAAGCACAATGAGACTGCACCCGTGTCACCAAGAGGGAAATTTGGCCAAGTATTTCTGAATCAGAAAAGAAAAGCAAAAGGCTGAAGGTCACTGCTACACTTTTCTCTTTTGTTACTAAGATAGCTGCCATTAACATTTCTGGGAAAGATCCTGGGAAAATCTGGAGAAATCCCTGAAATCAGTTTTAATAATAGTTTTAAAGCCATTGTATTATCCTAGGGAGTTATCAGATCATAGCTCTTGAACTGAACTCAGGGTATTTTAAAAGGGAAGGAGTTTATTAAGAGCATTATGTTTTCATATAGGAAAAAAAAATATGAGTGGAAAATCCAGTCTATATTCTTTCCTTTTCCTCTCAGGAAAACAAGTTGGGTATTTGGCAATCACATTCTTCAGCATAAAAGTGGTGTGTGTGCTTTTCACACATTTTCTGCATAAATATTTTGAGGTTCCTGTAAAACAGGACAACTGCTTTTTTTATTCTTCATGAATCAGCCCCTATGTTTGAAACAAATCGTTGCAGCAACAAGGAATGACAGCATGACAGCCTAGTAGGTTATTAATGGGAGTGACAGCCTGCAAATCAGAAATCATGGCAGTGCATCTGTATGAACAGCAATTTGTGCTCAGTTGAATAACCAGGAAATCCAGAAAATCAGAAAAGGCTGGGGGAGAAGATGAATCAAACAGATACATTTTTAGATAACCCAAACTTTCTAGAAGTAATTGGCATGTCAGGGGAATAGCAACAGTCAAAAGTTTACTAGTACCAATACTTAGGTTCACATATGTTTGTTTTGCTGGCCTAAGACTAAGACCTAAAACTAAACAAAAGAAAAATATACAAATGCTGAGGGCTTTTTTTTTAGTTGATATAATGACATCATCAAGAAAATGGAATTGCAGCCTAGTTACCTATTTTTCTTACAAATTTTATTTGTTGTGTATTCCAGATATTCATAAAGTAGAGCTCAGTAAGTTGAATGTTGGTAATTCTCCACAAAGGAATCTCTGCATAGTTTATAAATGCAGGTGACTTGCTTTTTCTACCTGCTGGTTGAGCTGTTGTGAATAAGAGAACGGAGCAAAATAAAAGACATTCCATTTCTTTCTCATGTATTATAGAGAGGGAGGATGCAATGTAAAGTATGAGCATGTTTCCAGTCTTAGCTTATATATAGGTGTATGGAGAAGTTCTCCATGGACCTGTAGAAGCAGAATTACATTTTCCATATAGACCCTTTAAGCTTTTCTAGATGTTCCTAAAATTAACCTGATGTAAGTCTGAACCCAGACTTACCATCTCACTGTTAATGGTCACTGACACCAGTCATCGAAAACTTTATAGTGTGCTTCTCACTACTGATTAGCAAAGCAATGCAGTCTCAATATTTTCATGAACTCAAAAGGGGTTTAAGTTTAGTTACCTAGAAGTTGCTATAAATCACTACCTAGAATCAAAGGTAATAAATTTTCTGTCCTTGATACCAATCCAGAGAGTA
Source organism: Dryobates pubescens (assembly GCF_014839835.1). Taxonomy (NCBI): domain Eukaryota; kingdom Metazoa; phylum Chordata; class Aves; order Piciformes; family Picidae; genus Dryobates; species Dryobates pubescens. The sequence continues at coordinate 12,032,560 of NC_071620.1, forward strand.
GAAAATCTACCTGATCTAAGCCCCAAGTTGGAGGTTTGTCCTACATATTGGTCTTAAATTTGTGCATCTCAATCCAGATTTACTCTTTCAGCAAGTTTGACCTAAGGGATATCAATCCCCCAGTGATACTTTCCAGCCATACTATTGCTTGGACAGTAAAACATTCCTTTGATTTACATGTTCAGTGAAGACTGAAAGATCTAGGAACATGAATCTGCTTTTACAGACAGATGTTAATCACAGTAATCTAGCTTTATTATCATACAGTGGTTGCTATAAGCATGAAATTTAGAGCAAGGTGAGTTTAAGGAAGGTCCTACCTTCAATTCAGAAAGACAATAACTATTCACCATGAAGAGCATTTTAGCACGTGTCAATCAGGTCACCCATACCTGATGCATAAACCTTTAGTGACTCAAAGAAAGGAAAAGAGACAAACCACATAGGTTCAGAATGCCCATACCCTACACTATACTTACCTTTCCAAAGCTGTAAACTGTTCCTTGCTCTGCCTGTTTGATTTCAGTACCAAAAAAAAAAATCTGATAAATCTCAAAATCCATTTTGCTACATGAAGAATCTGCTTCTTTATTTCCCTGGTTATTGATAGTTTGTTCTGGTTTATAATAGGCTTGATTTTTTTTTTTTTTTAAATTTTATATTATCAAACATGCAGCCTTTGAATTCCTTGTGTAAGCTTTATTTCCAATGGTACAGTAACAATTTTGCATCTCTTCTTCATCAGCCTTTGTGTTTGATTTGCGTTAGAAGTTAGCATACTGCTATGGGTAACCCCGAGGCAGTGCTATCATTCTGTTCTTGAAGGAGGAAAAAAAAGTGTGCCTTTTTTTGGATCACTAAAACATAAAATAAAATGAAAGCTAACTCAGAAGAAAAACCCCATTGGCTGAAAAGCTTTTTAATGTCAATACAAAATATAAACAAAACGTGGTTTCTGAATGAAGTATCAAGACAAATAATCCTCTTGCCCATCTGTTATAGCGTCCATTTTAGTATGGTATTATGTTGTGAGGATACATGTGCCAGTAATGAATGAGATAAAAGCAGACATATGCCAGCAAGAAAGAATAAAAATTGTTCATAATAAGTTATGAGCTGGACCAGTATGGAGAAATATATTCAGGCATGAGAGGACAATATCTGCCAATCTCTGTGTAAAGCAGGTATTTCCATACTGAATATAATTGTTCCAGCTGCTTAGTGCCTTCATCCCAAAGGACCTCAAGAGTGCAACGTGTCACCAATATCTGCCTGGGTAAGGTTAATCCTAAATAAAGACTTCCTCGCCTGCCTTAGAAGCTGCTCTATCAGGTCACCTTTGTGATTGTTTGGCATTCTTGGAACAATTTCAACTTACCTGTGAATATGTTTCAGGGTTTGACCAATCTGGAAAACAACTACTCTGCTCTTAAGGAGTAATACAGACTTTTCTGGTTTATCTCTGTGAGTTTTGTGGAGCTGTACATGAGAGAGAGAAGTAGATTAGAGATTGCCTCTTGTTATTGCAAACTGAAAGATCAGTAATGCCTGAAAGCCACAGCACCTGAAAGTCCATGGTTTGTATGAAATAAATGGGTCTTCTTACTTGCAGCCCTGGCAAATTTCAATTTGTCAGAAAAAATAACTAAAACAAAGATGGTAACACAGAGGCTCCTTCATGCTCTGTTGCCGATGAGCCTTCTCTTACCCTCTGGAGTAGAGTTGGTTGAAAAATGGTATTTCCTACAGGAAATTCCAAGAACTTAACATATGGATTCACTCCAAACTGAAACAAGTCCAAGTCTCAGAATTTTTCACAAAATTAATCTTTCCAAAGTATTTCACTTTGATTGCTCTGAAATAATGCAAGATTCCCATTAAAAATCTCCAGAGTCGCCAGTGCTGGGATCAGCAGGGGACTAGACAGAGCTGAGATAGCATATTTGTAGGGCACCTTTAGAAATGTTGCTCCATTTGATCCCTGGCTGGATTTTAAAGTACACAGTTAAGATGACGCTGCAGAGAAGGCATAGAAAGGACTAATAGAATAGAATTAACCAGGTTGGAAGAGATCTTTGAGATCATCAAGTCCAACCTATCATCCAACACTATCTAATCAACTAAACCATGGCACCAAGCACCCCATCCAGTCTCTTCCTAAACACCTCCAGAGACGGTGACTCCACCACCTCCCTGGCAGCCCATTCCAATGGCCAATCACACTTTCTGTGAAGAACTTCTTCCTAACATCCAGCCTAAACCTCCCCTGGTGCAGCTTGAGACTCTGGCCTCTTGTTCCGGTGTTGGTTGCCTGGGAGAAGAGACCAGCCCCCACCTGGCTACAATCTCCCTTCAGGTAGTTGTAGACAGCAGTAAGGTCTGCCCTGAGCCTCATCTTCTCCAGGCTAAACACCCCCAGCTCCCTCAGCCTCTCCTCACAGGGCTTGTGCTCCAAACCCCTCCCCAGCTTTGTTGCCCTTCTCTGGACACGTTCCAGCAAGTCAACATCTTTCCTAAACTGAGGGGCCCAGAACTGGACACAGTACTCGAGGTGTGGCAAAGGCACACAGCATCCAGTGCAGCGAGTTCTTCATGCCATTAACCTGGGCAATCAGGTTTACAACCCATAGGCTAGTCCTTCCACAGAAACTGAGCTCTTGAGCAATGGACAGCCTCACCAGATTTATACCACAACAGCCTTCACTACCCACCAGGTAAGCCGTCATCCCCTTGTGCTCTCCTGTGTTGTACCCAAATGCATGTCATGCTTTCACCTCAATTCCTGTTCTGCTGAGGAGTGCCCAGCAGTGGCCAGAAAAATCAGCGTTCTAGAGATGGTGCTTTCTCTCCCAGCTCCTACTGTGTCACCATTTCCTCATCAAGTACATTCAAGTTTTGTGTTAGGTTTTTATTTCCCCCTTTTCCCCTTTGCATATATTAAGATTTAAAATTTTGAGGGAGAAATGCAGTTTTTCAGTTCTTGATAATATTTATTTTTCCTCAATGCAGCAAAGTAGGGTCTCACATGTTCACAAAAATGCAGAAATGTAGGGGTTGCTGCTAACCTGAAACGTGTTGAAGCTGGTAGGTAAAACTGTGTTCAAATTTTGCATGAAAGAGTTAAGATTTTATTTTTGAGGAATGTAGTAATTTATAACACTAGGAGTATAAGACAAATGTAGAGTAATTTAATTATTTTAATTTTAATCTATAATGTCCATTGTGTAGTCTTCAGAGTCCGATGGGGATGATGGAAATAAGGACTCTAGCTAGGTGTTCATCTGTTGCAGAGACATGTTCAGAGCAAGACACCTGCCACTGGAACCTATCAGTCATCAATGTTCATGTGGGGAACACCAAACTGTATTGATGAGTTACAGTGAAATAGAAAACTTAATCTGGCAACCTAAAAACCATGATTTATGATTAAGTAGTGTCATGTCCTTCTTCCTCGGGAATCCATGAATGCAAACTCAAATAAACCTCCTCTGTGGTTCTGACAAAAAATCCATACTGAGTGTTTACTATTGTTCTCAAATGCCTCTGGAAAAAATGTGGCCAAATCTTTGGTAGAATGAGCTGCTACACTCATCTTACACTCAGAACTAGTGTTGAACCTCAACCAAAACCCAGAATAGAATACAGATTGCTTTTGACTATTTAGTTCCAGATCTGCTGTTGAACTCTGGGTTGTGTCTGTTTTTTTAAGGAAAAGATCATATCCAATATAAACACTGTGGCTCTATTTTTATCTTTTCAAGTGAGAACTCAAGATTTTTTTTTCACTTGTATTTTTCCCCAACACGTTTTCAAACTTCCCCTCTGGACTTCCCTTGTCTTGTCCCTTCTCCTTCTACCATGACAGAGATATTGAGATAGACAAGGTTCACTGATGTTTGGATTTTGTATGAGCAATGGAATTATGATAAATTCACAGTCAAAATTAAACAATTCATTTAGGAGGAATGAAAGATTAATAGCGGGACAGGAGATGAGGTGGAGACAAATCTACTGAGATAAATTACTCCACATTTTTGGCAGTGGCTATTTGTGACTGATAGAAAATACCAGATTCTTGGTTTTCCTTAGGAGGAATTTTCTGGCATCCACAATGCATGTGTTGCAGAAATAGCCAGATCTTCTACTAATTCCTGTGTTCCTTTGGCATAAAGCAGGGTAGAATCTGAAGAACATGACTATATTTCATCATACTTGGAATCTTCATGATAAATGTTTACAAACTGTTGTCAGAAGATGCAACTTCAAAAGAAGTTTTCAGCCATTTTAACCTGTGTTAATATGGGAAAAGACAGGGGACTTTGAGGTTCTATCTACTCTTATTAGCCAACATACTCTGCTTGGACAAATACATGCATTTGCAGTCGAGAATTGGCTTCATTTTACAGAATATCTTTCAGTACAGCATAAATAAGCAGCTTGTTGACCCCAAAGGGCTTTTGAGTCATCTACAAATGCTTCCTCTTCTTGCATGAAGGGAAAAGAATCTAGTGAGAATGCTAATTAATAACTTGGTCCTATCTCATACTCCAACAAGGGCTTCCTGTACTATGTTGTTCAAGTAATTTAAACCCTGTTCATGGAAGTTTTTAGCTGACTACAGTGGTACGCTTGGGTGGAATTTAGGGTCCTGAGTCTAAACCTGTTCGTAAGTCTGTGGATGCCAACTTTTTCACCTGTAAAATTCCCTTGATATCCAGAGTTCCACTTTGTGCATAAACAGAAGTACCACCAATTTAGCAGAAGTTAAGAAATTAAGTGGCTTGGCATTTATTTAATGACTGATTCTAGCAGAAGTTCACATACTCTGTAGAAACCTCTGGTGGATCTACCAGAGCAGATTTATTTTGAGCTTGTTTTGGCAAACATCTAGCTGAGTTCAATAAAGAAATGGAGTGTTAGTGGAAGATCATACATGATCCCCATTCCTGCTATATAATTGTAATTAGGGCATTCACTGCAGATGTAGGAGACCTATTTTCAGTTCCTTCCTCAGTTTCAAGGAGTATTTACCCATGTTCTTCCTCTTTTAGGAGACTGTACTCTGTTGCAAGTCATCATCTTTTCTCCTGAAACTCTGCCACTGGGCAGAAAGACACGCAAGAGTAGATTTCACAGAAAGAAAATTCAAGCAAAACTGCAATGCCAGGCTTTTATGGATTAGATACAGAAGGTACAGACTGTAATTACTGGGTGCAATTTTACTGTAGACTGCACTCAAGTTTGGAAGTACTTACAGCTGAAGGAAGACTATTCTTCTCTGTCTGCCATATCTTGCCATGATTGCCAGGACACATAGAAAGTCAGTGACACAGTACTGAAGCTCCATAACTTCCATCTTAAGTCCTCAGACAGAGTAACAATTTCATGCAGTCATTTCATTTTGGATGGTTATATGTCCATTTCAAGTACCTTTTTCACATTTTTTTTTTTGCAAGTTAATTTTCATAACCTGCCTTTATTTTTCCAGCAAAGATGGTTTATTTGAAATAATTGTGCCCATAGCTGATGTGCTGGTCTCCATGATGCAGATGAGTTACTGAAAGAGATTCTCTAACAGTGTTCTATAAATGAGGCGACAGAAATGGGTCTTGTGAGCAGTATGCATTTCCAGGCTTAAAGGCCAAATACTTTCAGCTGAGTAGACTGAGAGCATCTTTGGGTACAACCAGAATATGACTTGGACTCATGCCTCAGCAGCTGCAATGAGATATCTTTACTACTCAAGCACTGAATTTTGGCATAGTGTGTACGCTATGATAGTGAAGATCTGCCAGATTCTCATAACAAATCTAGAGTTATTTCTTGTTTCAAATATATCTTTCTTTTCTTTATGGCATCTATTCTGAATCATAGTTTCAAAGCTTTTCATCAGCTATTTAAGGACCAGCTAGATTTTAAATGCTTAGACCAGATTGCTACTATGTTTAAGGTGACTAAAGATGGGGAATTCCCAGCAGGAGTATGTGATAGAAGGGAAGAAGTGAGTCATGGCTTTAAGAAAGTGACATATCTGTAGAGAGAAAGAAGCCTTACTTCTGAACACATATTGACTTTAGGGAGAAGTCAAAATTCTATGTCACATTATTAAGCAAAGTGATTAGGGGGGAAAAAACAAAATGGAGACTATCAAAGAACAGAAAAATCCAAAGGAAGGTCTGAAAAGCCATAATCCAAGAGATCAGATCTCCACAAATAAAGCTGAAGCTATTCTGTCACTTTGTCTTCTACTCGTGGCCTGCAGGAGGATTTTCCTTCCAGTTTGTTGGCTTTCTCCAACAGACAGAAAGGCAGGACTGAGCCTGGAAGAAAAATCCTGCTGAGACTTGGAGGTAAACAGTTGGTTGCTCTTGAGGGAAGAGAGTTGTTTGTTGTTTACAGTATCATTGTGTCAAAGAAACTTAAGTGTCCAGTTAGGCAACACAGTCTGGTCAGACCCAAGGTATCAACATATCTTTTAAAAAATGAAACCCAAAGTTAGAATTAGTTGTTAGCATATCATGAACAAATTTTAAATCAAAATCTCTAATGGGTACACTGTAAAGTTTAGAGGATTTTCATGCAGTGTTATTTAGCCAGTGGAAAAAAACCCCAAACAAACCAACTTTGGAAAAACTAGGGAAAACCAGAAAAGGCAACATCCTTGTAGAGGACTTCAAAATTCTGTCTGAAGTGCTAGATTCATTTAATATTGAAAGATTGGGAGCTTGAGCTGTAAATGATAAAATTCTTTCTATACACTTATGAAATAGTTTTGATTTAAAAATCTTTTCTCCTTGTTTTCTATACCTTGCTGGAATATTGTGCTCCAGGCTGAATCTTTACTGATTACATATTTTTATATTTTTATTTTGTGAAGCAATTATTTTTTTTCTATATGTTGTGGGATTTTTGTTGTTGGTTTGGTTTGGTTTTTTCTCCTTAATTCTGTAATTTCTGCTAGAAAGAGGATATATTTATATATATTCATCTAAATTTCCCTGAATTCTGATTAAAACTTGGAACAGTGAAGAGAGAGGATTCAAGTGAATCTTAGTAAATTTCAGAGGTAGAACCATGTGGGAAGAGAATACCTTCAGTTTCCTTCTCTACAAACAGTCTTCATCCTAATGTACTTAAATATCAATATGTAATTTGACTGGCCACCACTACAATAACCACTCAATATTGTGGTAAGAATTTTATAGAAAGTAGGTCTGGTCTTCCCTCCAAATAACTTTAAGACAAACATATATTAAAGTGCTTTACTGGGTCAGGGCCAAAACAAAGCACTTGAACAGGCAATTGAAAATGCATATCAAAATGGAGGGTGAGGAAAGCTTAAGAGGCATAAATAAAGGAGTCTCTACATCCCTCACATCTGATAGGGTTTTTTTGTTTTTGTAGCTCTCCTTTACAGAAATAGCCAATTCTGAAAGATAATTCTGGTATTGATATGAATTTTGAAGCAACATGGATTTTTGCTGAGTATAGCTTGCAACAATAGTTCAAACTATGTAGAATCTAGGGATATCTTGCATCTCTGGAGGAGCAAAGTTGCTGAGATGGAAATAATTTACTAAAGCAAATGTTGAAATGGCATGAAAGGCAGTAGAAATTATGGTCTGTCATTTTTTTTGGTGGGGTCTTTTAACAAACTATAGCAGTTTAGCTAAATCCCACCAGAGCTTTCAGACAAGTGGAAACACTTATATAGATTAGTCCTCTCTTTCATTTGATCAGTTAATTTTTTAATGCAAGAATTACATCTCCTGAAGGGTGTTGGGTTTTTTTGTTTGGTTTTGTTTTTTGCTTCTTTGTTGGGGGAAAAAATGTTATTCACATGAGCTACAACTATGAAAATACTGTAATACAAACTTTCCCACCACCAAATAAATGCAAACTTTCCAAGTCTGAACTGTTTTATTTTCTTTCTAAAATTTACTTCATATGAAGCAACTGCTTTGTTACTCACCCTTAGTTACTCAGTCCTGACATACTGACTCATGATTCTTCATCTTTGAAGAGTTTTTCAGCTTGACTGTCTTGATTCATAGTTTGGACCTTCTTGTCCCCTCCCTGCCACTGCCATTATGAGAAGCAGTAGGTTTGTGTCTTCTGTGTATCTTGCAGTCCACACCAGTATTTAATGGGGAGATTCTTTTTTCGTAAGCCATGTAAATGCACAAATTTTTCTTTTATCTTATTTTACCAGTCCTGCAGAGTAATTGCCACTATGGTCAAAACAATATCAGGAGAAAAATATCTGGCTTTTCCCCCTTTTATTTCTTTCAGTAGAGAAGCAGCCAACATTTTAGCCAGTTCCCTTTCTGTGCTCTATTCCAAGAGCTCCATGAATCACAGTTCAAGAAATTCTGATGCTTGATACTTCAGGAGAAACCATTTCCAAGATTTTAATATTATCAACCCTGTTCTTCCCCCTCATTTTTCTGTCTGACCATTTTTATCACTTTAATCAGATTTTATTCAGGTTGTCTCCTCTTGAGTCCTTAAACTGGGAGCACTGACGATCATCTGAATGCAGAGTTTACTATGTGGCTGTTACTGCTCTCATATTGCAGCTGTAATTTTTTAAATTATCCAAAATATCTGTGAAATATAAATACAGAAGTTAAATTGCAGTGACAGTGGAAATGAGGTCAATATAATAAACCAGCAACACTAGATAGAATGTGAAGAATATGCTAGTGGATAATAACTGATGAAATCAGGTAATTCTGTTCTCAAGGCCATAAATATAAAGATTGTCTAAGTGGCAAAAGTTAAATTTCTCTATATGATGACTAATAACATTTAGCTACATTTAGAGGGTTAGCTCAGCTGTTAGTAATGTAAATGGGAAGATCCTATTTAGTATAACAGAAGATGGTTAGGACTTTAAAGTGCTCTAGATTGTCTAATCTCTAAATAAATAACGTCCAAATATGCAGGGCTTCAAAAACCCTTACACAGAAAAAAGTGAAACATGAGTCAGACTGATTTGAGGTCCATGAGCATGGATCCTATTGCTGCACACCTTCTGGGGTATCAACTTGTATTGCCTTTGGTGTATGTAGCATGGGTGGGAGGATAGCATCCCATTCCCTTACATAATTTATGGCAATGTAGAAGAAACAGGCTGGGACCGCTGGGCACCTCATGTCTAAAGAACAGAAAGGATGTGCCCAAGGGACTGTGGACAATGACAGCAGAAGAGTCATTCTAATTGTCTTTGCTAGATAAATGGTCGAGGTTGTTTCAGTTGTTTTCTGTCCTGTAGGTTTTGGGTTTCCCTCTTGCCAAATAAGGCAAATGATGCATATATGTGGTGGGGGAAGGAGAAGAGAAGAAACTGGGAACCCCTTGCTCAGGCTCCCACATGGGATCAGAACATGTAAACTTCAGGATATGGAAATGATAGAGGTTCTGTCAGTTTAGATGAAAGGTAGTGTCCAAGATATATGAAGCCTTTACTTTTTATAGGGTTGTCAACTGATTCAATCCATACAGGATCTTGAAATTAAATGCTTAAATATTGCCATACTGAAGTAAATATTTGAGAGAGGAAATAAAACTAAAAAGCCAATATTACAATATTCATGTAAATTGACTCCATACAAAAAGTCCCACTGGCTTCAATAGCTACAGACTAATTGGGCAGCTGAAGATTTGTTAGTATCTAGGCTTTAACTAGTAACATGCATAACCAGAAATCAAACAGCACAAATCAAGTGTGCTAAAATATAGCTCAATTCCTGTGGTTTCTGTGATGCATAGAGTGTTTTGCTGCATGGAAGGATGTAACAGTTTCTGTCCACAAACTATGCAGAAAAGGTACTGCTGGAGGAAGGAAGCATTATTTTACCAATGGAGGGAAAAACAGTCTCGGGAGTAGGTTTTGATACTAGAATGTCCAACACTGTGCTATGCAAATCAGTTTTGGAATTTGGTATAAAATATAGAGGCGTGAATATAAGCATGTTGGTGTAAGTCTGTTAATAAGAGAATAGATTATAATTTGCTATCACCATTTAATAAATTTGATTTTATCAAAGATCAGATCTCCTTTAGTATAAAAGCCATGGCAGAAGACCAAATTTGACCTAATTATTTGGAGTCTGGAAGAGGTAGATGGATTTATGGTTGAACAGTTTAGCTATAGGAAAGGTAAGGATTTGGTGAAAGTAAGGATTATTAGTGTATCTGTAAAGGTAAAGATGATGAAACACAGACTGAGTTCTTTACCAAAGCACTTACAAACAGAGCAAAGGCTTGGGTGGAAAACAGATGTAGCTGCTTTCCACTCTGGTATGTTTGACAGCACTAACTAAAATGTTGTGTAGTCGGGTAGTCACACGCATTACCCAGAGACCAAATCTTGCCATTCTTCTTACTCAGATTGTATTCAGTTTTCATTGTTGGAATACACACATTTTGAATTGTACCCATGCAATGGCGCAATTCTGCATCCTTTGAGCATTTCTGATACTTCTCTTTCAAGACTGTGGAGTGAAAGAGGTCAGATACCAAAAATAGTTTATTCTTTCTCCTCTAAACAATAATAAAGAGGCCATCTATCAAATTGGCAGGCTCATATCTTTTCTAGCCATGTACAAAACACACTCCAACTGGATGAACAGCTGTCAGAGCAGTCTCTTGTCAGCAGGTGGGTTAAAGTTTGCTAATGCATATGTACCCAGTCAGGCATTCATATCCTTATCTTGTGAAGATCCATACCAGTATTTCCAAATGTGTTTACATTTAAGATTTACTCTGTGTGCATTAACTTTCTTTTCTTCTTATGCTCACCTGACTCCTGTTATCTTTTTTGTGATTTGTTTGTCTACCACATGGGAAACTTCTCCATGGATAAAATTTAGAGAGGTAAGTAGTATAAATTAATTTTGTTCTTTTGATTCCTTACATGATTCTGAGGTAACCAGTTTATCTGTAACCATTTTACTATCACGTTTTTCAGGTGCCATGGATTGAGTTGAACCTGCTGCTTTTATTCATACCATGCTGCAGTCATTCCAGCTTCAAAAAATGAAAGTGCTAACTGAAGCAAAGTGTTATGGGGCTTGAAATTTAGATTGCAACATGGGAGGCTTCCTGTTCCAGCTGCTGCTTCTGGGTTCCAGGTTCTTGGGTGTAGTCTCTTTTCTGCAGGTATGGTGGTGGGAAGAGTGGGAATCAGATAGCTGCTGGGTTTGCCTTTCTGTTTTATGCTGTTTTGGTTCCCCCCCACCCCCGCTGTGTATTTCAAGGCACTACTTCTGCAAATGGGCCAAGCTAAGGTAATCATGTATTGTATTAGATTAATTAGATTATTAGCTGAAGTAATTGCACATTGTGCTTATGATATTTTATATTACATTAAACTCTTCTCTCTTTATCTCATCCCTGAGTTGTGTGTGTTACTCTTCCCCTCGCTTTTGTGTTGGGGGAGCAGGCAGGTTAGCCCTTGAGCTAAACTGTTACATCAGGACTTGGAGATCATCTGGTTTCTCTTCCCTTTTAACATCATGTATGAATATCATAAGCCATGCACCTCTTGAAACTAATATTCCAATCCTTACCAGTCTAGAATAGAATCCTACTCTTGTGAAATTTTATTTCACAAGGTGTATATGAAGACAATGGAGAAATGAAAACTAGTCCACATGATTCTGTGGCATCCACACAGCAAAGGCCATGCTAGAAGTGCATACTTATGGATTAAGATGAACTTTCTTCTGAGTAGACCTGAAGACTTGCTTCATACACATATTCCTAAATCTATGCTCAAGTAGTCGAAGGCCTTCTTCCATTTTAGTGCTTTCATCACCACGCTCTGAACTGCCTCCCAGGCTTACTTTCCAAAAAGCTGACAGCTAAATTTGTCCCATCTGCCCCCTGTAAAATATCAACACATTATTGCTGATATAACTCAAACTATGTCATTCTATATCAATACGAGTAGTCTAAACACCTTTCTGAGTACAAGGCTATTTTTATGATAACCCTAATCTTTAGGTTAGACTCACTGACAAGCAAGAGCTGTAACATAGAATCACAGAATGCCAGGTTGGAAAAGACCCTAAGGATCATCTGGTCTAACCTTTCTAGGCAACAGCAAAGTTTAACTGAGAGGGCCCAGACCTCAAGCCAAGTCTTAAAACTGATTCAATGGAGGGGAATCCACTACTTCTCTTGGGAGATCATTCCAATGCCTAAGTGTTCTCATTGTGAAAAATATTTTTCTGGATTCCAGTCAGACTCTCTGCAAAAATTACTTGTACACATTGCCCTTGTCTTTTCCCACAAAACAGGAGTCTCTCTCTGTCATTCTGGTAGCCACCCTTTATGTAATGGTATGTGGTAATATGGTCTCCCCTGAGCCTTCTCTTGTCAAGGTTGAACAAAACAGGTTCTCCCAGCCTTTCCTTATATGGCAGGTCTTCCTGTCCTCTCATCATTCTTGTGGTCCTTCACTAGACACTTTCAAGCCTGTCCACACCTATTTTGTACAGCAGGGACCAAAACTGCTTGCAGTGCTCCAGGTGTGTACTGACAAGCTCTGAGCAGAGTGGGACAATGCCTCCATTATCTCAGATGGTAATGTCCTTTTTGATGCAACCTCTTTGCTTCCTTTGGCAACACACTGCTCACTCAGCTTGTTGTCCATCAAGACCTCCAGGTCCCTCTTCCCAGGGCTGCTCCACATCTAGGTGGATCGTAATCTGAGCTGCACTCCTGGGTTATGTATACAAATGTTGAACTTCATAAGGTTCTTGCTGGCCCACTCATTTAGCCTGTCCTGCCATTCTTCCTGGAGGGTATCAACCTCCCCATGCATTTTGGTGTCATCTGCAAACTTCATCAGTGTGCTCTTCATCCCCAAATCCAGATCACTTATGAACAGATTAAACACTGTTAGGCCAAATATCAATCCCTGGGAGGCCCCAGTTGTGACTGGCTGCCAGGTTGAGGAAGAACTATTGACTGCCACCATCTGGGTACAGCCTGTCAGCCAGTTCCTCAGCCACCGCACAGACCACCTGTCTAGGACATAATGTCAGTTCATCTAGAAGGAGGTTGTGGGGGACTCTGACAGAAGCATTGGAGAAGTCCAGGTAGATAATGTCAGCTGCTCACCCTGCATCGATGGAGTTGAGTTCCTTTGTTGTAGAAGGCAATGAGGTTTCCCAAGCACCACTTGCTTGTATCCCAGAGGCTTTAGTTGACTTGTGACAATCCCCAGGAGATTTGTTCCATAACTTTCCCAAGCACTGAAGTAAGACTAATGGGTCTACAATTAACTGGGTCCTCCTTGGAACCTTTCTTGTAGATGGGGGTGGCATTAGCTTTCTTCCAGTATTAAAGGATGTATTCTGATCTCCATGACTTCTCACAGATTACAGAGAGCAGCCTTGCAGCAACATCAGACAGGTCTCAGCACCCTTGGGTGGATGGCATCCAGCCCCATTGCTTTGTACAGGTCAAGCTCCTGTAAAAGCTGACGGACCAACTCTTCCTTCACTGAAGGAAGGTCTTTGTCTGCATCAACCTGAATTTTTGTTCCCATGGGCTGGGACCCAACTACATTGATTAAGAAAGACGTGAAGAAGGTGTTGAGGACCTCTAGAGGCCTTTTCCTCACTGTTGGTGACTAGCTCACCTTTTGTGTTTAATTGTGGCCCTATAGTTTCTGTTTGTTAACATATCCAAAGAACCTTTTCTCAAACTTTTAACATCTGGCCAATTCCAGTTCAAACTGAGCTTCTCTGAACTGGCTGCACAGGGAACATAGTCTGGTAATGCCAAATGGTCAGCAGTCTGAACCTGCACTCTGGTAGAAGGATTCTCAGTGATGCCCGTGATTAAGTAAGCTCTGTGTCATAGATGATCTGCGTATGTCCTAAATGCTCAAAGCACATCACACACTGCAGATAACTTATTTAAGGCATACTTTCTATCTATATATATTTCTTGATGTCTGCAGGCATCACTTGCAGAATTCCAAACCGTTACAACAAGATACTGCCAGTATGCTAAGAATCCTGCCACTGGAAAATAAATTAATACCATAAACAGCTTCATTTCTGCAGTTCGGTATAAATATTATTTTTTTTTTCAATTAGACAAGATGTTCTGAGTAGCATAAATCCCTTTTATAGTTTTGTTTGGTTTGGTACTTAATCAGTTACTTTCCTGAGCAGAGAATGATCAACACTTAACTTTTAAACTTTCCTCTCAGATAAGTGCCATCAATTTGCGAGGCGATTTAGAATGCAAATCACGAATAGTGCTCAATACTGCTGGAGTTACTCCTTTATGAATCAAGACCCTATAAAACTTTGTCAATATCTGTATTAAACACTTATTGACTGAATTTTTATAGAAGCCTTATTCACAAAGAACTAGTTTTCCCAGTATGAGCCTAGATCACTGGGAAAGGTGCAGGCCTTGGTTTGTATTTTTCTAATGATTATCCTTAGATATACAGCATAAGAAGATACCCATAGACAGAGGTGAAAACTCTGGTTGCCAAATCAGGCCAGAAGAGGGGGGAAAAGATGATATTTACTGAATTGTTATAATAAAAACATATTAAAAAAGACAAGGAAAATAAAAAATATATAATTTGTACTACGTTTTTAGAGTTGGAGTTGGAATAGTAAGCAATAACACAAGAAATAACAGTGGTTATTTTTCTGCACAGCTTGTTTTACTGTTTTATGACTGTTTACCATTTCTCAATACTTGGTGTTAAAAATCTTAGTCTGCTTGAAATTAAGGGAGTTTTGCTTTGATTTTATTGGTAGCGAAACCTCACCTTGTGTGGTACCAAAAGGGATTTGATTAACATCAAAGTGACCAACATGCTGTGTTATCATCCAAAGGCACTAACACTGTCAACAATGAAAAACATGCATATCCAGACAACATAATAATCCTAAACTTGCAAACAGAAAATGTCATTCAGGACTATTTCAATTTTTAAGCATAGCATTTGGGGGTCTACTATTAAAATAAATAAATTATAAAATAGATGCCTTTCTAACTTCCCAGGTGATGGGCAGGAAAGAAGGCTTTGTAAATGGCTTTATGCCAATTTAGACAGCTCAGTGTTCAGAGAATCTGTGAGAAGCAGGTTAATCCAGTTTTTTCTTTGTTTTATAATATCAACATAAAGCAGGTGGATCAGGAATGAACAGCTACTTTAGAAGTATGGAAAATTGCTTATTAAGGACTTTTCTTCATTATTCCACCTTTATGGTAACTTCAACAAAAGGAAATTCAGGTTTAAGGTTTGATACATATATAGTCAGCCACCTAGAATCACAGCCAAACCTCTAATAACTGCTTAATACCATGGTGACAATTTAAAAAGAAAGAAAAAAAAGAAGAGCAAAAACAAACAAAAAAAGAACAAATGAAGAAAATCAAAACCCCCCCAAAAAAAACAAACCAAAAAACCCCAACAAACAAACAATACCCACAAAAACAAACAAACAAACAAAAAGACACAAAAGAACCAACAAACAATGCCTGCTGTTAGCATTTACATGAAAACATTTTTTTAACTGCTAAACCCAGCTTCTCCAAATATATTTGGGCTGGATGTTAGGAAGATGTTCTTCATGGAAAGAGTGATTGGCCATTGGAATGTGCTGCCCAGGGAGGTGGTGGAGTCACCGTCACTGGAGGTGTTTAAGAAGAGACTGGATGGGGTGCTTGGTGCCATGGTTTAGTTGATTATATAGTGTTGGGTGATAGATTGGACTTGATGATCTCAAAGGTCTCTTCCAACCTGGTTAATTTTAATCCTAACAATTCTAATTCTAGCCTTATCTATGGGCTACCATGAATCTTGTGTAGAAAGATCAAAGATGTTTCCCTTATAGAACAACTTGTAAATTCCAAAATAATGCTACATGGAAGGTATCTCCATAAAAATGCACATTTTGGTTTATGTACATTTTGCAAATTCTAGCTATAGATTTATTTCTTAAAGAATTATTGAAAATAGAAAAAAAAATTGCTTGGATAAATGATCTGTATTTTGGGTTTTTTCAACAAAATTTAAATGATATTTTAAATGTATTAAATGTTAACATCTTTTAAAAATTTCAACTTTTCCTTCTGTAAAAGCAAATAATTCTTTTTAATTTGAATATTTTTTTTATTTCACATTGTCAGCACACCAAAAAATTCTTTCCACTTGCAGCAATGATCTTTCCCTGGATGTTATGGAACTGCTACTTTATTAAAACCAAAAGTAAACAAACAGAAAGCCCTCCCCAAATATAGCTGTAGTTAAAAAGAAAAACTGAATGTAAACTTCATTTTTGGCCTTAGGATCTATCAGGCCTGTGCATGTTTTTTGTTTTTTAATGTGAGTCAAGTAAAAGGGGTTCACAAGTCATCTCTATAGCTTGTTGTATGTGCAATCTTATTTAATACACACGCAGTAGCAGAGTATCCTGTAGCAAGAAGAAAACTTTTGACCTTTCCTGCTTTTGGGGAATATATAGAGTTGGAGATTCATCCAAATTGTTCTGGGTACACATGACATGATATATGGTGCTAGAAATACTCCTTGCTGCGGCAATCAGCATGGTTTTATCAATCCGTGGCCATAGACTGACTGACCTTAACTAACCCAGTTGTTTAAGGGCAGTATGTGACCCAAAAATGAACTTCTCTGCCATGAGAGCAACTAGTCTGCGTGTGCAAAGGTTTGCTTTAGCTGTGTTCAATTTCTGTTCAGAGGTTTAAGCCGGCTCTTATTTTATCTGCAACCGTTCAGCCGTTAATATGAATTATATTTTAGTTCTAGAAGTAGAGTAAAACTATTTGCTTGTAATAATTCGGTTGTGCTCACTATGTAAATTACCTACTGCTACCATAATTAGATGGTCAACAATTCTTATGGAACACAGAAGCATTCAAACTGCATCTATTTGGTGAAAAATAAGCATTGCTCAGCAGAGGTTATTTCACCTATTCACCCTATGATAAAAAACTTGCTGGTTAAAGATTTAAATGGGTTTAGGATTGGCATGGTGTCACCATTGTGCAAATCCTTTGTTAAATATTAAATAACAGAAAAATGTCTCAGGGTCACACAGTGTGTGATTTATGTGACAAAGCCCTTATGGGCTGTGTTTGTCAGAGGCAACTCATAATTCTAGATTGTTTCGCTGAATAACAGAGAATACTTTTGTGGTGGTGGTGGATGGGAAAGAGATTTGTTTTCTTGCTATATTCAGTGTGGTAAAGATTTCTCTCTGTCTTTAGACACCTTGCACATGAAGAAGCCAAGCCCTGGGGCAAAGCAAAAGAGATGGGGAGAGATGGGTGTCCCTTCCTTGCATTAAGCCACTGCTGATAACGGATTTTTGATATATGCATGGTCTGGGACTCAATTAGATTGTCAAATAAAAGTAATAAAAATATGTCATTTTTCTAAACATTTTTTTTTCATGTGTGTCACAGTCAGAAGCTGTTTAAAATCTGAAGGCTGTAGGCCATGTGGACTTTTTGAAAGACTTGCATATGTGTATAACTTCACATCATCTCAGAATTATTCTTCTGGGACTTTCTAAACAATTGTATCCATATAAATCCCTATTGCTTTGTTAAAAAATATATATGTATATAAAAAGTAGGTAGTAATTTCCTTCCTCCACCCCTTCAAAAATATATATATAAGTTACAGCCAGAAATTATTGCTTGCATTCTGTACTCTAGGAAATACAAAGGCAAATTCAAAAAAGACCTTGTCTCCTTTCTTTCTCTAAAACACAATTTATTGCTTTAAATCATAAAAATAAAACAGTCAAATGTTGCATAAGAGACCCTCAGCAGAAATAAAAGAAAAGAAAAGGCAAAACTGAACTTCCCATAAACCCAAATCCCATACAGCAGAGCTTTCTGCAAGACCATAATTAAATAATCCCTGAAGGACTTGTGGAGGAGGGGATAAGAATACATAAACTTTCCAACACGGTGAAAGAAAAGACCCTGTTATTATTATTTGATTTTATTTGTAAGAGGGAAAGGACTAAAAAATATGTACTTAAGGTGGTCTACATGTGACAATTAGCCCATTTTGAGCAAGTATCCATAAAAATCTCAGCTTCAATACACAATAAAACAGAAAGTAAAAGATATCTTTGTAACAAGTCTGCAAGTAGATTGTGGCATTGTTTTAAGGAATGCACATCTTCAATACCAGATAAAGGCCTTAACAGTGCAGAAGGGCTGCTATTGCTATTCCTAAGCATTTAATGATTTGGTTTTTTTCTTTTGACTCTGAGATGGTGGAAACTTCCAGAGGGTGGTCTCTATTTTTCAGAAGGTTTTTCCCTGGATGGGACTATTCTTTGTTAAAACAGGAGAGGAGTCACATGTCTGTGAGAAGTGACCTGTGCACACAAGCAATGAGGCAGGGAGAGATTTTTTTGCAATAATTTTACTTTCTCAAATGCATAAAACCCAAACTATCGATGAGACATTTTATTCAGAACTTTTTAATTACCTTTTGCCATTTTCCTTCAGGAAAGTTCACTTTGATGAAATGGTTTTCCTCAGACAGAGCAATATCTCACTAGGAAAACACTTTGAGCATCCTAGACTGTCATATTTTTCAAAGTAAATGCTGACAGAGTCTTCTTTCTGCTAACCCTTGAACTATGGGACTCACTCGTCCTTATATAGGCAATACCAAAGCATCTGATCTTCTGTAAAGACTAGTGAGCATTAGAGCATCTGGGAAAGGGGAGGGCACTTCACTGGAAATCTAGAAGGGTGATTACTGCAGAGGTTGGCAATTTTTAATGTGGCAATACCACTTTTTGGATTTTTTTTTTTTAGGGTTTGTTGTTTGTTTTTTTTGTTTGTTGGAGTGTTTTGTTTTGTTTTGGCTTGGTTTGGTTTGGTTTGGTTTTTTGAGGGGAATGATTCTCCTGTTTTAATTGAAACCTTCTAAGGTTTCAACCAATTTGTGGTTTTGCTTACAAATCTTTCCAGTAAACAGCCCTAGTAAAGGAATAATTAATTATTAATTGTACAGATGTCTAATGTGCAAAGAGTTGTTTTGTGATGCTATTCTTCACTATAAAGCTGGAAAAATTATCACGTATAAAATGAAGCATGACTCCATAGTTCATGCAGGCAGGGAAAAATTCAGGTTTAGTTCTACCTGCTGAGCATCACAGTTTCGTTAATGTCTTGTCTGGGTCTTCTAACATAATGATAAACCCTGTTTGTATGTTTTGCATCTGGATTTAATAAATGGGATAATGATAGAACTGCTTATGATTTCGTTTGCTGGTACCACCTAAATTTGTAAGTTGTTCAGTCAAAGGTAGAAAGTTGTAAAGAAATAAAGACAATGGCAATACATTTCTTTTTTACAATAAGACAGGCCTCAGTGGAGCACTAGGAAGCAGATTTCTTGTGGGAATAAACTGAATTGTGTCAGATTCTTCACAAAATACACAAACTTCCAACCTTAATAGGGCTGACTGATGGCAATCAGTCATTTTGCCTTTCTGCCAAATTGTCTCTAGCCATGCAAGGCCTGGAGGACGCAGGCAAGTATAGAAGTGAAGGTCTAGTTAGATGAAATCCAGGAGAATGTTCAAGTCACAGGTAAGAGATTGGATCCTACATATTCTTCCTGTGAACAGGGGTAGTCTGATAATTTTTAAATAATTATATAAATTCTTTCCTTTGTTTATCCTTTCCCATTCAATACCATGCAAAGTTGTAGGGAAATACACAGAGATCATAAATCAAAGTCAGGATGAAAAACCAACCAGAAAGAGCAGTGGATCTGGGATGTCTCTCACATTCCAAGATGGCTCTATAGCAATGGGAAAGCAAATGAACCCTTTAATACAATTCTGATCTTATGAATTGAAGGTACAGTAAATCCAAATCAGACTCTGAAGATAGTTGTAGTTTTTTTCCTGATAGCATATCTTTAAACTATGTATGAATACCCCACAAATACATATAGTGGTCCCAGTTTTGCCCTCAGCTAAATCTAGTTTAATTCCAGGTTTTTTAATTTAAAATTATTTGTTTCTAGATATATATTGGTGCAGCTGCCAGTGGAAAAATCACACAGCAAATTGAGAAGCTTGCTGAAAATAAGTGTTTGCTCCTTGGTGTAACTGGGCTGTTTTGCTTAAGCACAATATTGCTATACTGCATGGAGTTTGAGCCGGAATGAAAATGAATACAATTCATCTCCAAATGAGATGCAGTACCATATGTGTTGTCAATTTATCAGTACACCAACAAAATTGAAGTGTTGAATGGAAGTGCCTCAGCGACTGCGTACGGCTGTAAGAGTCAGCAAATATTGCAGTTAGCTGACTCAGCCAACAGCTTCTTGACACATCTCTATCTTTAGAATTATTGACACATCTCTAGTCATATGGAACTGATATTTAAATGTTAGCCTACAGTCAGGCACACATAATGGCTACAGAATTCATGCCTCTGGGTAGGCTGAAGAATTTGAGGAAAGATTACTACGACACAAACTGTGTTTTTCCTTCCTGCAACGTCTGAAAGGAATTGTAGTCAATCCTCCATTCTAACTGGCAGATCAATTTTAATAAATGGCCTAAAGTCATAATAAACCCCCCCCTATTTTTCATTGCTTCATCATGAAAGTAACTATTTACTCCCAGTTTAGCATCTTCTACCTGCCTTTTAACTATGTTTTTGTTTTCTTGTATTTTGGTTTTATTTTTAGGAGGGGGGAGGTAGAGTGGGAATGGAGGAGCTGTTGCTGCATTTGTTTAATATTTCACTGCTTAACATTACTTGCTATAACATTAACTTGCTGTAGCAAGTTATGTTATGTGAGTTGATGGGAGTAAGAAACAGAGCAGTGCAATATAAATTTAAAAATAATTAAAAATCCCTAAGGTGAAAGAAGTATGAAGAACCCCATTACAAACCCAGACCAACTTGGCAACTTTCCTGTGCTGACATCTTTAACTATCCCCTCATTCCACTCCTCCTCCTCCCAACAAATGCAGAAGAAACACAGGCATGTAGAGCCAGATTCCTAAATATGTTAGATACCTAACCTTTTAAAATCTGATCCATAACTCCCACTATTGTATTTCCTTCTCAAATTCATTTTATAGCAACCACGACTCCCTCAGAACCTGCTTACTTGTTTCATAAAGGCCACTTAGAGACACCATGTAACTCTAGTGACTCACCACAGTGCCTTTTCAAGGCAGAAAAATCATGACACACTGCTCGTATATATAACACAGTTCTATATTACTGATTTTAGATTTAATTTTCTTGGCTAGGGCTGAGTTATTGGATGGACACCATGGGATACCAAAAGTACAAATTGCCTTGCAGCTCCAGAGTCAATGAAGAATCTTGACTGAAGTGTCTATGACTTTCTCAGCCCACAATTAACATTTGGGGACCTGCCAAAGGATCCAGAGGTGTTCATGGCGATATATGAATATGTTGAAAATTGCACTGTGGGAAGAAGTGTTAGTACAAAAGGGGACAAAACACATGCATCAACCTCCCTGGGGAAACCGGATATGTATATGCACAAACTACCAGTAGACTCTCTTGTCCCTGTCCTTCAGGGTATCTACCTGCTCTGAGCTGCTAACTGTATTGTAGTCTCTAGCAAAATGAAATTTTTCTTCCCTGCTAAAACATTACTTTGGAATTAAGGAAAATGGGTTCACCTAGTAAAGCACAGCATGCCTATTAAAAAAGAGCAGAACGTAGATAATCCAGCTAAAAGTGTAACTCATCGAGAGCAGAAAAGGCACTGTGCTTCTATTGCAATTTCCCACGCAAACCTTCATTTTCAGTGGTTTTACCAGCTTCACAAATCTGTATTGAAATAACCCCCCAGAAATGGCAGTAAGTTAATTAGAAAGTGACAGCTTTATTTGTAAAGATAGAGAACAAAGGGTCTTTTAGGTTCACAGTTTTGAATCACTTCAACAATCATTTCAAATAGATTTTGGGGTTTTATTTTATACTCTTGAATGTAGTTTATAATATTAGATTTGGGGGATTTGGCTTAGTCCTGTTAGCCTGGAATGGGTCATCTACTTGTATAAACCAGAGCAAAACCAAATGTTAATGTGCACCAGTTGAGGACTGGGCCCAAAAGTGCAATTCTCAGTTTCTTTGATGTGTTAATACTGAACTGCCAAATGCAAATGAAGATCATATGTCATTTTTCAGTGCCATGTTTTTCTGTAAACTACTGCAGGGGAAATATTTATGTTAAGGTATTTACTTTAATATCATGCTTTTAGTCTAGGTTAATGGAAATAGCGTGTTCCCTCATTGAAGTGTATGTGTGAGCTCTATGCTAATGAAAGAAAGAGACCAAAATGCGCTAATTGCAGTAGGGAATATTGCACAGGTAGCTGAGATACAAAGCTCCTCTATACAGATCTGCCAAATGTAGCTCACACTTGATCTGCCACACTGTCAGTGGGCTGCTGTACTAGTGCTCTGCGAGGTAAGCAGAGACGATAAGCTGCAGTAACAACTAAGACTAAATCTTCACCTTGCCAACCCCAGAACCATATCACAGGAAAATTGTCAGGACCATAATCCAGATGGAGCATAAGCTGAGACTTGTTAAACTTTGTCTTATTCTTAATTTTAAAAATGTGTATCAATAACTCTGCAGATAAAAGAATCAAAAATTGTGACATTCCCTCAACTCTCAGCTTATGAAGGAGATCTGTAAGCCCTGCATTTGTTTGTTTGTTTGTTTGTTTATTTATTTATAGTCAGTATAATTAGGGATACATTTTCAAACCTTGTATTGCTATCATGAGAATATAAGATCTGGAATAAAATCACCAGCAAAGAGAACAACTTGTGCTTCCAAGCTTATTCACCATATCCATATTTGTTTGTCTAAATCCCATACCTTCTCATTTTGTTTGCTGTTGTCTAGTTTCTGTATTGTCAGAAATAACAGATTGTTTTCTGTGCACCTTTCACATGCCACCCATGATTTTACAAAGCTTTATAAGATCCTTCTGCCTCATCTCTTTTATGAGTTGAACAGTCCTAGTCTATCTTTCCAGATACAGAAGTCTTTTATTTCCCTTGTCACTCTTCCCTGTACACTCTTACTTGTTCTCCTGAGTGCTAAATATTCCAAGCTCTGATAAAATTGCATGCATCTATTTATATAATAAAATACACTTTATAGGATCTTTTCCAAAACTTCACTAGAAATCTGTTACTCAAATAATGTTACATTAAGATAAACATTATCATAGTCATCAGCTGTTTGAGTTCTATAAAATTGAACAGATCTAATTAGGTTGTAGAATACTGATCATGCACAGATCATGCTCTAATTTGTAATGTAGCTGGACAACTGTTAGAAATTAGGATTGGATCAAAAAAAATGCCAAAAAACCCCACAAGCCTTCAGGATTAGGCAAATGAGATCAATTTGAAAATCATGTCCAATTTAAGCAAGGTGGAATACTGGAGATAACCTAAAGAATAAAACAGATAGAGAAGTAGAAAAAGAATGGTTAAAAGTGAGAACTGATAATGCCAAAACTGTAAATACATGGGTGGTAATGGACAAAGTTCTGTGGTGTCGTACATCAGCAGGAGTGTGATTTCAGCCAGCCTCTGTGGGAGGGCATTGTACCTTTCTTTGTGCACATTAATGCAAACCTTACTTGAAGTAGTTGCTCAGCTTTGTGCACTTCATTACCAGGGCGAATGCTGGATCATGGTGGAATTCAGGTAGAGAAATTTAACAGTAAAGATAAGCTAAGACATGAGTAAATGGGAATGGAAGGGAGATTAGCATGGCAATCATTGACTAATTGATGAAGGCAATATTAGCACCTAGAAAAGAAAAACAAAACAAAACAAAAACCCAAAACACCAAACAAAAAACCTCCACCCAAACAAAGAAACAAAAAACATTTAAGAGGGTGCAGACATCTAAGTAATAGGATCCATTCATCTGCAGCATAATTTCATAAGGCAAACCACCTGTGATAGTTACAAAACAGACTGGCCCAAACACCCATAAATGTGTTCTCAGGAACAATGCTGCAGTGGCATGAAAATGCGTATTCCAGCTTTACCTTCAGTATTATTATCCACAGTCTGCCTCCTTCCCATAAAAAATGAATAGCCTCCATAGCTCAAAAGAAATGGATCCCAGATTTTTCACAAGGATTGAGGTAGTTCACTGAAAAGTTCTCATTTCACTTTACAGAAAAGAAAAAAAAAAGAATTGGAGGGTGCCCACAACAAACTGGGGTCCTCTTTATTTTCTGCCTGTTGTCATCTGAAGTAAATCATCTCAGCAGGGAAGCAAACTGGGAGTCTAATATTCTGTCTAGAATCAGACTGCTCACTCCTCCAGCATCCACTCAGTGTCAGCTCTCAGGAGATGACTAGGAAAATGCCTCCTTGACAGAAGGCAGCAATATGCCACCAAAGTCTTCTCTACTGTGTCACTGATATGTCTTTTATTTTAAAATGGTTTCTGGAGATTACACCTCAAAGTACCCAGAGGTGGAAAGAGACTTAACAGGTAAATGGCTATAAACATTCTAGTTATATATAAACACCATCTAATGTGTCTTTCTTGGTTCCCTCTTGGCTACCCAAGTTATATCTTTTTCTCTGCTGAGATATGTTATAGGCATTTTACTAGAGGGAGAAATTTACTGTATCAGTAGTCAGTCTAATCACCTCCTGCCTTGAATGTTCTCTCACTAGATTTCAGGATCCCATGCAAAACAAAACCTCGTAGCAGGTCCTCGCTTCTTTCCCACTCTTCACTGTGTTCTTTCATAGCAGAGGCACAGAGAAAAATGACAGCCGTGGAGGGAGAGGGGCATCAACTGCTGTGGATAAATCAATCCATCACCAAAAAAAAAAAAAACCCACCCAAAACAATTCTGCCATTCTGCCATGAAACTTAATCACTAAAGGTCATGTCGGGGAGTGAGGAACAGATTAAATTAGCATAGTATTAGATATGGAAAATGATTTCTGTCAAAATCATCTTTACCACAATTATAATATGTTAATTACGTATTTCATTAAGGAAGTTGATTATGGTTCACAGATGAAATCATGCAGACGAAGACACCTGGAAGGAAGCACTAGAGCCTGAAGCCTCTTCTCTCCCTCTCTCTCCCTCACACACACATACATGCGCACACACGCACACACACAATTAGGTTCATGCACTGTTATGTAGAAAAGCTTTTCCTAATATACCTCAGAGATTATTAAAGTGCAGCTGTGCCTGGCTAGGACAGAAACTTGAGGAAATAAAGGAAAGAATGGTAGGGTACATTCATTTTCCTTCTATCAGTACTTAGAATGAACTGTTCGTTTTAAGACTGTAACATCCTCTGCCTCTGGTGACATATTGGTGGCATCTAGTACTGTGGGTAAAGGATTTCAGCACTGACTAATGAGATGGTAGCTGTGCGTTTTTTATAGGGACAAGATCATTCGGCAAATTTTAGCCAAGTTATTTGAAAGAGATATCATCAACCATATGAAAGTCATACAATATCGTGCCCTTCAAAGTCGTTGCACTTCATTTACAGTGAGTTCAAGTACTTGAGTACTGTGAAAAAGTTATATCAATGAGCAATTACTTATGTAATTTCTTAGCCTTCTTTTCCAAATAATAGCTTGAATTGTTTGCTCTATTTAGTGAACAGAGCAAGGTCTTTAGTGATTTGAAAACACAGCCTCCTTGTTTTAGCTAGAAACAATGCATCCAAATCTCAAACTCCGTAAATGCTGAGAGACAGAGATAGGAATTTTCACATACATATGAGTCTGATTGTGTGTGTCTCTGTGGTATATGTGCAAGTGCAAGACAGAGAGGAGTTGTAGCCTGTATAAGAAAGGGCTAATTTTATTCAATTCTGACTAAAAGAGCATCAGAAGTGGAATAAATGGGGTACTCAGTGTAAGGATGGGAGGAGGTTATATGTATCCCTCCAAAAAAGGGTCCTAGAGACACCCCTGGGAATGAAAATGTCTGAGCCTCAGTCAGATATAATTACCTCATTCTCATATTTCCTAGTGAATGAGAAGGCATCAATGCTTGTGTGCCCTTGTGTTGATAGATTTTGCCACACAGAATAATCATTGTTGGAATTAAGTGTAATTGTCAAGAAAGACTTGGTCATCATGAGAAAGACTGTCTCGTACAACTGTCCTTTTGCTTTCCAACAGTAATTACTTTAGTAATTAATCTCTGTCATTTAACTGTATTACATTTTGAAAAGAGAAAATGGAAGAAAGACCATTTTCTGACTAATTTACATCACAGTTTAAAATCCTAGAAGAGGGTGAATCAAACGTCAAATTTAGCCCTTTCACAGACTGCTAAAATGGTCATGCAGCACAAATGAAGTTAGGTTGCTAAAGTAACCTTTATAATATCTGCATCACTTGCAGGTTTCCACTTCAGATCTCTTAGTTGTAGGTAACGGAAGACAGCACATAGAGCAGGAGCCCTGGCCAGAAAAAGGTGAATCACTGCCTACTGAAATGTCATTTCTGCTGCTAGCCATCATGGTAGATGCTGTTTACCACCATGCATCACTTCTGCATCATGCAACAGTGGCCATGTTTTCAAAAGCAGCTGTTGAATGTGAATGTTGCCAGTGGATTTTGGCAAGCTATGACAGGAAGACAGAAGTGCTGAGCATCCTTTATTTCAGTTGCACTAATGCCCCAAAAGCTTCTAAAGTTAAGGCCCAAAATGGATCTCTGTTGACTTCATGACATTCTTGCTCTTTAAAATATTTTAAAGCTTCTTCACTTCTTTTCAACCTTTGAAACTGTATTCCTTTGTGAAGATAGGTTATATGGATGACAGCAGTCCCTTATTTGAAGAGAGAGACAGGCCAATGGTTTCACTTTTACAATGACTGCAAAGTCAGGGCCGAGATACGTCCTAGAAACTATTTAAAAAGACAAAAATGTTGTTTGTTTTGAAGACTGATGTAAGAATTTGTTTATATTTTTAATGATTAATCATTTTCACTGGTCTTCACAGGAGTCAAATTAGGGTTGCAGGATTTGACCTAGTATCAACTCAGAATAACATGTAAGCTAGGTAAGGTAATGCCAGGGATACATTACAGTTGGGTATTAAGTTTTGCACTCAAACAGGCTTGTGAGAGAACTGTGGTGTTTACAGTGAAAGCATGAAATCTGCCATAATCTGAGGTTTTAAGGGTATAATCTTATAACAATTATCAGATACTGATCCAAAGCCAAGTCCTCTCCTTTCATGAACACTTCCATTTTAGCTGGAATGAATTTTACAGTCCATGTTTTCCTGAAATAGGTTGCTTAAAGAAGAGAAAACAAAGCATAATATAAAATCAATGGCTAGGGCTTTTCTTCATTTCTTTATTAGGGAAAAAAAAAATTGGCACATTTTAATCCTGATGTCTTGCTGTCCTAAAAATATTAAATTAATAGTGACAGCTTGAGACTGTATGAAAATATTTACAAGCTGTAAACTAGCTGAACCCAGCACACAAGCAGAACTCTAAAAGACCCCCATAGAATATTTTTATCTGAATAAAACCAGAATGCAGACCTCAGGATCAGGCCTACTGAGCAGGTGTAAAAGATTGTCTGATGGAGTAAATCCATACAGCACCGTGATTTTCTGATCCAGAGAATATGCTACACAGACTCTTGCAGAATATGTGTGCCTAAGAAAACACAGCTCAGAAGTGAATCATTATTCTGCTGTTTTGTCGACAACCAAGTACTCCCTTAACAAGATACCAGGAATTTTTATTTCAGTTGCTATGTAAAGAAACACAGAATGTATGGGGTGGAAAAAAAAATTTAACAAAGATGTGGGTAGGGTAGTAAAGAAGGAAAGATTCAGTTGTGACTGTGTAACAAGAGAGTCTTAATGTGGTGCATGAGGAGGAGGTGGAGGATGTAAAGAGCTATGGGAGAAAAAAATGAAACAAAGGTGATTATGGTAAACAGTTATTTTCCTGTCTCTGTCCCCCAACTGTATCCAAGGCCTTTGTGAACACTCTCTTTATAATATGCCCTTAAACGTCACTGGGCTTTCAAGATCAGCCTTATAGGCAGTGCATTCTACTGATTTGCATTGCTAATTATATTGTACTAAATTTAGTTTATAGTGATAAAAAAATATCAACATGATGCTTTACAGCATCTATGTAATCTGAGCTTTCTTCTTTCAGGACTATTTTTGGGTTATGCAGATGAAATGGCCCCTTGAAACAATCGGGATATGTTTTTCTTTTTTCCATTTCCATTTTGTACCCATTGTGTGATCTCAGTTCTCCAGATGTGATTTCACTGAGGTTCCTCAGCCATTCTCCATCACTTTCTAGAGAGGAGAAAAGGGGGGTTAGGAAGAGTGAGTGACGTGAGGGGGGCTATTTTTACAGGCCCGGTGCATTGTGATTAGGACAGGCTTATGGTCTGCATATGTACATGGAAAAAATCTCGCAGCAATTGACCTGCTAAGTGAATATATATTAGAGAGCAGTAAATAAAAAGGCTATGAGGTTTTAGTTAACAAGAACTGACTGATACTTAAAAGCCAGGTTCTGCCCCCCTCCCTACTCCTCCTCAGTGCTAGCTTGTTATCCTTTCACACTGGACAATACAACAGCACGTCTATCTCTCCCCCTCTTCTCCCCAAATCAAAGATCAAAGGCTGCATTTGTAAAGCAAATAGTTGGAGAGCTACAGCCGGGTTTGATGAAAACCCACTCCAGGCCTCTTGGGAGATATTACCTTCCTCATTATTCCACTGATTGGCCTTATTTCATCCAAGGATTACTGCACATTCTCCTGACGGCTGATGAGCAGCTTCATGAATATACAAAATAATCCGGCGGCACTGGGCCAGCACTGATTATTATTGTGAAACTCGGAGGAGCAGCTTCAAATGAGCTGCTGGAGACTGTGGAACTCTTCCTCCCCGTTTTCCATCTGATTTTACCACAAGGATCCTTATTAGGCTATTTTTCACATGTCTGTGAAGAAAAGGAGAAAGAGAGAGAGATATTGCATCTAGTTAAAAATGATCAGGGAATTCTGGGTACCAGATGTTTTTTGCTTAATATTGCAAAATGGCTTTTATTAGATTACACTAAGCACTTACTAACTACAGTTAAACTGCTTTGCAGAGAAACCTGATGGGAATGCTGCCCTAAATAGCTTCTTTTTATTTATTTATTTTTGGGGGAGCAGCCTCATCTCGTGTGTGTGGGAGGGCAGGTGGGAGGGTAGCATGTCGGCCGGCACGTGCAGGCATAGGCTGACAACACCAGAGGGTTAGCCAGGGATGACCGAGCGCTGGAAGGCTGCGGTGCTGAGAGGCCGTGTGCAGTGAGCAGGGCTTGCGTGCCAGCCTGCGAGTAATCGGACTTCAACCTGCCCCCCGGCCTCTTTGGCCAGAGACCTCAGCCAAGCACTCACTAAACCATCAGAGTTGAGAGTGAAGGTCTACATTTTCCAATTCAACCTAGCAGAAATGGAGTTGATGCAAAACACCTCTGATAGACTCCAAATGAGAGCTGAAAACAATCCTTTCTGTTAAATTCTAACCTCAAATAGAAGCCATTTTGTGGGAAAGACTCTTTCACGTTATCCTCTTCTTTTTCCTCACTTTGTTCTGTTTAATTGTAAAAGGATGCCCACGAGGCTATTTAAGTATAGCTGGAAATAGTGGCCCACTTGCACTCCTGCTTTTCAGTATGTAGCCAGGTTGCTTTGCATTTGACAGAAGCCCTTCCTCCCCCAAATCTTTAATCTCAACTAGTTAAACAAGAAGGTTCCCCTCCTGGAGCCCAAGCCCATCCCATCTCCCAGGCCCATCACCAAACAGAGTGCCTGATTTACAATGCTGCAAATTTAATATCCAATAAACAGTGGCCCTGTAATTGTCATTTACAGTTGGCTGCATTTGTTTTTACTGATTGTGAACTACCAAACTGCCCCATGTTATAAAGGTCTTATCCTACACTTTGTAATATGTCACATGAAATAAAGGACTGACACAGGTGACTCACTGCTCCCTCAAACCCCATTAACCATGTTTAAACCACGTTTTACCCAGGTATGTTATTTTCTCAAAAGAGGAGTCAGAAAATGTGCTGCGGTTCCTCTGACAGTGACATGCTGTCTCCTTCTTTCGGAGAAGACAGGCTGGAGGCTCACCAGAGAGACCAGCTGTTAACTCTTTCAGGAGATGACATGAACCCTGCTACACAGCTGTTGGGTCCTTGCAAGCTCCTTTAGTTATGAACTAGAGGTCACTTCTTGGTATGCATTCAGGCTTCAACTTTTTTTTGTTTTTATAATATTTTATTTCAGATTGTCAAAGAATAATATATTTACCTCCTTTATAAATAGACTTAAAAATAGATTAGATGTTTTGTCTTGCTGGAAGCCCGTTGCTGGGACTGAGGAAGAGGGAAGAGACTGACAAGGAAGCCATGTCTTTTTTTTTTCAAGCAGTGTCTTGATGAACAAACCCGTGCTGTATTTTAAACGAGGCTTCTGCACTGAGCTACCCCAGCACGGTAATTTAATGAATCTACATTTCATGACTGAAGTGATAAGGATGAAACATTTAAAAATAACCAAAAGGTAGATACACCAAAAAAGTCTGATGAAACATTAAATGAATGTAGTGTAACACATTATCTTTGCTTCTGCACATCCAAAAAGTGCAATGAACTAAAACATTGCATTAAGCCAAGAATAAAGCTAAAAATTAAATTGGCTTAGAAAGATCTAGTGTAGTGGTTTATGCACTAAGAACGCAGTAAATTTGGTCATTTAATATCATTCTCTTTACCTCTGATATGCACATTAAAGGCAAACCAAGACTCATGGTGAAAAGTAAGAAGGAAAAGCAGAGCTGAACTTTGCATTTTAGATGCTTATCTTCCCTTAATCATGCAGTATTAATTGTTGTTTTACTCACTTTGTAGGCATTCTGGTTGTCTGTCTTTCAGGTGCTATGAATACTCTGAGGCAAGAAATATAGCAAGGTCTGTTACAGATTAAAACAGGATCCAATAAAGAAGACGTATTCAAAAATATAATACTGCCCCTTCAAATCAATAAATAAAGACAAGCATTTCATACACTAATGCATATATCTATGACCATTATAAATTAGTTGCTTGCCAGAAAATACACTTCTTAGCACAAGTGCCATTATTTAAAGTTGTCTGTTTAATGCACACTTAGTATATTTTCTCATCCAAAGCTGCACTGCATAATTAGACAACATCCATTCTTAAAAACTAAAGTAGATGCCAAAAATGTAATACATAAAGCATGACGTTTTACAAATTTACATCTTCAAAAGTTATGTGTGGTTTCAGATAGAAAAAAATTGCAAAAAGATCACTATATTATAATAGCCTGGGTTTCATCTTAGCTTGCTCCATCTGTTGGCTGGCAGTAATGTAAGTTATAATGCACTCATTCTTATTCAACTTCAGTGAATGGGTATTTTCCAGGGTAGTTCTATTAAGTGGACAACTAGATAGGTGTCTTAATAGTTTGCTGAGTTATGGTTGTTTAAGTCGCAGTTAGATCAATGGGTTGATTGCTGGTTCTTTTCCCAGAAGACATTTATTGTCTTCTAAGGTGAGCACAGATTTCTGTCTGTATTCCCAGCATGGATGGGTCTCCTGCAACCTATTGGTCATATGCAGCAGAATCTCATTTTTTCCCCATTTGGTACCCCTTGGGAGAGCTCTCCTATCCCATCCCACCCAAATGGATTAGGCTGTCTGTCTCTTCCTGCCCTTTTTTGGCAGTATAGAGCAGCCAAGCTGGTGCCAGTTGCCTTTGTGAGAGCTGCGACACAGCTCTCTGTTCCCTCATGGGCCTTTTCCTATACAACAGGCTGCAGATGATCAAGCAGAGAGATGAAGGAAAGTGTGGGCCCTCTGAAGGATACGGGTGATCTAGTGACAGAGGATATGGGAAAGGCTCAGCTGCTAACTGCCTTCTCTGCTTTAGTTCATTGGAGAGGTCCTTTCCTGGGCATCCCAAATACCTGTGGCAGGCAGCCGTGTCTGGTACAATGAGGTGCTACTTGTGGCAGTAGATCATGTTATGAACCAGTTTTCTGGACTGGACGGGTACAAAGCCATGGGAACAGCTGAGCATCTGATGCTTCTGAGAGAGCAGGCCAGTCTTACTGTGAGGGTACTCCCTGCCCTTGTTAAAGAGTTGCGGAGATCAATGACATGGATAAAGATCTGGGAAACTAGAAGTCAGTCAGTCTAATGACATCCTCTAGAAAGATCATGGATCAAAGCTTCCCAGCAGTCATTGCCAAGTGCACAAGAACAGAACAGTGAAATAACACATTGGCATTTACCAAAGGCAATTTTTTTTCTGAAGGAATTGATTATCTTTTAAACTGAGAGACCTGTTTGGTAGATAAAGGGAAAGCAGAAGATGCCACTTACCTTGACTTTAGCATAGTCCTTGGCACTATCTCTGTGGTCCACTGTAAACAAATTGGAAAAATATAGACTGCAAGGAAGACTACTCGGTGGCTGAAAGACTGTCTGATTCACTAGGTTTAAAAATAGACAGTCAAGTGTTTTGAGTATCAGGTAGTGGGTGCTTACTGGTGGCATTCATCAGGGACTGATTCTGAGACCAGTGATCTTGACTATCACCATTAATAAATTGAGGGATGGAATGAACCTTTATCAAGATTCTGAATGACATCAAACTACTGGGAGTGGAAGCCACTGGTGGTGGCTGCAATCAGGGCTGACAGTCAGAAATCGGCGCTTGCCTGGGGTATGTATGAATCTGTTTGATAACTTACTACCTTCTGGAAGGTCATAGAGGAGATGGAGCTATGCTCTTCCCAGTGAAAGGACTGGAGGCAATGGAACCAAGCAGCAGCAATGGAAATTCCAATGAGACATGGCAAAATTTCTTCTTGGTCACAGTGATCAAGCACTGGCTCTGGTTGCTCAAGGGCTGTGAAATCTCCATCTTTGGAGATACTCAGAACTTGACTAGACAATGCCCTGGGCAAACCTGACCTAGCTTTGAAGCCGGTCTTGCTTTGAGCAAGGAGGTCAACTACATGACCTTTATAGATTCTTAATTATAATGTTCTGCTAATTGCCTAATATGTGTTCATGATTTTATTTTTATAGTTACTTCAGGCATGAGTATTTAAGAGATATTATGGTGAATAAATTCCCTGACTCCTGGCCTGTCTCTTTTTACCCTGTTTTCCTGATGGTCTGTGGCATTTTGGCTCTGTTTCTTGTCTCACCTGGCATCCAGCTCATGCCTCTCAGCAGCTTTTGCACAATGCCACAAGAGAGCAAAGGCTAGTGGGCCGTACAAGCTGGCCAGCATGCCAGGAGCCTTTATGCTTCTGCCTGTTAATCACAAGGTGCTACTGAGGTGTGTGAGCTGGCCAGTGTGCCAAGAGCCCATGCATCAGCTACACAAAGAGAAATGAGCTAGCAGCAGGCAGTGGCAGATTGCAGAGATGTGTCCCAGGGCTGTCAGGGGCAAGGCCTAAACCACCCACAGCAATTAGTGCAGTCAAATCAGATGCAGCAGCAGCCAGTTGGACCGGAGCTTGGTGCCTCAACTTCCTACTGGCCTGGCCACTCCCGATGTACTCTGTCACACAGGCACCTTCATTTATTATTGAAAGGGAAGCAAGAATCACTTTGTGTTATATTCCATTATATTAATTGTAACTACTATATTATGGTAGGTACATTATGTTCCATCACATCATGTTCCGTGTTGCTCAGGAGTCACTTTGCCAGTCTGGAAGTCTCTGTATTGCCACCATGCTTTGCTCTCTGCATGTGTCCATCCAGACACCAAAATTGTTGAAGAGCTGGAAGAGGTTCACGCTTCCCCCATTCTTTCCTCTTACACAGTGCAACAGATTTCACTAAGCAGCTGAAACTGGGAGTGGGTGTTCTAGCCTCAGGAGAGCAGGCAATGAGATCAGATGAGAAGCTGCCTGTTGATAGCCTGCTCTTTGCTCTGGCAGAGACACTAACATTGGAGGAGAGCAGGGAGAAGCGTCAGAGCTGGGTCCCCAGCATCTCTTACTTAAGGACAGATATCTGTTCATCTTTGAGGCAGAGGGATTTCTGTCACAGTGGGTTCACCCCAGTAAATCAACATGGCGTTGATTTGTAAATGGTTGGTCTCATTTACTGCATTCCTCACTGCAAACTGAGCTTGTGTTAAGCTGCTGGAGCCCAGCCTCACTTTCCTCCAGCCGCTCACTTCCAAAAAATTATTGACATTGCCTCCAGCCCTTGGATGTTAGTGGTATTTTTGTTTTATGTCTTTCCTAACAAGTTGACACAAGTTAACAATGTTGGTCTTGTCACCAGATTATTCTTCTAAATGAGACAGTTATTCACAGTGAGTCATTGAATATTTTACAACATGGTTACAGTAGCTGCTCCGACAGGCACCTGTGTACAGATGAGAGTGTATATACTGTCACGGCACTGTCAAATAGGAGATGTTTGCTCTACCTTTATTTATACAAACCATTCACTCCCTCCTCCCCTTTGCTCACAATCTGCCTCTAATTCTCATGGTCCCATCTTCCCACCTTGTTACTGGAGTGGATGCTGAGAGATAGCCCTACCACTACTGTGTGCCTTGGGTTCCTTCATGTGTTTTAGGAAAATGTATGTTATTAACATTGTGCAGCTGGAGATGTGACCTGCAGACAGCGTGTTTCCTGGCAGAATCATCGAGCTTCAGGAGAGGGAATCTTTCCTTTAGGCGAGAGTGGCTTGGGAAACAAATTTGTTCCAAATTTTCCTTTTTCACCCTATTGTTTGATTTATTTTTCTTCTGAAGGACTTTACAGCCAAGAACAACCAGGACATCTTCCCAATTGCTTATAAAGCCACTTTGTGACCATCTGGATATAAAGATCTCTAGTACCTTCCCCACCACCTGAGACCATCCCAAGGGAATGAATGTGTGTGTGTGCATGTCTGTGTGACACAGCGTGGATATGTGTGTATGAGTCTACAGTAACATTCTGTTTTGTCCGTGGTTTAGGGAAAATCATCCTACCTGATGTTCGCCCCAGATTTCTGATACATTAGTGATCAGAAAGTCTTGTCTATCATCTGTACTAGGTGACAGGACACCAGAAGTGAACCTCTTAGCTTCTTTGCAAGGCGTTTTCCTCCCTTTTTAATGTCTCTGAAAATACCTGCTTCTCAGATATTGTGGTTTTTAATTAATTCTCATTTTTATAGTACTTTGAGTTTCACAGGCACATATGCTCCTTGAATACAAATTATGCTTGCAAGAATTTGTAACTTCTTTGCAGTATTTTGGTTCCCCCCTTTTTTTTTTTTCCCTTTTTTTTTTTTTTCCCCTCACTTGGAAAGTAATGTCCCCAAACTAGGTAAATAGCAGAAGAGTTTGAGCAACAGCAAAACAGCCTCTATTCTCTGTCATCTTGTACTTTACACCTTCTTAGAAACACCTGTATAAAGCTGGTATAAAATGGCAAGCACGTGGCTCTGCTAGTACTTTGCGCTCATTTTGCACCGAGTGAACAGACTACACAAGGTGCAAGGCCCAAAGGCCTATATATCTGCCCATTTGGGATATGCTCTTTGCATCAAATCTTGAGATTTCTTTCTTTTATTAAACTAAACCCAAAGGGGTCCCCTAGAGGCATAGCCAATATTCACTCCTTGTGGGCACACAAATCCAGGATTAGCCTGTGGCTGTTCCCAGGGAAATTGCTTGCTAGTGAAGTCTGAGCTAGTGTCAGGCAGGTACTGTAACAGAGAAGACCTGCCCTGCTGGTTTATTCTTCTGAATTAGGTGCCTCCAGAATGCACATTTGTATACCCTCAGTTTAAAACTCCATCATGCTTGTGTCCTCAGATATGTCAGTCTTCTGAAACGGGTTTTCTTTCACATTACTGTGAACACTCCTTGAAGTCAGAAGGATATGACACTGAAACTGTTCTCTGCTAATTTCTCCCAGCTAGCGCACATAAACACTGAAGGTGTGAGATTGCCAGACATCTAAGCCAGTTACATATATATATATACACAAAACTTTTATTTTTATTTTAATGCCCCAATGCCAGTTTCTCTGGGGAAAGCAAAGGGAAAGACTAGTAGAAGAATAATTATTAAATCTAGATCTGGAATTATTCCAGATCTGTTCATCCTCTCCTTTGCAGGAAGACAATGCTGAATCCTTAGCTGTTTCCATAGCTCACTTCCTTGCAAAGGCCCTCTAATGTTAAACTGAACCAAAAGCTTGCCACCAAAAATCGTCTGAATTCCACTGTCTACACCTGGTTTTGTATCAGTCTGGATTTAGAGAGGATAAAGGTTCATGTACAAGAATATCCTTGGATGGCTAAAAATAATAATAATTAAAAAGCACTGGGATAAGCTCTCAGTAATAAACTCAATTTTAAGGTATCATCTGGCTTTTCTGACACTAATGATGAAAGATGTGAAGTGTAGGTATTACAGATACACAGATGTCTGTCAGAAGTAAAAGCAATTATTACTATTATTATTAATATGTCTTACACCTAAAGGTTCTAACTGAGATAAGAGCCCTACTCATTGTGCATGCAGTCACACACATTTCTCAGTTTGCCTCATAAGCAGAGAAGAAAGGCAAATATACATGACCTAAAAAAAAAAAATAATGTGAGAGGCACAATAGGATCAAGCTTGGGCTTTTCAGAGGACCTTTTTCAGAGAAACCTTAAGTATCCTGAATTTCAAAGGGAGACTGAGAGCTTAACTCTTTTATCCCATTTGAAAACCTTAGGCTGACAGACTTGTCTAAGGTCATAAAGGAAGCCCATGAACAGGGGCAAAACCTGTCCAGAGACACCAAAGAAAACCCAAACCTCTAGAATGCTTTTGTACAGAAATAGTGCATCTTCATACAAATAATTGTGTCCAGAATCATGTCTAGCTTAGATGAAAGAGTAATGGATAACCACCTATTCTACTTACCACCACAAACTGAATTCTAAGGGTTATCACCCCTAAGACCTGCAATGGCTCATTCACGTGAGACTGAAATATTTCATTCCACTTTGCACCCCTAGAAGGTTGACATTTCTGGGCAATGAAGCTCTTTTTTCCCTTCTTTGCTTCCTCGGTGACTGATCTTGACTGCATTTCCACCAAAACAGACATGCAATATCTCACAAAGTGGTGCACTGCATGTTTCTGCTGGCATTTACTGGCTGCGCCTTGCATGTAGGGCAGAGGCTTAGCCTCTAAGATTTGTTGGCAGCCTCCTGCTCTTTGTTCTTCAGAATGTGAAAATAGTGTAAATAGCAGCATCTGCAATTGCTCCTGCTGCTCTGACTGCCAGCCAAGTCAGATCCCCCTCCCCTTGGAGAGCAGTCCACATGCTGCACACAGGAGTGGACTGAGGAGGAATTATATGCTGTGAGAGTACAGCCTCAGGAGTGCTGTGAAGAATACGGGCCATCAGACAGGGAGGCAGATAGACTGCCTCCGAGTTTGGTTATTCCCAAATGAAATTAAAAAAAAAAATCTCTTCCCCACATCATGACCCTTATATATTTTTTAGGATTTCTGTGCCTAAATCTATCTTGCTACTGAAAATATCTTAAAGAAAGGGAGAAAATAATTCACTCACTGTTTCTCTTGTGCAAGGAGAGCTCTATTCCAAGAGCAACCAACCTTCCAGTTGTGATCCCATACGTTCCTGTCCACATTCTTACACTGAACTTGTCATTACAGTTCAGAGATTTCAGCAGCAGGGTTCAATCTTTTTCTGTTTATGTATTTTTCACAATTTTTAAAGGTGTATGTCAAAATTAATTGTTTAGGAATGCATAAAAAACATTAGTTATTTTTTCCCCTGTATATATAAACACATGTATATGTATATAGTATACACTTAGGTATGTATCTGCCACAATATATTGTTTTTTCCTCTCCAGCTCGGGTTGAAAAGAGAGTGAAGTCCTTTTTTATGTGAAAGGCATTAAAAAATATCTATTTGTACATTTGAAATTAGCAAAAGAAACAGAACAGTAGGAGGGCAAAGAGAGTCATGTTCATCTACTTTTTGCAACAAGAGAAGATGGCAAAGAGCCCTGGAGTAAAAAGCATGCCCCAGAGAGATGCTGTTGATGGAAGCCTTCTTCAAGCTGCTTTCCAGCTAGCACTATCAGGCAGTGCCACCCCAAAAGCAAACCCTTCTCATGCATAACAATGGCATAACAAGGTCAGTGGCATGGATTAACTGAGTCAAAGTATCTTGTAAGCAGGCAGCTGGATAGGCTTGTAGGTAGATGATGGCAAGATTAAAGCCTTAACCTTCTCTCTCAACCCCAGAGAAATATAACAGAGAAAAAGAAAATAAAAATCCTGGGGATGCACACGGACTGGAGCATAATTTTTGTGTGTGCTAAGTTGCGATTTCACAATGCTGGCTGGTTGTGGGGTTTTTTTCCTTATTTAACTACTGCAATTTTCCTTCTCTCTTCTGTATACTTCAAGAGACAGATTGGACATAAAAATGAGTTTGCAAGAGGAATCAAGTTCTGCCTTAGCTGCATGGCAGCTGTCCTGAGCTGATGCTTCATCATGAAGTTCTTATTTTCCACTTTAAGCAAAGCATTAATTATCTTTCTAAATTCTGTTTCCAACTTCTCCTCCTTTCTCCCTTAAGACAATCTTTCAGCTCTAAACCAGCAGCATAGCAGCCACAGTCCCATCTAGCTTCAGGTACCTGTGCTTCATTGTGAGCCCACCTTAACATCAAGATTCACAGCTTCCAACTACATTACTCTCCCGTATTTTTTTTTTTTCATTTTATTTGTATCATTCCAACACATGCCAACCTCTAGCACATAAAATGCTTGGCTCAGAGGAACAGACATATACAGCTGCACTGTAATTGTATAAAAAAAGCACACTAATAACTCTTCAGTGCATTCAAAAACTCTGCTCGTTGCAGGAGTCTGGGCAGATTGGCACATGGTGCATAGGCGTAGATTACACAGCGCTTAATGGCAAAAGCTGGAGTGCTATAGAACCCAAATACACTCACTTTAAATTCAAGAGAATGAAGCTTTCCTCCTTCTTCCCAACAAGTGAATTTTAAACAAACATCACTAGAATATTTGTGGAAAGCCAAATGTGTAATGTATAAACACAGAGGACTGCAATGGGAACCTCAGTCTAAGAGACGTGTTCTTTGAAGGAAAGGGAAGAAACACCCTGTGGGAGAAGTGGCCAGTCAAAAACGGTTCTGATTTTAAATGTTAATTGCTCAGGCAAGAGTTACTGAACAATTGTTACTTATAGAAGTTTTTTAGCCAGTAGTTTTGAGCAGTGAGTCCATTTTGAGGAAATTATGAACTGTTCCTTGGGACTTCAAGAGCAAAAAAAGGGAGAAAAATGCATTAAAAAGATTGTTTCTTTCAATTTATCTACCCATGTCTTCCAATGTGCTGTTTGAAAGCAGCTTTTCGACGTTAAATCTTCACAGAGCATGCTATAAGATTTTTTATGGTTTGCATGAGTAAAAAACTGAAAGTCACACTGGAAAGTAGTGTTCATATTTTGTACAAAGATTATCACATTTGCAGTACAGATCTAACATTCACAAAAGCAGGCAGAACCGCACATGCTGTGAGCATACCACTCCAGCTTAAAAGCTTTAATTCAGGAAAGTCACTCTGTCGAGGAAAAAGGAACATAAGCACTTGCCTAACTGGGAGTGTTTAAACTACTTTCCTAAATAAGTGGAGCACACACTTAAGTGATTTCCCACACCAAGGGATTACACCTCCAATAATTTTATGAATTAATTTTGAATCTAATTTAGGGAAACAGTGCCAGCCTCTTTCTGGATATGCACTCTTCTCCCACCCATCCATGATGCATTTGTCATCAATGGTGCATTCAGTGGCCATTTGATCCCCTGAAGGACCACATTGGGACCAGTCGCTGCACACCATGAATGCACTGAGGGGAACAGCAGATCAGTAAGCCCTGAAAACTGCAAGGTACTGAGCAGGGGGAGACTTTTGGAAAAATACATAACAACCCTTCTAGAGCTGTAAGAGTAGCCTCATGGTTTGTTTTTTTTCCCATGTGCTGACAAGACAGAGGGTAACAGCAGCCTCCTTTGGGCTGTTCAGTCTGATGTCTGCTAAGTTAAAGAGGATGCACAGCCTTGGAGACAACCAAGGTGAGTATATCTACAAAGGAGAATCTTTTCCTTTGGTGGCCTGAAGCTGGGTCAATGTAGATATACAGGTTACACCTGATGATGTCAAATGCAAGAAAAGATACAGATATTCAATGAAAAATGGAGTATATAAGAAAAGAGAGAATTCATATCTATGTATACACATACATACACACATATTCCAAATATCTTTTTGCCCCTATTGATGATAAACACATTGGTTTTGGGGTTTCTGTAACATTTTCCAACATTTAGGGCACAGTCTGGAAACTAAGCTGACAGACTCCATCCTTGAGTGATGTTGGCTTGCCACTGACCTCGTGCACCAGTCAAAAAGAATAGCCTGATTCATCTTTTACCCTGGCACGTGACTTCAAAAAAATCAAACAAGCGTTTCTCATTACACTTATTAAATTTGAGTATGGCTTGTTATTAATTGACTGAGGTAAAACAAAACTCTCTCACTGTAAAACATAATTATTTAAGCAAAAGTGCTGATGGCTTAAAATGTCACGTTATAGCATATTATCTATGCTAAAATGAAAGATAGAAGCATCTCCTTTGCCCAGTTGCATGGAATTCAGTGCACTTGTTATGACTAGGAAATAAGATGAGACAAATGCAGGCGATAGATGTTGTGTTTGCCTGAAACCAACCACCTAGGCTTTCCCTACCCCTAAGGAAAGAGCCAATCAAACAGCTACAGCAATGAAGGAAATCTTTGAGGGGACAGGGCCATGTCCATGACTAATCAAAATATTTACCTTCTGTTTACAAGCAACACAGCAAGGTTTGTTTCATATGTGTCCCTAAAGATGTTTACAGCCTAGTTGGGTTTTTGCAGTCCCTATCTTTCTCAAGCAGTTTCTAGTTTTTGGTTTCTGGTGTACTTTAATTTGGAGGGGGAAAGGGCTTCCTATTAGTAAATAATTTATAGATCATACTTATATCTTAGATTTATGAAGTGACTTTTCTTCACCAAAGAGCATCACAAATGATAGGTTAGTTCATCCCTTCTGATTTTTACCACTGAAAAGAAAGCTAGTTCAAATAGTCCAGAAATCTGTCAGTGGAGGAGGGAGCTGATTGTGGCATTGTCATTCTCCCCTTTGCCAGGAGCTCGAAGGACAACTGCATGTATGAATTCTAGCTGACTGGAGGTCCACTGAGATTTGGGACTGGGAAGGAGCTCAAGTAAAATGTGTGTCCTGGGCAGCAACAAACCCAGGAGGGTCAACATTATATGTGGCATAAATGTCTGATAAATCCACAAGGGGATACGTATGGAAGCAATGACCTGGCTTAATCAATAGCAGCTGCTAGATTCACTTTTATGCTATTGTATCTCATCGGGACATGAGGTATTTTGGCAAGCAATGGGTCCTACACAATCTGTGGCAAGCAATGTAGTTTGGGGAAAACACTGTAAAGGGTTTTGACACCCTCCAAATGCATCAAAATTCTGTGAGGTGTTGCTGGTGTTTCCTAGCTTTGGCATCCTCATAAATTTTTGTGGCTGAGGTGGAGGTGCTTAGGGTTAAATCCACCAGTAGCTAATGATGAGCATTGTGCAGTCTCACCTTTAAGCACCTTGTGAGCAAGGCAGAATCCAAACCCCTAAATTATGCATCTAGGCTCCCCTTCAAAATTAGAAAAGTCTGCTGCCTGAGAGTGGCTTGTCACAAGCTGACATGCTGAGCCAGGAGCCAGTAGGAATGGTTTATCCGGTTACTCTGTAAGGATTAATTAGCATAGGGACGAGTCCTCAGGCCTTCTTTTATCCTGCCGAGTCCTTTAAGCAAGGGTTAGGGAATCACTGAGAATTTTCCCCCCTGCTCTGTTTATTCAGTTCCCTTTCTCCCTCTTTTGATGGTGAATACCCCTCCCCAAGGAGAGGATATTTATGGAATCCACCCCATGAGATAGAGTGAGTGCATGAGTATGTGCTCCAGCTTCCAAAGTGGCAGACAGACCTCTCCTCATAGGAGACATGGCTGGGGGAGGGACCCCTTCTTTAGTGTGCTCTGTGTGGAGACAGATTCATTAGGCACACTCAGAATGTGCACCAAAACAGTGAAACATTTCCACAGAAGCTATCTATGATACAACAAAGAT
Source organism: Dryobates pubescens (assembly GCF_014839835.1). NCBI lineage: Eukaryota > Metazoa > Chordata > Aves > Piciformes > Picidae > Dryobates > Dryobates pubescens. The sequence goes on from NC_071620.1 coordinate 12,075,017, forward strand.
ACACCCTAACAAAAATTCACTTTGCACTAGCTCTGTGATGGGAAATTTGGAAAGCTAATCCCCCTTTCCTTCTTTACTTTCTGCAGGGTATCTGTACAGCCAGAAAGGACATGAGGAGGAGTTTTTCCCCCCGACTTGTCATTGCCCCACAGAACAGAATATTTTTCACCTCCTCCTGCATTAGAAACACCAGGACTTGCTTTCCAGTGCTGCTTTTGGCATTGAAAGGAGATTACTCAAGTGGACCTTGCTTGTGACAGAATGGAGACTGACAATAAACACAGAGCAATGGCATCCTAAGAAGAGAGGATTTCACTGTGAATATTTGTCTGTAATGACAATGTTCACTGTCAAAATCCATCACCAGCCCAGCTCTTTTACTTACATAGCACAAGACATGGAATTTCTTTTTTATCACAAAGGTATATAACCCACAACTTCTAAGAAACTTCTGTTTGCAGTTAGAAGAAGTAAAAATCAAAACCTATCCAACAGAATGTGTGCTTGTGGACACCATGGACCTGTGCACACCCCTTCCATAATATAAGGTTCCATGCACATATTTACTGTCCTAGACCAGGAGCAAGACCAGCTGTTGTAGTAGCAACAGAAACTCAAGAGAAGAGCACTCCTTTCTTTTTGGAGCTCAAAGCTATGCCCACCATAACTCTATAACCTCTATGGAGCTCCAAGATGCAGCTGGCTTTACAGAATGCTGAGAGATGGGCAAGCAAATGAAGCACCCTGAGCATTTGTGTGATGGTGTGACCTACAAGTTCAGTTGAAATAGTCTACTCTTTCTCCCCAGGGCAACTGAATCCTTCATGCAGTCACACCAGCAACACATCTCCTTTCAGCATGGAGCTCTTTAAATGTTGGCAGCATTAATGTCTGGTGCTTAAGAACATCTGGGCATATTTGTGATAGGACAGTAGTATTAGATCTGTCACAGTAATGTCTAGTGCCTCCAGAACACCTATATGATAGTTCCAAAATGACACTGTTCCCTTTGCCCACCCCCCAAACCCCCTCCCCCTTTTGTTTTAGTTGTTTTGTGGTGGGGTTTTTGGGGGTGCTGGTTTGTTGTTTTTTTTTCAGGTAGAAGATCATCCAGAATCAACCCAGTAAAAAGAATTGTCATAAAACCCCACACCATTGACTTGTAAATGGAATTGAATCTGTGGAGTCTACATAATGATCCTATCAAAAAGGGAAGGAGCTATCACATTCATATAACAGATGAGATATGAAATGACTACTATGGCAGATGAACACCCCAGAGGTATTTTGCTTTATTCTACTCACTGCGTTTATATCTCTAGTTTCTCTAATTTTAGTTATTTTTTCCTCAGGTCTCAAGACAAGAACAGAAAGACTTTCCTTTCTTTCTTTCTTTTCCCCCCCTTTTTAACAAATAACCTCATACAGAAGTCAATAATATAAATACTTATGTTTCTGAGGTCAGTGCTGGGGCTTTATTAAAACTGATTTTTCACAATGTATTCCTCTGCTGTTGCTTCTGCTGCTGCTGCTGCTGCTAGAAACCTTCCAGTCATTTCCCCTTCCCTATAACCATCATTTGGGTTGCTGAGAAGTTCAAGTACTTGCAGCAGACAGGGGCCAAGTAGTGACAGGCTCACCTTCCTCGCTAAAGAAATTACCCTGCTTAGGAAAATCGGATGCAAAGCCCTCATTCCTCTCCTTCTAACCCTCACATATTCCTTTACATCTCTTACCTCCATCCCTTTCCCGCTTCTCCCCTGGCCCCCTCCACTCAGCATTTTGATTAGTGACTACTTAAAATAATCAGAACAGCCACTTAACTGGGAGTCTCACACTCGCACCTGAAGCTAAAACACAGTGTCATAAAAATGAAAAGTCATCAGAATCGCAAAGACTGCTGTTTGCATGCAGCTGCCAGAAGAATATATTCATACAGCAGTGATTGTGCAGCACTGCTGTTAGTCAGCACGGGTTGGATTAGTACACAGACCCTTCTATCACTGCCCTCCAGGGATTCACACCCTGGGTTTAATTAGGGTTTGAGCCTGGTTCTGCTTCAGAGAGATGCTGAGTTAAGTGCAGCCCCAGCGTATTACGCTGGACGACCTCTGTCTATATGGAACATGCTCCTGCTGCGGCGTACACAACATGCGTGCACACCCCGCACACACATTCTCCTACTCCTTTTTTATAAATTATTGGCAATACTACAGTGCACAAGCTGGAGGGTACTGGTTAAACCATGTGCTTTGGACTTATTAAACATCGCTGGCCCCAGGGAATGAAATGAGCCAGGGCTCATTCGTAGGAACTGTTGTTGGCACACTCTAATTGTATAGAACAATATAATCCAATGTGATGTAATGAAGATCTATGGAGCAAAACAGCCCTTTCCTTTGAAGAGAATGCCAATGTATTTTAATTTTTATTTAATTCACTGACAGATCGAGAGATGAAAAGCTCAATGTGATCTTCCACCATATTCTACATACCACATAAGCCCTGTACACATGTATATCCTGTATAAACATGTATCAATAAACAAGGTAAAGATTAGAGGTAAAACAAAGCAAAGAAGAAATTAAAAAAAAAGAAAAAAAAAAAACCCAAAAAACCCCCAAAACAGGTACAAAATCAATCCCTCATGCCTCTCTCCCATTACACAAAGGAAGGGAAATGTCCCATACTGTGCCCAGAGCATAGATAGCAACCTTTGAATTACAGAGTGGTACTCAAAGTGCAGTGCATCTAACCTTAATCTTATTTTAACTTTTTCATTCTCTTTCATTCTTTTGGTTTGAAAAGCCCTCAAGGAAGATTGTGAAATGTGTATCAGCTACCTGAAAGAGCAGTTGTCTCCTCTATAAATACATATTTAGAAACTATCCCAAAGACCCCTGAAGTTAATGGAAATATTTCCATAGTTTTCAGTGGGCTTGGATTAAGCCTTTAGGCAGTTGTCTAAAATGAACAGTTTCACCAACATTATAATTTTTACTTAGATTAATGGTTGACTAAAAATAGAGACAAAATAGGAAAGCCGTGAAATATACAAATGCAAATACAGTAACTTGTGTTACCATAACTTGCTTGGCTTGTGATAGTTTTGTCTGTCCTCTCCTACTATTTGTTTGCTACATGGGAGAGGGATGTAGGCTTTGTGCAGGGCAGTGCTGTACAGAAAAGCACCGCAGCAAAATGGGGATAGAAAACAGACCAAATGTGTGCCAGCAAGAATGGAGCTGAGAATGGGGTCACTATAAAGGGTAGCCTACATGGCTTTTGCTGACAGTCACACAGAATGATTTGCCACCTTTGTCCCCTTTTTCATATTAGCCACTGTTAGCTGTCTGATTTTGTTGAACCTCAAATCCTGCTCTTTTCAGTGGTCTCCTTGTTACCCATGTGAGCTTTGCTCAGGAAAGCAGAAAATGGCAGATTTGAGGGGAGATGCTGGAGGGAAAAGACTAGGAAGGAAGAGGAGCAAAAGGGAAAAGCATGGAAATATTTGCTTGCTCATAAGCAAGATCAAAAAGTTCCCCCGGATCACAAGTTAACCTACAAACACAGGAAGTTTGACTATGGGGCTAGGGCTAAATTCAAATCCAGTTAAAGACTGAGGGGGAAAGCCTTAAGGAGCTACCCTTCTGTTGATAGGATCACTCTGAAGTCTGAGAAAGAAGACTGAAAAGTAAAGAATGAAGAGAGAGAGAAGTGTAGCATGCTTTGCTAAATAAAGGAATGGGGTCTGAAGCCTGCTTTTAATCTTCCTTTCCCCATGAAGATGAGAGAAAGGAATAGGAGAGCAGGTCCCATTACTTCTTTTCACCAACAGCTTTGGGATTCTCTTGCGAGAGTTTGCAGCCTTCACCTGACTACTACACTTACTTTTCACAAAGGACTTTCTGGAGCTCTTTCCTCATACCATGGGCCCTAAAGGGCTTACTGATGGCTCCCCAGGCCTGAAACATCCAAGCTGGTACCTGCTGGGCAGTGAGTGGTGGCCATGCCCTTTCCAGCTCTCTGTCTTAGGGAAGCAAAGAAAAATCATTGTTTGCCAGCATGACAGGACTCCAGGGCAGTGGAAGCTATGGAGCCAGATTATACAAGCAGGGAGTGACTTGTAAAACTTTTATTGACATGTAAATGCATATTTAGGGATTGTTCTGTGTATGTAGTGTTTGATTTCCACACTCAAATATTTACTTCTATTGAAGTCCATAATTAATCAGCTTTTAAAAAAACATTTTTAAAAGACCCCACACACATGAGCAGTCATATTGGTGTATGAGAGGGAACATAGGCCCAGGCAGATAAGGACCCTCCATACAGGATGGAGATCTACTCACACAGCATGTACTACGATACAAGAGACCTAGACTTGTGTCCATCTTTCTCCTGCTCACAAAATTTGGCAGGCATTGATATCTGATCCAGTTCTTAATGATGACAGAGAGTTCTTGTCCTTTATTTAGAGGTACAACTTATCCTTATTGAGTCTATCTGATAACTCTCAGTATGTGATTTTTTCTTCTTCTTCATTGGAAGATACATACCAGTTTAATATGCATGGCAAGATATTTTGTCAGATGCAAAAGATGCAATTCTTCACTGACCTGCACCTTGCAACCACTTTGCAGCCACAAGGGTTGATGGTTGCACTAGGCATAAAGGAGGAAAGAATATAATCCAACATAATAGTTAAGTCCCTTTCATATCTGCCTCTTTCATACATTAGCCTACACAAAAATATCAGGAGACTCCTGGTTTGTACTTTTACAAGTGGAAGGACCCATGGAAAGATTAAGAAAAAGGTCCAAGAGCAAAAATTACTCCAAACCTTTACAAGAAGAAATTTATCGTCTTTACTCCAAACAGATCTTCTTACCACTGTAATGTGGGCTGCAGGTTCCTCTCTTTGACATGCCAACAATACCTCCAAGCATGCTGTTCTGAGTAGAAATGCCTCATCTTAATTTACTCAGATGTCCTTCCTTTGAGTCAGATGTGTGAGCATAGTGTTTGATGTTTCCAGTATTCCTGCCTCTTCCCCAACTGCACAGCAGTGACACACAGCCTTAGTTAGAGACAGTGGTGGTTGTGCAAATAGAGGTGGACAGGGAAGGCTAGAGTGGAGGAGCAAAGCCTCATATACTTTGTCACATGGCAAGAGTTGCTATGGTCTTTTCGTTCTGCTTTTGCCTGGCTTTGCCACACCTTCCATGGTTTAGACCCAAATAACATTTTCTTTCCTCAGTTGGATATAACCTTCAGATAACAGGCAAAAAATCAGAGAGATGATCACTTGCATTGGGTTTTTGGTGCTCTCTCATGAGAGGGCTTTGGAGAAGTCTCCGCTCTCACATCTAAAAATGCTCTGCTCATCAGAGAGGTTCAGGCAGGGCAGGTCTTAGTGGTAATATTTTTGTGTGAAGGAAGAACTGCACCACAGCTAACAATAAGCACTTCTTCAAGAGCTAATTGAAGATAGAATGTATAACACCATCTGTAACCAGCCATCTGGTGATTCCCAATAACACTGCCTTCCACACCACAAGGAGGGGAGGAATTTATAGAATAGCAATCTAGTTTGAACAATCTGATCTGGATAAAACACGAGCCCGTCTTTGCCACCTCCTCAGACATTATCCATATTCAAACTGTGAGAAACCACAGCTCTTGCAAGGGTTTCAAAAAAATTACTATCAGACCATGAATAATAATGATGATGATAATCAGAAATGTATTTATTGGTTACCTCTGAACTTTCAGATTCCAGCCAGACAAGATGCAGGAAACTAAAATCTCAGGAGAGTCTTTTTTCACAGAAATGGCAGGCCAGTTTTGCATTCCCAGGGGACAGTGCTAGCAGAGATAAGTATCTAAACTTGGGAATGATTATCTGAGCTGAACTTCCAAACGTTTTGCAGCTCGCCATCATTGCCTCTGTCTTCTCTTACAAATGCATGAAGGGACTGTAAATTAATGACCACCAACCTGCCAGCTGTGAATCAACAATATATTTTACTTGCAGGAATGCAAAACCCAAACAATTCCCCCTCAAACGCCAGCGGTTTCTGATATGCTCTCGTAACATAAAAACATCTGACATTTTTGCCACATATCATTAGTGAAATTTGAACCTGTGATGAATCCTCAAGCGGCCCTTTCTTTAAGCTGTGAGAGAATTTTAGCAACTGCACTTGGTAGCCTTGCAAATACAGTCAGAGAATGGTAATAGGGACAGACCTTCACTTTTAGCAACACAAATGGCACCAACTATAATAAATATGAGAAGTGATTCCCAAATCGAAGACTGGCAAATAGTTACCCAGCTGCTATAGAAATAGCAAGATAGATTTTTTTTTTTTTAAAGAAAAGAAATTAAATGAAATGGATATTAGCTGGAAACATCTGTGTTCACCACAGAGCAAAATGCATATTCAGCAGCCAGTTTATTGGCTCTTTAGAGGATGTGAATGGTGCATTGTAAATAATGACACGCCTGTAATAAATTCCCAGTAAAAAAGAGAGGGGGACTGAGCCTGTTCCTCCCACAATTCACATTTCTGGGTCCCTGCTGTGAGTGATGATTCACAGCAGTCACAAATTCCTGTTTTCAAAATGCTATTGTATACTCCAGGGCTTTCATTAAGTTTTACACTAGCAAGGGAAATTTAAAACTTGAGAGAGAGAGAGAGAGAGGCTCTGTGGTGACATTCATTTAACACTCACTGTACTGCACTGATAGATGTGATAGGAGGGTGCATGTCAGAAATCAGTCTGTGTTGCTTTCTTTAAATGTAAAGAACAGTGCATGAAACCCTGACAGTGTATAAGAAACAATTCAAAAACCTCCAAAATTGTGACTTGACAGCTTTTGTGTTTTGGAGGTGTATAAAACATTGCATAAATGTATTGGGCTTCAGCATTTAATTTGTGCTCCTACGGGACAGGCAGCTGTCTTAATTTCCTTCCTGACGCAAGTATATCAGGTCTGTGAATGTTATGTATAAAAGATGTACTGCTCCAACCGTACAGTTTCAGGATTGAGCTAGCTGCAAAGAAAGATTTCACTGCAGAGAATATACATTTTCCTGTCAAAGCTGGGTATCAAGATGTGCAGATGAATTTTCGTACCCTGACCAGGGAATTCCTAGAACATCATTCTGGTGCATGGTGTTCCAGCATGCTCACTCCACTGGGCCTTTCACCTCCAGGACATGGTTTTATATTCAGTCTACATCATTTCAGCCAAAGGGTTGTTCTACAGCTGCAAAATGCACTAATGAGATGAGTTTTTGGCAGACTCACAAAGTTCTCGGTGCCCAGAGTTACACATGTTGTACACTGTCTGCTGGCTACCTCTGTTTGCACTTAAGGAGGCACTGTAAGATTTATTTTAATTTTATTTTTTTTAGTAAAGAATATATTACCCAGTGGATGAAATGTTATACAAACTTCTCACAAGAACAAATTTGCCATACCCCATCCATTTAGAAAGGAGGCAGAAATTAAGGGTGGATTTTCCAAGAACAAGGGCCAAATTCTGCTCCACTTTGTTGTGGTCTTTTTTTCACTCAAGTGCAATTTCATCTTTTCATTGGCGTTACTCAAGCAAAGACAAAATGACTGTCCCTTTTTGGATTAGATGGCCTTTGGAGGTCACTTCCAACCCACACCTTTCTATGATTCACATTGCTATAGTATATTTATCTACTTTATCCCCTCCCTCCCCCCAAATTTAAAATCTTCTGTCACAATCTTTAACTATATTAACCAAATACAGTGTTTCATGTTAAGAACCACACCCTACACAGGTATGAAGACCCAGGAGCATGAAAAATAAAGCCAGATCAGATTCAGCATGATATTGCTTTAACACTTCATCAACATCACAAGTTTATTTTTTTCAGGGTCATTTTAAAACAGAACTTGTGAAATTTGCTCCATTTTCTCCTTTGAAGCAGAGATTAGTGTAAATCTTGGAAACTGACCCATTACATTTAATTAAAACACAAACAAAAATGAAAACATTGTTGCTCTTCTCTCCCACACCCTTTGCATGTTTCATTCTCTCAAAAAAAAATAGTGGATAGAAGTTTAATTCCACTGTTGGTTATTAGTTTTGGTTTTAAAAAATAAGGTGTAAGGTAAGAAAATGCTTGAAACATGAAGTACTCATCTAATGGTACTTCATTAATTTGCACTGTTCAGGAGCTGGCACAGAGAAAAAAAAATACCTGTAAAAGCACCAGGCTGAAAGACTTCAGAGCAGCACCTGCGTAATGATCCTGTCCTACCTCTGTATCTCCATCCTTTCCCTTGAAGATATCCGTGAGCCTGTCCAGCCCAGCACCACAACACACCCTCCACACCTCACCTGACCCCACCCCAAGCCAGGGAGCCAGGACCACAGGATTTGCAGCTCCATGCTAGTTATTTAATTTTCCAGGGAGCACCACTTCATTTTTCTCTGAAGCTGCTGCCTGCCAGCCAGCTGCCATGTTGTGGAGCGGCATTGACATAGCATGCTGTAGCAGAATCAAACCCTGTATCCGCTTACAGAAGCTGCTATTTTTGGTTCCTCTCTTCATTTTTTTTCTCACCTATGTTGAGGAACTAAAGCTATTCAAACTGACTGCCTCCACTTGTTCAAGGTATGGAAAACAATTTTTTCCCTTTCCAGGGTAGGAGGAATTATGCTGTGTAAAGGTGTAGTTGCCAGCAGGTGAAGGCCAGCATGTCATGGCCCTACTTCTTCAGATGGGGTCCCATCCTTGTGATAGCAGTGCAGTGGGGAAAGCAGGTACCTTCTAATGCTATGACTATGTGAAGTAACAAGAACAGGAAGAAGCACATAGGCTTCGTGCCTGCAAAATGGTATTTCCCTTGGGACCTTTTTGCCTCTTTTGTCTGTGAGGTGTATAACTTGAATTTCCAAAATGAGTTGGTGCTAAACGTCAGATTCACTGGTAGAAAATGCATTAAGCTATTTGGGTAGATCAGCTAACAGTGTTTGTTTTCCAAAATAATACTCAATCTGAGACATGTTTTTAAGAAAAGGAAGCTTTTGCTTTACAAGATCCCTGAGGCAGAAAAATAACAACTCCTCATTACCCTTTATATCACAGAACTGTCATGGTTGGAAGGGACCTCAAGGATCATCTAGTTCCAACTTCTCTGCCATGGGCAGGGACACCTCACACTAGATCAGGTTGCTCAGAGCCACATCCAACATGGCCTTAAAAAATTCCAGGGATGAGGCTTCCACCACCTCCCTGGGCAACCTGTTCCAGGGTCTCACCACCCTCATGGGGAAGAATTTCTTCCTAACATCCAATCTGAATCTACCCATTACTGGTTTTGTTCCATTCCCCCAGTCCTGACACTCTAAAAAGTCCCTCCCCAGCTTTCTTGTAAGCCCCCTTCAGATACTGGAAGGCCACAATAAGATCTCCTCAAAGCCTTCTCCTTTCCAGACTGAATAGCCCAACTCTCCCAGTCTGTCCCCACAGGAGAGGTGCTCCAGCCCTCTGATGATCCTTAGAGCCCTTCCCTGGACATGTTCCAGCATGTCCAGATCCTTCTTTTAATAGGGGCTCCAGAACTGGTCACAGTACTCCGGGAGGGGTCTTACAGAGCAGAGTAGAAGGGGAGAATCACCTCCCTTGACCTGCTGACTATGCTTCTTGTGATGCAGCCCAGGTTGTGATTGGCTTTCTGGGCTTCAAGTGCACATTGAGAGCTCATGTTGAGCTTCCCATACACCAGCACCCCCAAGTCCTCTTCTTCAGGGTTGCTTTCAAGCCAGCCGCTGCCCAGCATATATCGGTGCCTGGGATTACCTCAACCCAGATGCAGGACCTTGCACTTGGTCTTGTTGAACCTCATGAAGCTGTCATGGGCTCACCTCTCCAGCCTGTCATGATCCCTCTGTATGGATCCCTTCCCTCCAGCACATCTGCTGCACCACACACCTTGGTGCCATCAGCAAACTTGTTGAGGGTGCACTCAGTGCCACTGTCCATGTCACCAACAAAGGCGTGAAACAAGGCTGGACCCAGTACTGATCCCTCAGGGACTCCACTTGTCACTGGCCTCCACTTGGACATGGATCCATTGACAGCCACTCTTTGGGTGCATCCGGCAAGCCAGTTCTTTATCCACCAAGTGGTCCATCCATCAAACCCATACTGCACCAGCTTGGAGACCAAGATGTCATCTGAGACAGTGTTTTGTTCAGGTCCGGATAAATGCCATTGGTTGCTCTCCCCTTGCCTATTGGTGTTGTGATTTTGTCATGCACAAGCTGCCCTTGGTGAAGCCCTGTTGATTGTACCCAATAACCTCTTCATTGTTCTGCCTCAGCAGTTCCTCCAGGAGGATCTGCTCCATGATCTTACCAGATGTAGAGGTGAGACTGACTGGCCTATAGTTCTCTGGATCATCCTTCTTTCCCTTTTTGAAAATGGGGATTATGTTTCCCCTTTTCCAGTCAGTGGGGACTTCCCCAGACTGCCATGACTTTTAGAATATAATAGAGTGCAGTTTAGTGACCTCATCCTCCAACTCCCTCAGTAACCATGGATGTATCCTGTTGGGTCCCATGGACTTGTGTGCTCTCAGGTTTCCAGATGATCATGAACCTGATCTTCACTTACAGTGGGTGGTTCCTTCTTCCATGAAAAAAAGTGGACAGATATATTTTTGGCGGTACTCAGAGATTTACACAAAAAATAAACAAAACTGACTTTTCCTTAAATCTCATTTTTTTCTAAGAGGTGTATTATTTTATGGTTAAATTTTGATAGGTGTCTCTTTTCATCTATATAATACCATCATAATTATATTTACCTGAAGCTCTTGGAAGTGCAGAGCTCTGGTTTCAATGTGGAGTGGCTGGCAGAAGAAGACTTCCACTGGGGAATTTGACTGATCTGAGAAAGCCCAAATCTTTTAAACACCATGATATACTCCAAAATGGATTTCCTTGACTTTCATGGTAATAGGAGTTAATGCAGAACCAACTGGAAAAGAGAACCACTGCAAGTTAAGATGTGAAAACTGGATTTGACAGAGCAAGTATTGTTTGCTAATTTAGCAGATAATTTCCTTGTGTAGACAATGCAAAGCAAATACATGTGTGCATTTAGAACCTGAAATGAATTAACGTTCCTTTCTTCAGATCCTTAGCACTGTTTATATGCTCATTTTAAGCTAAACCATTTTAAACCACCCAGTTTTCATGGACCTTCTCAAAGCAGTAAAGATGTTTTCCAAAATTACTTCTAGAACAGTATTGGACTCTACTGCATATAAATAATTCATATATTTTTCCCAATTCTGGGAATACTTTTTTTCCCTCTCTCAAGGTGACTTTGAGCCTTGTCACTTCACAGCAGACTTCAGAGGTTTTCATCACCCTGTTTGCAAGTACCATTTCAGTGGCTAATCACATCAGAGACAGCTGTCCCTGGGGTGTCCTTTTTGATACTGGGATGGAAAAAGCCTTTACAGACCCTTCCTTTGGAGCTTCAAGCACAAAATCAGCCACTGACATGTGCCCTGCATAGAGAGGAAACCAGTAAAATGACATCACAGCTATTAAGTGGGTTCAACTATTTTTGTCTTTTGTTTTTTCCTGTTTCAATAATTTTTTTTGGAACTTGCCCCACCACCATTGATTCTGCCCCAAGAGAAGGAAGCAGAAAATCAGTCACTGTGAGAGTCAGAAGCACTACACAGCAAAATGCTTTCACCTCCCAAGAGAAACTGAAATATGTTCCCAAACAGAGGACTTAGAAACTTTTCTCTAAATTACAAGAGTGGGAATTATTCCTGTTAGAGACAGAGCATGAGAGAGAAGTGAGGAGAGTAGCTGCAGTTTCTCATCACAGCACCATTCTTCCTTTCACCACTTATCAACATGTAAACTTTGTTTTCTCAGGAGTAATGATTTTCCAATCACTGGGGACAATAGGAAATGCCAGATAAAACTCATTACACATCAAAACAGCTCAGCCTGACAAGACTGGAACAAAATTCAGGAAGAATGAGTGTAATTTTATTTGGTTATATTTTGTTTAAAAGTGGCCACTAAACAATAATATAATATGTTGGGGTTTTATTTAAAACCTGTGCTCATGGTACCCTCTTTATCCTCTTTGTACCACAACTGAGCTTTACTGAAAAGAGAACTCTGCATTCAATGCTGCCAACTCATTTTCAACTTTGAGGAAGAAATTCAAAAACAGAGGAGAGTTCAGATCTAAACTTTATGTCTCCTGCTTCTCTCTTCCTGCATTCCACCATACATTGCAAAAGGAAGTAGCTGGCAGCACATATATATAGCTTTCACCTACTTTATAATGGATTTTGACACAGGCCACAGTGGTGATGACCTGTATGAAGTGGACACCTGTTATGAAATCTCATATGATTTTGCAAAGAGCTCATGATAAATGTTGTCAGTTGAACAGTCAAGCTCTACAGGCTACGAATTCATAATGGATTTCTTGGTTGTGGCTACTTGTGCTGGGATACATAGATTGTGAAATTAAATCCAAATGATAGCCAGATTCCTGTTTCTACACTGCAATGTTGCAAGACACACAAAAAGTCTGAAAAAGTCCCCAATTTTTGAGCTGTAAAGGAGTTTGCATCAATGCTATTTGCCATGGGAACTTTTTGAATATCACCAGTTTATGTAAACTAGAAATTTGTTTGGGACATTTAACACTGGCTGTGCTTTCTTATTGGTAATTGCCCTGTATATATGAGCCACTAAGTGTGCAATGGTCCTCCTCATCAAAATAAACCTTCCTTCTATTCTAAGAGAATTGGTTTTGCCCAAGATGTACAGAGAAAATGCAAGTTAGTGAAACAAAATAAGAAATATCCTTTTCTTTTTAGTTCTATGCTTATTTCTTCCAGAATGTCTCAGATTCAGCAGATCCATTTTGAATATTCAGCTGGGTGATCACTAAAGAATTTTGTCTGTGAGTCAGCTCTACTTTTATGATGGTTTCCACTGCGCTGGTGTCAAATGACCATGAAAGCACAGTGATCTTGAGTAACTGCTGGAGAGGCCTAGCAGATCTACCAGTTCCCTATTTGATATCCACTATTTGCTAAAATGAGAACACCTCATAAAAGCAATGGGTAGGATAGGGCCCTACTCAACCTACAAGCTAATGAAAGTGGGAAAAAAATTCAACTTTAAGGACCACAAATGAAAAACTAAAAGTAGATCAATATAGCAGTCAGAGAACTCAATTAAATATAGAGAATGTTTACTACCCCCAGCTACTTATTAACTTTGATCCAGATAATCTGTTAATCAGCTTTCTACAGTTTGAGTCAGACTGATATCCTCTTTGTCTCATATTTCAGTGACAGTGTAAATATTGAGTGCAAAAACTCAGTTACATACTACAAACTCCATGTTGTATGCAGATGCACACAAACCATAGTGATTTCTTTGTCCTAAGGATGTGGGTTATGTGGGCAGTATTTTCAAGACCTCATCTAGTTCACATATTGCATCTTAACCAGAACTTTCTGTCATGAGACTGCAAGGCAAAGACCAACTAGGAATCTGCTGATGAGAAATAGATGAATGTTTACATTACTTGTGTAAAATTACATTTCACATGTAATATTGTCACAAACTTAATTCCAGGGGCATTCTATAGTTTCAGAGAAATGGATTAACTGGGAGAAACATCCTGTTGTCAGCTTTTATATACAGTGGGCATCCTGAACAGGGTGAGGCTTAGGTCTTCTCAGGTGGTTATGATCATTATACATACCGCCCTTTCTTATTCATTTATTCTGAGAGGCATACAATGCTCTCTGTGCTGTAGCCAGGCCGAGAGATAGCAGAAAGGTTCATTGAGACCACAGATACACATATAAGCTGGGAAAATTGTTGCACTGTGGGTTCAAACGGTCAGTTTCCACTCTAGGTTTCTGGAACTAAAGTTTTACTTCTTTCAAAGCATGAAGTCAATAATAATAACAATTACAATAGCTCAAGAGATAACAGTACCCTGGCCAATAATAAATCATACAGCACCAGTCCATCCTCAACCAAATTGACTGCAGCCTTTGATATTTCTTTAATTATTTTCTGATGTAGGTTTGGGCTCTTGACTGGAAGAAAATGATAAGAAGGTTTGTTTTAGTCCAAAAGAAGCTCCAATTCCAACTATGTAACACCATCAGGTCAAAGATTATTTGCTTTGAGCTATGAGTGAAATAATAAATCATTCACTGTTTCCTGGACATGTAACTGCAAATTCCTTTGTTAAACCTATTTGCTTGCCAGTTGCACCATGAATTCTAGATTAATTACTCAATAACATCTCTGAAGGTGATGCCTGATTGAGGATGCACACTCTCACACTGCCGAGTGAAGTCAAACACACGTTTAGATTCAGTCTGGCTTTAGCATATGAGCCACTTTACAAAGGGATCGTAAAACAAAGTACATTGTGACAACCATGGATACCACTGATGTTCCTTGTGCAAAAGAGACAAGTTGAAGGAATATCTACCATGGAGAACCAGATGGAGAGGTTCTTATAGATGCTTGGTTTCCTGATTCAGACACATCTGCTCGTGTGGATTTATTACACTCCAACAATGACAGGCTAAACCACAGCTCACTGCCATCAACAGGAGTCTCTCTTGCCTTCGGAGAGTTAGGATCAGATTCTGAACGTGGATACAAGTCTTCCTAATAGTATCAGTAGATAATAGGTAGAGAATATATTTGAAGAGCTGTGCATAATTGATTTTACAAGGTTTAACTTCTACAAAAAAAGTCTTAACTCCTTTTTGATGCATCACTTGGTGGTGGTTATTTTTTACAGCCCTTATTAATTTAAATTCTGAAACTTATAAGCATGTAAATGCAGTACCGATAAAAGATAGCATAAAAGATTCATAAGATTGATAAGATACTGCAAACAAAAGGAGAAAAATGGTTCATAGTTATTCTAAACACTTAAATTATGATTCCAATTACTTTGTTTAGACTATTCAGCAAAACTTTTAGGAAGAACATTTAGAAGGTTGTATACAGAAGCCTGGTCAGAGCTAAGTCTCCTTAGAATTTAGCCTGGTAAAATTAATTGATGGAAGGGAAAGTTTGTATAAACATTGTTAAAGCAGAAATTTACTGTTGCCATAAAATTTCTCAGTGGGTAGGGTCATCACAGAAATGCAAACTGAACAAAAAAAACAGCCAACCCTTTCCTGGTTACAGTAACTGCATATTAATTTCATATCATTATGATGTAGAAGTCCAGCAATAGTACTCACATGGTCATGGAAATGAAGCAAAAAATAATTACTACTACCCTTTTGGAAATTGGAAAATAACCAAAGCAAGAACTCTTCAGGTTTATATTTACCCTATATGACTAAAACTAGTCATAAGATCCTTACATGAAACAGCCATGATCTTCGTTTCTAGATGATTTTATTCACTCCAGTACAGGGGAGAAGGATAAACTGTGTCATTATTTTTCAGAAATGCTGCACATGATCTCTTAAAATATTTAAAGCCATATCTTTATTGAGTGACATTATTTTGATGACTGGAATGAAGTTGCAGAGATTTCACTGAAAGCTTGATGACAATGTCTCTGAAAGATGCTGAAGTGCATCTCAATGTATTCATGAATGCTTGGGACTAGCATGACACTGCTGGATGCTACCCTTGTCATAGTTTCTCCTCATATCACCCATCCAGGCAAGTTCAGGATCTCTACTTACCCCCCCACCCCCTAACTAATCTGTACAAACTGTGTGAAGGAGAACTGTCTGAGCTTTCATCTTCAAGAGCATTCCAGCCATGTGGACTACATCTGTTCCAGCACGTTCCTGTGTGCAGCAGTGGCCATGATTTTATAGAGAATCCTTTACACTCTTGAGCATATCTAGCCACTCTTGTGTGCTGAACCTGCCTCCACACCATGCAGTTTGTTCTGCATAAAGTCCATTTTATACAAGAGATGCTTTTCTACTGCTATTGACAGGTCAGAAGTACAGTCTACTAAAATCACTTTGCACAGGTTTATGCCAAGCCCAGTCAATCCCTACTGTCTCTGCTAAGAAGCAAGAAGAAAGTCTATACCACTCTGGTAGCTTTCTTTAAGCAATTAGACCTTTTTTGATGAGAGTGCCATAGCCTGCATTCCCCATGTACTCATGTACACACGCTTCACTACACATTAATCTGGTACTTGCTGGCACATACAGGTGTCATGAAGCACCTCATGCTTCCAGCATATGGACAGTAAACTCTTCATCTTCCAGCTCACCATCAGAGATTTGTGTGAAAGATGGATTGCTATTTGTCATCAGAGACCCTGTAGGTGCATTTTGTAAAGAAAGGCTTTAGAAGCAGGTAGTCTTTGCACTTTCAGATTCAGTTTCAATTAACTAGCTGAGGAGGAAACAGCTGCCAGCAGCTTTCAATTGAGGGGAGGGGGAAGGCTGAGACACGTCAGCACAATCTTGGACAACTTCCAAGAAGTGGGACATATATATCCTTTGTAAGGTTGGACAAGGTAACTGGGTGTTGCTGCATGCTGTTTGAAACCTGATTTCCAGGTCTGATGTTCACAGGAATGTAGTATGATTAGGAAGCATTTGTGTTCAGGATTGAAGTCCTAACTGCTTTTCACTTCCACACAAAGCAACGTAGACTAGCCGGACTTCTCCAGCCTGCTGAAAATTTCTCTTCCCCTTGGGAATACTGGGATATTACTAACTCTGGATGTTGGTAACATTCCAATATTCCCAAGGGGAACAGAGACTTTCAGCAGGCTGGAGAAGACTGCCTGTGAACACAAAGTGATATATTCTGGCTAAAACAACATACATCTTTGGCCGAGATTTAAGCTTCACATCAAAGCTTTGCTACTCTAAATGTATTGATTTGTCCAAATATATTAAACAAACAAGCAAAAACAACCCCCACACACAAAGAAACCCCAAACACCAGCACATAAAAAAAACCCCAACCCCACAAATGACCATTCTTTACCAGTGGGTTCTAGTTTTGCAGGGTTGAGCTAAGTGCATGTCTTATACTGCAAACTTCAGAGTTCCCTATTTTTATAAGACCATCTTTATATGCGTTGCTCTCTTCACAAGTCTTAGCTCTTATTTTGTAAATATATGTGCTATATCTACCTTATGTCCACATGTGCATCCACACAATGCAATCAAACTGCTCACTGCTGTAAAATTATACACATTTGCAAGTGAAGAAAGGGTTATTTTCCAGGGGCAGTGGACAGCACACCTAGTCATCTTTTGTGTACCAAAGAAGAAAGGCAACAAGTAGATTATGCAAGAGGACCTTCCAAGAAATCACATCCTTCAAATTTGCTGCTTTTACAGAAGACCCATGTTAAATATTCTTTTCAGATGCCCAGGCATTTGAACAGTCCTGCAAAGCTCAGTGAGTCTCAGTGCAATCAAGGAAGATCACTGCACCATATATTTTTCCTAAGTAGCTCAGAGCTTGCCCTTTCATTTTTATCAATACAGTTACTTAGTAGAAAGCAAACATATCTGTGCTTTGCATATCAAATGCAAAAGTACGGATGCTGCTCACTCAATTTTCCAGTTGGAAGACAATTCCCAGGCACTTCACATATAGCCGTACCTATACAGAATCGAATGGGTCCCCATGTCAGAGCAGAAGGGCACATGCACATTGTGATTGATGTGTCAGGGTGTAAAATGTGAAGAGGGGCAAGCAAAGACAACAATATGGGAGCATGTCT
The DNA here is from genome assembly GCF_014839835.1 of Dryobates pubescens. Classification (NCBI taxonomy): domain Eukaryota; kingdom Metazoa; phylum Chordata; class Aves; order Piciformes; family Picidae; genus Dryobates; species Dryobates pubescens. Next base: position 12,092,830 of record NC_071620.1, read on the forward strand.
TTCAAAGCATTTTCCTGTTGCAGAAAAGCCCAACACAAAAGCTTATTCTTTCTCCCCCTACAATTACCAGTCAGGTCACCTGAGTCCTCCTTAGCACCCCAGTTTTTTGTTCATCGAGTGCAACTGCCTTGCTGTGACACCACAGCAGGCTGTCTCTCATCAGCCCCTGCTGTGATACTCCTAACACTTTCACTCCAGGGAGTGCTTCCCTGCTTGATGCTGCTAGCAGATTAAAGCTGTTCTAATTTTCCATCCTAAGCCAAATAGATGCATAAGCAAGCTGTTGGATTGTTTTGCTACGAGTGCAGTACACCATCAGCCTGCTTCCCACTCCCCCCCATCCCAGCACTCATAATGGTGGACATTTGCAAGTAAAATGTGGGGTGGAGGGCAGAGGTGAGGTTAAGACACACGATAGACAAGGAAGAGTTCCAGGAATATTTTTCTGCCAAACGCTATTTTTCAAGCTACTCTTCTGACTCGTATCTCTGTGTTAGTGTCAGGAGATGACTTGAAAATTAGGGAGTCTTTTTCTAGGATCAGAAAAGTCATCAAGATTCATTGGATCAGAAGAGTCTTTAAGATCCAATGTTTTTCAGAAATAGGCTGAATGAGCTCAGTAAAGATTAGATGCCAGTCCAAAAATACAGTGCAATACAATTTATTTTTATATGCCATCCTTCACACAAAGTACCACAAAACACTTTAGAGAGATGGAGAGATAATGTTTTACAGAGTTAGGTACAGCAACTCCCAGACAGGCAGAAAAGGAAAATGACATATGGAAATAGAGCAGAGTAAAAGGGAAAGCTGAAATTTAAAAGCAGTAAAGATGCAAGTATCCTCATGGATGAGTCCCCTTGAAGGGACTGTGGAAGAATTCAGTGACAGGGCAGAAGAATGATAAGTGGAAATTAGCATCAGAAAGTAGGCTAGAAAACATGGGACAAAACTAGGAATGTTTTCACTCGGCAACATCCAATGAGAGGAAGCAGTATAGAGGGCTGCCAGGCTGTCATTATAGAGGGCAAACATTTTTTTAACCATCCGGTATTATTGATAACCTAAGTCATTTTGACTGCCCATCTGAATTAGGCCCAGAAAGATTTTCACACACCCAAAGATCTCCTCCTGCCTCAGAAATTGGTCCATCTGTGACATGAGTATTTTATGAGGCCTGAACACTTCAGGGGCATTATGGTCATTTCAGGAAAGCTACTAATCAAAAGACTTTGTCTGAGACAGCACTCGCATACACACAACACAGGTGCATGCACATGTGTACAAACTTTACCTCAGAACACCTTTTAAAAAGTATTGCTGAGTTAAAGAGTGTCTGATGCTTCTGAAGTAAATTGAAGGGCTTTAGGGTATTTATTTGTTTCAGGGGAGAGGGAAGTACGTACTGTGTGCCCTTTCCCAGAGCATCTCTGTAGCTGGCTGGGAGATGAAAAGGCAGCAGTGAAGTCAGAAATGGAGAAAGGAAGAAAAAAAAAAAAATTTAAAATAATTTTTTTTTTTTTCAAAAATAGGGTAAAAATATGCTAAATCTATTTTATGTTGCTGTAATGTTGTCACTGCTGGCCTTGGCGGGCTTTTCTGGCTGTTAACAGACTTGATTATAGTTTCCGAGAGCACAGGGATGGCATTGCAGCAAGCATGCAGCACAGTCTGTATTGCCTGGATAGAAGAGGCATTGGGCAGTGGGTTATCACATTCCTTGTATCATTCAAGCCTTGCTGCAGTGATATATCATTATGTATATTTAATTCAAAGACATGAAGCTGGAGAAGTCACCAACACTGCCGCTATTAAAGAGCAACATCCCAGCAGCCAGTCTCTGGTGAAAGGTAGGTGAGACAGTTCTGTAACAAACCTCAGCTTTTTTCAGGGCTTTGTTTGTTTGTTTGTTTTCCTACTCCAGCTAGCAATGAGCTGCAGCATACAGAATATCAGTGTGAAAATTTGTGCTCTGACTGTGCATGAACATAGCTTTACATACCTGAATAAACCCACTGATTCCAGGTTCTCTGGCTCTGGCTTATACCTTTTAACATGCTACACTAACATCAGGTATTATTCTGAGAGTAAAATGCTTCTCCTTCATGCCTTTGTTTGTGCTTTGGTGTTTGGTGGGTTTTTTTTCTCTTCTCAAGCCTACTCTCTGATGAGGTATTTGTCTTAATGCCTATCAAAATACATCCAGGACAGTTCTCTACCAACCAAAGAATCTTCAGCTACTACCGTAGCACCATGGATTCTCCCTCTCATTACTATGTTTCCTCATAGCTTGTAGCCAATATAGTTAAGTTTAAAACATACTAAAAGGAGAGATGATATTTTCCTTTCATCTTTTATGCTTTTAAATAGTCATTAGTGGAACATTGCTAGAATATTTTCTGATTTATTTCAGGAAACACAGGAGTCCACAGTTTTTAAACTCTATCCCAGTTAAGACTTCATGCAATATCACACACAGTACATACAGTGTATATGGGATGATCACCAGTGCAAGTTCATGTGACACTCACTAACGGATATGTACTGTTATAGCAAAGCCATAAATTAAAATGACAAGTTTGGGGTGGTGAGTGAAAGTCTCTCTGGGAACTCTTCATGTGCCTTTTAACTAAGTTGTGATTTGTTTTATTAGCTCTATATTTAATTTATTTGGCACGGGCTCCTGAGGGATCGACTGTTGTCCCAGTCTCAAAGGCAAGACAGTGTCTCCTCTCGCTACAGACAGTTCTCCCGGAAAACTCATGCTGAGAGAGAAGTATGGCCTTGCTTCTTGCCTGCTTCCTTTGCCAGGACTTGCAGTAGCAATGGCAAAAGAGTTGAGTGGTCTTAATGATACAAACTCATCTGAATTTAGCTTCACCATGCTGGCTGCCAGGCAGGGAAAGGATCTTTTTGGACTGGCTTCACATTGACACAGCACATCAGTTTAGGTGAGATCCTACCACCCTCTATCCTATGTGGCTTGCTGTTTCTGGGATATGGCAGACAAGGGAAAGGCCTTTAGCGATAAAATAAGTAACACTAAATGTTACTGCATCTCTTATATTTAGTCATTGGCATTACACCAGCTTTGGCTCCGTGGACCCTGTGACAATTTGCTTCTTATTCTGTGCTAGATTGGTGTGCTAAGCGAAATAGGGTGCAGCATTCTTTTAAAGATAAAAGGGCTTGTTCAAATTTTACATAATCGTAGAATTATTCTTTACAGTGGATTTACATAGACATCGTCAGTGGGGAATTCTCTCAGCAGCTTCAATTACTGTATTTTCATGTGCATTGTCTGATAGGAGATGTGCTGTATCTCAAATACCTGCTTACCTGATTAATGTGGATTATTCATCCCATTGTAATTACCTGTGAATTTTGAGGTAGCAAACATGTGAGAAGAATTTGTATGAAAGCTGCAGGATTTTTGAAAGGCAAACATTTCCCAAGAATCCCTGCATGCAGCCTGACACATTTCATTCCTTATGGTGATACTTTCTGCATTACAGCATTTGACTTGATGTGGATGTGATAGTGCTAAGTAATACTGACATACTGCAGTGAGATGCACTAAAGAACCATGCTAGAAAATACCTGGCTATTGAACGGTTTCAAAAAAGTCAAAGCTTTTCATCATCAATTTACCTCTCAACAAAACTGCCCTCAGATGTTTGTTGTCTTGCTATTTTCCATCCTAATTAAAATATACCTTTTTACCTGGTCATGCTTGTGAACCAGCTATATGGAGTTCCCCAACAGCACAAACGTGTGGTAACAAACATATCATCAGCACTGGGCACCATTTGGCCAGCAGCCTGACAACCAGGCTAGGCTGGCAACTGGTTCTACCCAGCCTGTGAATAGATATTAAGGTAGTTGAGATGATTGGATGGGAATCTGACTTAAAGGGATATGTGCTCCTAAATCACACAGGACTCTTCTCTGCAAGCACAGGCAAGCAGATCTGAATTCTTCTGCTCACGTAAGAGGCCAGAATCAAGTGCACTTTGTAGTTTTGGAAGTGAAGCAGGTACCTACATCCCTGAGTTTCTCTGTATGACTGTCTTGAAAAGCCCAGGCTTCCTTCCTGTGTGCTAGGTTAGTAAGTGGGTACCACAGGAAAAAGCCCTATGTTAGCATTACCTTCCAGAATACTAATTTACTTGCCTACAGAGAGAAGTCTTTCTAAAAACATTTTTCCCCCTTTATTTTTAATAGCCAATATACTTCTACACTTAGGATTGCTACTAAAAATAAGGAAGATTACACTGAAACATGAATGTACTGCTCACAAATGAAAGTCACAAAGACAGACTGATATCGACTGAATTTTGCTGAGAGGTTTAGAAATATTCTCCTGAATGATATTTACTGACCTTGCTAATTTTCACCAATGTCATTCCACAGCTTCAGGTCAAAACAGACTGAATTGAGAGTAGAGAACAGCCTGAATCATCTGAGCTACATTTAAAGTTAAACAGGGTTGCTGATAAGAGCTTTATGATCTTGAGCTCATTATAGCCTGTGCAAGCAGAACTATATTGATACATCAAATTGAACGTTAACACTAAAAACCCTGTGAGCCACCATTTCATTGCTCTGGGAACATACAGAGCCCATGCCAGTGCAGAAAGCAAACGCAAAGAGCTTAAGGAGATATCTACTAACATGATTTCCCCATTCTCTTAAAAGTTCTCTGGCCACCCTTTTCCCCCTTCTACTATATAATAGGCATGGTGTCCATCATCTCCCTCTGAAAGCCTTTTTTATCATCAGTGACCATAATCCAGGGTTACCGCTTCCTGACAGTGATGTATTGTATCTCTGCAGTTAACAACAAAATCTCATAAAGCTCTCAAAGGACTCAAAGGATTTCCTCTCCTCTTTTGGGCATTGCTCCCATTTACTATTACAGAGAGATGATGGTGAGGATAGGGGTAGATCTGTGCTGCTAGAACCTGCATCCCTGGACCTGTTTATCGTGTCATCACCAGTTCAGCGTTTTACCTATTTATTCAGTGGCAAATAGCATGCTTCTGCTGTTACCACAGGAAATCTCAGCCTTTTACATATGCATGTGCAAACTGAGTCTGGAGGCTACAAAGTTAGAAAACTGTAATAGTTCCCATGTATTGATCCAGGAACTGGTCTCAACTTTGAGCCAATAGACTCTATTTCTGCTGTCCCTCAAGGGGACAAGCCAACGTCTGCCTCTTTGAGAAATCCAGCTCAACTCATTCCTGAAACACAGTGCCAGACATGCTGACATGCATTGAGTGAAGTGTTATAATTGAATGGTTTGGACAATTTGAGACTTGAGATGTGATGAATACTTCAGGAGAAATCCTCCTGATACTTTCCCTTCATCTACAAAGAGAGTGGGTGGTTTGATATCTGCATCACTAGTTACCCACCAAGCCTTACTGGGAATAATTAACACCTGATCCAAAGACATAGCAGTTATTTCTATCAGGAAAAAAAAAAAAAAGGCAGAAATGAAGAGATGCCATTTTATTATTAACCTGCTCTGCTCTATAGGAAAAAACCATCATCAGATTAAGGACCAGATCCCACACTCATTTATGTATGTGAAGCTCCACTAAATCCAAAAAGGAGTCACGCATATATGTGTGAACAGGATTGTGCCTGTAACCACCAATAGCACCTTTCCTCACAGATCACATGCAGTGTGGTATAAATCTCTCCGAGACATTCTGAGGTGTATGAAAGTGGCAACACACTGAATTTGGAGGATGGTAAACAAAAGCACAAGTAATTTGAAAAACACTCTAAAGAAGAGCTTTTCCAGTATGATTTCACTTCGTCTAATGCAGTTGTTAATAAGGCCATTCTGAAAGCTTCATTTGTCAATTTATGCTTAACTGTACTATTGATAGATCTGAAAAGGTTGCCTAAAGCAAAACTTGCACGGTACTTCTCATTATAAAGCTCCAGCTTTATTGCTTAGAATTTTGCCCTGGATTTAACTGTGCTGAAATGAGCTACATCAGCTGCCTTTCTAGAGGAGAATTTTGTTGGGACACTATTGAGTTATCTTTCTAATATACCATCTATTTTTTTTTCTACCTGTTTCTGAGAACAAGGTAAAAGAAAAAAATCAGTTTACTGAATTAGAAATAAATTTACAACTGTACTATGGAGAGCTGGCTGTTTGACCTTGAACAAGGGATTTGCAATTTGACAGAGAAGGTGCCTTTAGTCAGGGACGAGGTTTTTGCAACCAGCCACAGAGAAAATCTGCCTTAATTCCACTGAATTGTGAGCCCTGAGAAAAACCTCAGGATCATCAAGACAAATAATTTCTGAGATTTTTCAAACAGGACTTTCCAGGGGCTGATTTGACACATTGGTTACTAAAAACATAACCAATTTTCAGATCCACTGTTAGAAGTTTTCCCTACCAAAGCATGCTCCAAACATTGTTATAAATCTTTTACCAGGATCTCATGCCACAAATAAGCAACTGGGCAGGTAGTGTCTTTCCTTGGCCCTTGCCTACACCTCTACTACCTCACCTTGCCTCCAGCATTGCTGGCTGTTCTGAGCTGCTGCTTTCTTCCCACCAAAAATCACAGGTATTGGTTCTAAGGGGAGCCAAGGGTAAGGAGGCTTTCAGAAGCTGTATTGAGTTTCTAACCATTCCTATTACTAAGTATTCTTCCTAATGAAGTCACTCAACCAGCTTCTGTGAAGATGAATTTCACTGCAAGATACCCCACAGATGTTTTAGTTATCTCCAGGGATTGTGGTATTTTTATTTTTTATTATTATTATTTGGACTGCTTGGCAAATTCTTAGAAAGTAGTACTTCACCTATCCCTGTGCAATGTGGCCAGTTCAGTTTGAACTGCCCAAGTGCTTAGATCTGGAGATCTACACTTCCTCTCCTCCAGGACTCCCCTGCTGCGGGAGACACTGGGATCTCCCACCTCCCTTGGGTGCCAAAACAGAGCATATCCCAGGTGTCAGGATGGAAAGAACTCCAGGGATCTGCCTTCAGAGACAGAATCCCTTCTTTAGAGCTTAAAGAAAGAGCTCACATGCCAAAATTTTGTTTACTTTTACAATTAGACTTACTGGTCTATTTATTCCTTCACAATGGGAGAGCACCAAGGGGATAGTGTGGGAGCACACATATCCAAGTAGGGGTCGGAGATTGGGGATTGCCTTTTGTAAAAGGAGGGAATTTATCTTGGATCTGCTGGTCCTCAGGCTTTTCATATATCTTTCAACTTTCAAGACCTTTTAGAAAAAGGAAATAACCCCAAATCCTTTCCCAGTTTAGGCTAGATCAGGCCTTTCGTATCTGAAATAAAGTCTTTAGCTGTGGGTGTCAAGTCAGTGAGAGAATACAGCAATATTTTTCCTGGGTTTAATTTCAGTGAAACATTTCACATCCATTTCAGTCCAAATTAAAACTTTAGCAATTTTTTTGCTTGATTTCTCAATGGACTCCAAAATTTCTTACTGTACATCTTGTTTCACACAATACCCCACATCACTTCTATATATTGGTGGCAGCTAATGCACAACTGGGAGGATAATTTAGACAACAGCCATTCAACCCAGCATACTTTCTGTTAATTACAGTAGGATGGGAGTATTGCTTTTTCTTTAGCTGGGAAAAATTATATGAAAAGAACACATACCACTGCAGGTCAAATCTTTGTCTTGTCCTGCAAGCTGCACTATGTCATATCTGTGGAGTTACACCCACTTACAGAAGGTCTGAATTTGTTCTTGCTCTTTTCTGATGTTTCCCTTTAGTAGCTCACTTTATGGTCATTTAACAGGAACCTAGCACAAATGCAGGAGAGGTGTCACAACATCAGTTACCTGAGATTATTGTAAATGATGTGCCAGCACCTGAAGGAGATGTTAGGATGTATGTCAGATCATCATAATAGATACAGTGTTGTACCAGGCAGCACAAAACCAGATGTATTTATAATTCCTGCAGCTGCAGTCCTGCTATTAGTTAAGTCTAAGAATGGAGCCACTGATATATTTGTCATAGATGAGTTCTCTCTCTAATAGAAAGAAAGTGATGAAAGGATATAGATGGTGACTCAAGCTATTGGCAATACAGAGAGTCTTTAACTATACATCTTCAAGTCAGAGCCTGCCAGATGCATGTGCCTATCATTTGTTCCTTCCCAAATCACTCAGTGTCCTCTGTGGTACAGCCTGATGTGGTTTCACTGAAAGTCCCAATGAAAGGGTACAGGTATCTCTATTAGAAGTGATTCAATTATTGATAGTCTACCCAAGGAGAGAGAAGATGTGTAGGCAGTGAGACTGACTTATGCAGAGAGTTGCAGATCTGGGGTAAAACACGCCAGCTAAGCTGGGATGGGTTGTTCTTGTTGTGTTTGTCTCTGATGAAACTTTTTGGAGGTGGATAAAAGGCTTATCATCTTCACATTACACTCAGAGATGTTGCAGTGGCCCCATGAACTAATTTCAGAAATCAGCTGGGATCCTAGAGCCCCTGCAGCAACCTTAGCACCATCCTGCACTGAAACAGCTGTACCACTGCCAGCTGCAGGCCTAATGTAGAGGCACCATGTATTTCTGCACCATATATCATTATTTTCCTCCTGTAATCAAGTAATTTCAATAACCATGAATTAATTTTCCACATTTAAAAGAAACAGAAGGGTATATGTCTATAAGTTAGGGAGATAACCATTAGGAATCAGCTGCCAAGTTGGGCTCTTAGGGCGAGAGCTGATTGCTCAGACCTCATCATGAATATTCAGGAATGGAAATCAGAATGCAGTGGCATTGGGCGAGGTGATCAGGTAGCATTGGCATCAGAAAAGCAAGCTGAGGAGAGAGAGGAAAACTAAGCACATTTCCTAAGCACATTTTCTTTTCCTGATTATATGAAGAAAAATGGCATTAAAGTTGTCTGCATTACTTAGATGTTAACAATACCATTTGTCCAGGGACCAGTGCAAGGGCCATATTGTGTTAAGTTGTGAGTTTTGAACAAGGAGATCATCTTATCATAGAAAGTTTTCTGGAAGTCTTCAAGGAAAGAACTGTGTAAAAACTACATATGACCTCCATGCCTTTAAAGATATTTCCAAAGGGATGTGCTTCAACTATAACACAATTTTAATGTACTTACCTTGATCTATTGATGACAAAAATTGCCATAATCAGGAATCCAAAAAGCTACCTTAAATCATGTCTGAAATAATATTTAGAGAGAGTAAAATTTGTACTTTTAGATCAAAGTCTTAGTGTAATACTAGAACCTGTTGATGATATCATGGAATGGCATGTGAAAAAAATCAATGTGTGTTTTTTGTTAAAAGGTCTTAGAAAAGTGAAAAATACCGCAGCTATGTAAGTCTAGAAAAAAATGGGCATTATTAAGCCTGCCTCTTTGTGATTCTTAATGTCTATGTGCATAATTCCAAATCAAACATATTCACATTATTAACTTTTATAAGTTTATTAGTCTCAGTGCTAATGAAACCATTCATCCTTTGCAAATGCACATGGCTCCCTAATGAAACTTCAATAGATGGATCAGCAGTTAAGTGAGTACATCCAAATGTTTATGCCAAATTCTGTTTGCTGCAGTGAACAGGGAGACCAAATCTCTTTTGAGCAGATATCTACATGAACCAACCAACAGATGAAACAAAAACTCCCTTTACCTATGAAGAAAATAAAACATTATATAGGACACTGGTATTTAAGATACAATTTTTCTTTTGGCTTACCCTGGTGTCAGTCAGAGAAATTCCTCTTGAAACAACCAACATAAAGACTGGTAAATCAAAGCCAAAAAATCATAAATATACAAGAGAAGTATTTTTGAACAGGAAACTAACATGAATCCAGTAAGGGATATTCATGTGTTTATAGCTGAGGTTTGAAATCTAAAGCTTATGCTGCTAATTCTAATTTTAATACTGTTGTCACCATTCTATATCTTTTCTTTGTTTACCTTCCTGCATTTTCCCTGTTCAATTTTCTATATGGGTATATATTCAGATGTTAGAATGAGAGGTAGCTGATATTCCACATGCAAGAATAATTTTCCTTGAAGAGGTGGGGTGTTTTTTACTTTCTGACTCTGTCCACTAAGGTATACAAAAAGGGCACTTCTGATTTGGGGAATTTCATTATTATTAAGCCCCCAATGCAAACATTTGTTACCATTGCAATATTTTGGACATTTTAACCTGGCATAAAATGTTTAAAGAAGGTATATGACTGGGGACTTCAGGACTCACTTTCAGGAATTGAGAGAAAGGACGTTTTTATTATCGCGCCAAACAAGAGAGAAAAATGTATTTGCTTCTGGACTTTACGTATTATCTTAATTTTTTTCATTATTTTCTACACCGAGGTATAAATACTGCGCCTGTAGCTAAATATGTATCTGCACAAAACAAACAGAAAACATTCTTAAACCCAGCAAAGTATTTACTTTTTTTAAGACATTTTAATCCTATTAACGGTAAATTATATTACCTATTGTGTAAGCAGACATGAAAGAAATATCTGAAGCATGCAATTAATTATGATACCAAGTGAAACATAATATTTATGCTCTCCTCGTGTAGCTGGAACAATTTTTCTTTCACTAACTGTGAGTCATCCACTGATTGAAGTCTTGAAACATGATGAGAGAGTTGGCTGGCACATCTGCCATAGAAGTTTCATTCTATAGATAATTAATACTAAAAAAAAAAAAAAATGTTTTTAAAAAATCAGGGGTTTATTCTTTTGCATTCACAGTTCTCTATTTTTTAAACAAAATCTCCTCCTCCTCCTTTTCCAAAATATCTCTCTGTTTAGAGTTTATGTGCTTAAGAATATTAGAAGACATCAAAGTCTCTGATAAAGCTAGGGAATGAAGATTTCACTGAACAAGGGTCTGAACCGCAACTTCAGATCAAAGTTGCATTTCTGTGTCAGAAAATCGGAAATCTTTTAATCCTGATTTTTCATATGGTCCTTTTTAGTGAGCGGGCTCAGGATATAGCTTGTTTAATGACCTGGGTTTGGATTCTTCCTGTCTCACCAGGAGGCTGAAACTGCTCAGATAGCCAATTCCTGTTACAACACTTTTCTATTTTAAGAGGTTGTTTTCATCCCATTGTCTTGCTTAATTTTTGCACTTGTTCACTTTAGGTGCTTTCAGTGGCGGTTTAATTAGCAAACTAATGCAACTGCTTTTGATTCTTATGGCCTCGATTCTGCATCCCAAACCAGCAGTAAATTTGCGTATGGCACAGAACCTTGCATACCACACCCTCTTTATTGGCAATTTTCTACTGTTTCTTTTCCTTTTCATTTATTTCTATCAGACTTTTCTATCTTATTTTCTTGCTCATTTATTTGGACATATTTTTTCACTCCCACTCCTTCCCAAAGGATGACTTCATTTTGTCACTTGCTTCTGAAAAGATTTGCTTTGAAAGTCCATTCATATACAGTCACTTGGAAAGTTACAAGAAATAAGCCAGAAAGGTGTTCTGTGAGAAGTGCAGCTGCTGTTCTCCCCCAGGAAAACTAATTCATTAGCTCTTTGAAACACACTGTCTTAATTGTTTAGAAACTAAGATCTATGGATTTTGTTTGTTAACATAAATGCCCTGTATAGAAATACCATCTAGTGTTATAAGTAGGAAGACATCCCCTTGGCACTCATGATGTCAGTTAGGGTTTTCATTGTAGCCTTAATAATTTTACAGATTTCTGGTGTTTAAGATTCTCCTTTCAGGTCTTAAAAAATAGTTTCTTCTTTTCCCATTTTAGCACGAGGTTGGAACAATTCTTTACACTGTGACCAGACTTTACACTTTTACTGGAGTTTGTTGCCATGTAACCTCTTCTGTTCAATCATTTAAAATAAATCACTTTCGATAGCAACCTGTGGCACTCACTTCACAGGAATTTCACTTTGTCTCTTGATGGTACATGCCCCAACACTGCATCCAAATACTCATCTAGAAGCACATTTCAATCCTGTGAAGCCCATGGAGAGAGAGACAAGGAGTGGGTAAATTCTTTCCATTGCCCTTGCACTAACTAGATCACAATCTATACCAGCAGCCAGCACCAGCATTTCTTCCATCTTTGGCATATCAATAACCAGACAGTTATCATTTGACTACATCTTATATGTGGTTACACATATAATTGTCCAACCTCCATGGAGAAAAGAGCCAGTTGCTGAAATGAAATAAATTTCAAATGATACTATGAGAAAATCCAAATGTCTAATATCTCCAGCACAATTCCAATTTTCCTAATGCATGACTCCACTCACCTTACCTAAATATTCACCAATCTTTTACCTCCATCATTTTCAACTCTGTAAGCTTTTAGGGACAGCTGTCATAAATTAGTATTTCATTGTTTCTGGCTATCACCTCTTTACAATAAAAAAGATGTTATCTGTTAAAAAGTAAGAAATGCAGTATGGTCCAAAGAGCACAATTATAGAGAGTACTATCAAACTACAATATAAGGCCCATGCAAATCCACTGCTGTTATCTATTTCATAGATTGCAAAACACTTGCAGTAGTAAATGTGCAGCAGTATAAAAAGGCAGTGATAATACAGAAAATAAAAGCTTCTAATCCCTATTAGCAATTTGCACTAAACAATGGGAATAAACTCTCTGTTGAAATTTAGTTCTAGGAATTTGCAGTAACCTCCTCTTCTTCTTTCTGATAGCATGAGTTCTTTTGGTATCTCAGTTCATTTTGCTAGGGGAGGTGACAAGCACGTGTCAGCAGGTGTTCTAAATGTATATGACACATATGAAGGACACCAGTATGCTGCAGAACCCATTGAAGTTTTACAGGTTTTGGGATTTCCTTTGAATAACATTTTTAAAATCAGCTTTTATCTAAATAACACCTTCAGAAGACAATTTATTTTTGTACTCCTCAAATTCTCATTTAATGAAAAATTAGTAAAAGGAATTTGATGAGTAGTTTGTTGCAAGAGAAAGTACAACTTGAATGATGACATTCACATTTCATGACACTGAAAACACTTGCAGAAGAATGACACTGGCCAAAGGTCTTTCTCTGAAAACAGGCATTTTGCAGATAGGAGCCAAAAAAAATCTCGTTGTAGCAGCCTTCCTCGTAGTTGTTATCACATTCACATCAGCTTGTGCTCAGCTTCTCCTGCAGGGAGCCCCACTTGCTGGCCAGGCAGCTTGCACCCTAGTAGATCCAAGATTCACCTGCAGAAAGGCACTTCTGCAAAAGCCTGTGTAAAAGGTATGAAAGCAGAGCTAGAAGCATAGATAGACTGGCCCACACAGCCTGACCTGTCTCCTTCTGAACAGCTATTGAAACTGATTGATGTAATGCCTTGCATCTGCCAAACTGTCATTTGAGCCAGAGGGGATTTGGATGAAAACAGGGGAAGCATTGTAAAAATGAGTTTGTCTGTTCGTTTACTGAGCAAGCTTTGAACTCCTAGCTACAGAAAAATTAGCTTATGAGAAAGAATACACCCACAATGAAATGGCTTCACTAGATGGAGAATTAAGAAGGGAAGAAGGGAAGTGCTATTTGAAGAGTTAGTAGATTTCTTCCCTTGATTTGTGCCTGAAAGAAAAATATATCCCAGCTGTCTGCTGCATTGTGTGAACATATACATGCATTTAAATTACTTATATCATTACTTACAGATGTAATTGTGAAATATGTTCTTTTGCATTCAAAATTAGAGGCAGAACAGATGGTGAAAACTCAGTTTAAGGCAATATGTCCGTTAAAATAACCCATACTGTTTCTGTATTATAACAATAGCAGTCTTCAGCATAGCTGAGATTTTTTTCCACTGCACTAGATTATGATAGAAATACAAATAGACTGTAGGACAAAATTCAATATGCCTGAAAATTCACCCCGAGAAAATTTTAGCTAAATTCTCTTTGGTGGCTGTCAACAGATGAACTCACCTCTGCATCCCGCTGCCTTTGCAGTATTGACTCCTTTGTACCAAAAAGCAAACAGTAAACTTTCTGGAGTTCATGTCTCCATATTTAATTCTCAGGGACTCAATAAGTTTGCAAATTCATCTGCAGGGACCATTTTTACATAGAAGTCTGTATATATTATGAGCATATATATTTATTTTAGAAATATATGTGTGTGTGTATACATATATTCTTGATACTGACAGGGGAGGGTTGTATGTTTTGGTTTGGGTTGGGTTTTTTGTAGGAAAAGGAAAAATGAATGTGTCTAACTAGATTAGCTCATAGAATCATTGGCCTGGTTAGAAGATCATCAAGTCCAACCATAACCTAACATATCCTTGTACACAGCTGTTATACCATTCCCTAAGTACCTCATCGAGACACCTTTTAAATACCCACAGGGATGGTGGCTCCCCTACTTCCCTAGGCAGCCTGTTTCAATGCCCGATGACCCTTTTGGTAAAGAATTTTTACACAGTATCTGATCTAAACCACCCTTTGTGCAGTGTAAGGCCATTTCCCCTTGCCCTATGACTTGTCACCTGGGAGAAGAGGCCAAACCCCACCTCACTACAACCTCCTTTCAGGTAGTGGTAGGGAGCAATGAAGTGCCTCAGCCTCCTCTTCTCCAGCTCCCTCAGCAGCTCCTCAAGACCTGCCTTGTTGTAAAACAGAAAGAGGAGCAGCCTTGCTCTGAATAGAAGGGAAACAGTGTAGGTATCAGGCTTTGTCTGTGAGGCAGGTTCCCAAACACTGGAAGGTGAAAATGCTCACTCAGCCCCCAGTCAAGACACTGGAAAATGCCTGACATGTTTCATCTTCCAAGGGCCCTGTGTGCCTTGTTTTTTCACACAGAAGTTTCACCCTAAACTGTGCAATACCTGTGCAATACCCAGCTCAGACCTTGACTCAGGAGCTACTGGCTCCGCTTCCCACACAGGTGTCTGGGTGCCCAGGCATGCCCAGATATGCTCCAGGAAGGACCTGTGTTTGTAGCAAACAACGATCATCTTTTGAACAAAAACTTGCAAATGTGAATCAGGCACTTCTCAAAAGCCCCAAAAATAGCACATTTTAAGCAATTGTTATGTTTAAATCTCACATAGGTTGTAGGTCAGCTCACTCTTTGGTACACTGAGTATCACTTTTTGGTCTTTACCTGTAAGTAATGCACCAACAAAATGCCCTTCGTATTCTTGTGATACAGTAAGATTAAAATAGAATAACATAACAGCCATGAGTCTTGCCATAAAATCTGGCAGACTCTACATCATTTTTGGATAAGTAATTTCCATTCTACTTTGTTCACTTGCACATGGTGAAGTAGTTAACAGGAGCATTTATCCTTTTCCCTTATTCCACCAGTCCTGACATTTGAAGCTATAGGTCTCAGTACATTGAATATACGTGTTTTCAGTTCATTCATGCAAAAAAGGGTGATGCTTAACGTTAAAAGAAATAATGATGGTTTGTGAGAAGTTTCAAGAAAGCCCAGATCTGGCTTCTGCATTTGTGCAGCACAAGAAGAATCACAAGGATTAGAATGGCATGACTTCCTATACAAGTCATGGGGAATTTACTCCAAGCAAGACAAGTGTAGGAGCTCTTAAGCAATAAACTCAGTATCATATCTACTGTAATTTGTTAAAATGCATTTATCAATGGGGCACCATGCCTTTCAATCCTATTCATAAATACCCTGCCTTAGGGGTGGATCTCCCATGGGCTGCTAGAACAGCTGAAAGTTGGAACATTATAGCAGAAGATTGAGAGAACTTGATTTGTTTTCTTGTATTCATTTAAACATACAAGACATGTTAATAAGTTGGTCATTAGTAGATTTAATCTGCAAACAAGAATAAGTATAACCCATGAGAGAAATTGGATTCTAAATCAGTACTCCAAATGTACACACACACACACATATATAGGTATATATATAGGGGGAATGACCGAGTTTGACTTCTCTTCATATTTATTTAGTATTTTCTTCTTAAAGTATATGAGACAGGTTCAGAACTTAATATCATTTGAATATTGTACAAGCAGTCAAAATAACATTATCTACCCTTTCTTCAGCTTTTCCAGTGGCACATCATTGGTTTTGTGGATTTCAACCTTTTCTATAAAATGTCTCAAACTGTTATAGAAGAAGGGGAAGGATAATTTATAACTTCTGGACTTAATGTTTGTCATAGAACCGGATTTAACTACCTTTGTGGTCTGTTCAGCTCTCTTTTCTACTGCTTTATTGCCAAAGACCGCAGATTTTGCAATGAAGTTGATCTAGAGGGTTGGTGGAAACACTTTAGTGCAGCTCGCCTTAAGTTTCCTTCTCCTTCAAAAGCACTAAAAGACTCTCATCATCTGTGCTGTTCAGGATGTTTCTGTATTTCCTTAAGTTCTAGATCCAAATGACACTCAGAGGAAAGTATTTGACTTGTTTAAATTCTCTAGTTCTCCTAATTACTTTTTAAGCAACAGCATTATTAATCATGTTTCTAAACCAGCCAGTAATTCTTCTGAAATAGATTTAATTACTAAGAGGCCCAAAGAGCAAAGAACTCTGCACCTGTCAAGTTGGACAAGAGAAATCAAATGCTTTATAGCAGCAGCAGAATACTCCATTGATCTTAGAACAGCTGTTAACAAAGCTAAAATCAGCAGAAAAATCCATTAATACAAGAAAGAGTTAATGTAGTCTAAATGGGAAATGTTGCTAGTAATAGTGAAATGGTCAACATTTGGTTTACAAATATCAGTTTCCCAGATACAAAGGGTGTCTGACACCCCTTTTATAATTGTTTAAAGTGTGGTGTTGTTTACTATGCTAAAATCCATCATTAAGAAATGGAAAAAGCAAAATCAATAAAAGACTAAGACAAGCTGTGGATGCAGTTGTTTATTAGGCAACTCCTGATAATCTGAGGAGTGTGTGTATCCATATGTTACTGTTATGCTGTGGTTAACTTTCAGTAACACTTTTTTGTTAAATGGGAATAGCAACCTTTAATTAGGATTTGGGGTTTGGTTCTGAAATTGCCATATACCTGCTTATTCAAAACAGATGTTTTATCTGCAGTGCAGTTTTACTCATAATATGCTATGACTGCAATAGCAGGTTGCTAACAAAATACAAAGGGAAGGCAATATCTGCTTGCTGTGCTCTCTTATATGAGGTTAATAAAGTTGACTGATTAGGAGTATCAGTTTGCTTTTACCAACATCTGACTGTGTTAGCATGCCACATTATAATCTATGGGAATGTATCCTTCAATGCTCTGTCACTGAGATTCTAATTCAGTTTTAGTCAAAAAACAATTATAAAATGACTTGGCCTTTATGTTGCACTTCATTTTTTTAGTGCTTCATGCATCATCAGCTCCCTGTGCATTACATGTCTCCATTCCTGTCTTACAGATAAAAGAAGCTAAAGCATTGTCCAGCCCTGAAGCAATGCACTAGCTTGGCCAACCTCACGCCAATAGCACTGCAAACACAACAGATACAGTGAGGCTGTCAAAGCCTAACCGCTTACGTAAGGTTATTCTTTTCCAGTGTACACCCAGTACACCCTACAGCTAGAATGTATGAGAAAGAAACACCTGGAAATGTTAAAGGGAAGTGTTCTTGGCTCACACCTGGTACACAGCAGGGAACATTTCCAGAATCACTTGCTCTGGCTTTGCAGCTGGTCTTAAAGGTAGAAAACACTTCTGATGCACAAAGAATGGCTCATTTGCTCTTCAGATTTTAACTAGAACTTGCTTATAATATACAATCCATATCCTGGTTAAGTTGAAAGTACCAATTAATCATTGAGCAGGCGGGAAATGCCTGGACCCATCCTGATGTCAAGAGTAAGTTTTGCCATGTTTATCCTAAAGTGTACACTTAGAGAGTTGTCCTACTACCATGGCCAGGCCACCTTAGCAATTTGTGCCCCTTTGTCAGGAATACAAAAGAATGAAGAGTGTCATAAGAACGGGAGGAGAGCGGTCCTGAGGTTGCCTGGCCCAAGTGCCAACGGTTATGCAATACTAAGAACTGAAGCTTCACAACATTTACATCAGAATGCATCTCTCTTTTTTCAGCCTTACAGTAGTTAAGTGGGTCGTTGTCATGCCTTTTCTGTGAAGAATGTAAAATTGTCATATTGAAGGCTAATGTAACGTGTCAATTTATTTTATAAAGGTAGCGAGTAGGTTTCTAATGTGATATAGATGTTAAGTAATATGAGAAGAAAGGCATTACTGTAACACAAAGATACAAATTTTCTGCCATATTAGCACTTTCTGTATTAAAAAAAAAAAGAAAAAAGAAAAAAAGGGGGGAAAAAGCACACATTGAGGTAGACAAGTGTGCATCAAATCTGAAACTTTGAGCTTTGGTTTGCAAAATTTGTTTCAATCTGAGCTTCTTCTGTATTATATTTGCTGCCATGCAGAACAATAGTTTGGCAGTCTCTAACCGGTCCGTTGCCTATGATGGTATGGCTTTCTCATTTCAAAGAAGCCTCTCACAAAAAACTGGCTTTGTAACCATGCCTTAAACTGTTTTCAGCCTACAAAATCAAAGCAACTATAGCCAAGTTAGTATCATGCTCTGATCTACTTGCTTGCTTCTTGATTGCTTTTTAACACCTTTTTTTTTTTCTGTTGAACAAAACATTTCTCCTAATGTCAGATTGTGAGAAGATACAGGCTGTAAAATTATTATATATTGACTCCTTCTCTGAATAGTAGTTCCATTTTAGAAGAAGGTTTGTGTGATCTGATGTACAGCGACGCTATCTTCTAGGCTCCAGTTTATTGACAGGCTACAAGTACATGTAGATCTACTCAGACCTTTGGACTTAGATGTAGAAAGTAAGGGACCTGTTTAAGTAATCTGCTGAATCAGGGCCACAGCAAACCAAAACATAAAAAAACCAGGTGAATACTGGTCTACAGTTGAGCAGAAGGAGCACAGTGAATGTATATAGGAATGAAGAATTGATTGAGCGAATCTCATCTTTGTGCCTGCTTTTATAATAGCTGTGACCACATCCTGCTTTTTAAATATTTATTTGTTATTTGAATATAGTCAGCAGCTAAGTTTAACAGATTTCTTTTTATTCTCTGGTTTGATTGTTTAACATCTGAGATTTATTGCTTGATGGGATACCTATTGAAAGGATTGGAAAGATCCCCTTTGGCTTCAAAGGACAACGAATTGTGCCCAGAGCTTTGGTACAGCAAGGCATTTAGACACGTGTTTAAACATTGATGCTTTCAATGGGAGTTAAGCACATGTTTAAGATAAAGCATGTGCTACGGGCTTTGTTGCATAGGGAAGTACTTCAGCACATTCTTAAATGCTTTGCAGAACTGGCACTACAACAGCCTCTGCTGTTACATTTTTTATTTTTATGGGGGGGAAAAATAATAGAAGCCCTAGAAGAAGTTACTGTTATTTTATGGTTTTATGATTAAAATATATCTGGTTTTGAATAGGCAGATTCACCTCCAGTTTGTTCATAAGAAAGTTTACATATACCATGATCTATTTTTGAAGAGCAAAATTTAACCTTCTCTTAATAGGAGATGAATGGATTATTTTTTTTTTTTTTCTCTCTCCTTTTTCAGCAGTTTTCATTTGGCACTTGTTTAAGGTGTTATTAATGTGCACATTCAAGAGAGTCTAAGGCCTTCAGTAGTTCTCTATTATGAAATGCCCTTTTTAACATGTAACAGCTTCTGCCTCCTATTCACCATCCACTTTTAGTGGTCTCCCTGTTATCACTTCAAATACTTTCCAGGGAGAGAAAAAGGAACAAAAATGCTCAAAGAAATGTCTTCTTCTCAAACCATGTGCATTTTCATTAAGATTTCCTTAGCTCCCCACTCCCACATGCCTTTCCTCATGAAAGTGAGAGGAATGTGCCTCTGCCAACTATTTATCCTTCATTAGAACTGACTATAAGCTTAAAGTGGCAGTCAGGAAAAGCAAGATGCTAAGGTTTAAAAATTTGCTTCTTTTTTCCCTTTGGAGAACTGAGCCTTTACCACCCCAGGTGAATGCCATTATACATCAGCAGACACTACACAAAGTGCCAGTGAGTCCAAGGCTCAAAAAGCTCATGTTTTTTCACAAATGAAGCATACACAGAGAAAACTTCCCCAAGGAAATGGGGTTGGCCATGTTTCCTGCTCACAAGGACTCTGACAGAAATCCTGTGGATTTTCAGGAGAGCAAACCTATACCGCTCACGGACAAGCTTGTCTTTGAGAATAATGAATATATTAAACCAGTTCCAAGCTATCATGGGCACTTTTAACAGTCTTGACTATGCTTACGCTGCAAATAACAAAAAATGTCATATTAACCAAATTTATAATGCATTTACTCATCCACTCTGTACCACAAACATGTGGTTGCAATTCATCTTGACATACCCAGCCAAGCCATGATAGCTGTGCAGACCGATGGAGTTAGAGCCCCAGCTTGCCCAGCATCCTGGCTAAACTGAGCACTCACTATGCTCCTGTCTGTAGCTCAGCTAACTCATTTAAAAGCTAACTTGGGTATAATTACCTCAAATACAGCTACAGATTCAGACTGCAGAAAGGCATAACCTTGTGAACACCCACACACAAAGTCACACTACTTTAGTGACACTGATAATAAACCACTTTAAGTTGCATCAGACCTAAAATCTAAAAAAACGGTAGAGAGCTGCTGATAGTCCAAAGCTAAATATTTGAAGATAAGATTCACAAAAAAAACAACCCTAAAGTGACTAGAAAATGCAGGGCACTTCACATTTCCTTCGCAAAATTTCAGTGCTTGTTGCTGCTTCATCAACAAAATGGAAAGAGACCACCAATTTAATGAAAGTAAAAGTTATCAATAAGCAAAGTATTGTTTTTCATGGATACCCCCTGAGGAGAAGTTCTAAAAACCGTTATGTTATTCAAATTGGCTTTAATTTTCTCATCTCTAATTTTCTTTGGCCTCAGGAGGCCTGAAAGTTTTTGCCTAGAAAACTAAATAGCATCTCCTCAAGAAACCTTACCTGACCCTAATTTAAGCCTTCCCAGGTAGTGAAAACCCGGTGCTGGAGAGTTAGCTACATCTCCCTGATGTCCTGACAGCATTTACGTTCAGTTTTTGAGCACAGGGCTTTCACCCTCTGCATGCGGTATTGTGGTGAACATGAGCTCATGCCATCTCCTAAATCTCTAGCTGCTTTCTGTACATTGTGAACAGCGAGTGAAACCATCACTCGCAAGGCTTCCTGGGATGCTTTTCCTGCATCTGTGTTGAAAGTTTTACTGGTGTAGACTTGAGACAGAAGACACTCTCTGTAGAAATACTTTGAAGACAAAATAAATAAAAAAGAAAAAGTGGAAAGGAGTCAAACAGGCAATTATTTGTAATTGAAAAAAATATTGATTTTTCTTTTGATACATAGTCTAAATTATCCCTCAAGAAAAGTAGTAATGCATCTTTAAACAGATTTATTGGTTCTTGCTGTAAAAAAGTGGCTTATTTAACTTCAGTGCTATCACATTTTTCTGTTTTCATTTGATTCAGAGATGGAACGCAAATGTATCCACTGGAGAGGAGGTCTGATTTCAAGATCAAAAAGATTCCAGATCCTGAGGCCTCTAGGACTTTTCCATAGCTTTCATTTTTTTTCTCTCACATTCCCGTTTGCAGATCCCCAGGTCCTCATCCCTCCTACATATCTAAGGAGCAACCTGCTCTGCTCCACATGTCAAAGATCAGCTCTCAATTGGAGGCAACATTTGTGCCTACAGAGGGGCCCACCACAAGATGTATGCACTGTTTTCTACTTGAGGTTGTCTCATGTACACTCAGAACTAAAGGCAAAACATAAGTCCTTCAAATCAAATGCATGGTTACAATATTACCATAAAATAATAATGCATTTTCAGGGCTTCATACTGATACTTGTCTACCAACCTGCTGCTTCTGCAGGTTTGGTTTTTTTTTTCTTGGCACTCCTTATAGTTAATTTGTAAGCATAGTCCATAAAACAATGTTCTGGAAAAGGAAAGTTAAAGGCAGAATTACAGTGTGTTATAGTACAAAAAACCTGCAAAATGGCTATGTTTTTTCCAAAGTATAACCATATGTCTGGCTGACTAGCTGGATGGATAGATGGCAGAAGAAAAACTCTAGGTATTTCCATTGCTAGTGAATTTACTCAGACTCTGTTTCTGTGTCTTTGAGCCTCAGGTTCAGCTGTGTCTATATTTGCTAATCTGGAAGTCACAGGAGAAGTTTACCTGTGGGAGGACACTTCACCATGTTTTTGTATTCCCATCATTGTCACTTTCTCCCACTCCTTCCTGACCCTGTTCATTGGAGTCTAATGATATAGATGCATTCACTCTTTCAGTAGTCTTTGGAGAAAGCATTGACTTGTGTCTCTTTCTTCTATCCGGGACACGTGTGCATAAACTCTGTGGGACCCTGATACGCCCAAGGCCTCAAACTCAGTTTGATTGAAGATGAACAATGCATTCAGGAGTTTTTTTAGGGGAAATCTGACAGACAATCAGCTCACACACAATGACCTGATTTATTTTTCTGAGGAAAACCAGAAAAAAAGCAACAGTATTCTTCATTGAAAAAGCTGCCTCTTATACATGTATGCTATGGTGCTATGGAAAGGCTTAATACAACTACTAAGACTTTTGCCAGTCTGCTGCAAGAGGAAGAGCAAGTATGCTTGTACATAATTCTCTTTGAAATACTTCTTAGGATGGAAATTGGTTAGGAAAAGAGTGATAAACAGAGACAAGGTCACAAATACTTGTTCTGGGAGATTTAAAGCATATCGAAAAGTGATATTGCTGATATCCCAGTGATATCCCTGTGGTATTTAATACAATGATCAAAACACAATTGTAACAAGGGACTTAAAATATTTTAAGACTATATGACCAAAATCTGGCTTCAGCCAGTCAATGTGATGCTAATGTGTAAATACACATGCATGCATGAGCAGCAGTGACGTGCTACTATGTGTCAGCTATTGCACTGGGACCCTTAGATAAGATGGAAGACACAAGCACCAGTATAGGAGCAGAGAAGGCAGGAAAAAGACTATTTATTGTTGTAAGGGTCCATGACAATATAATTGTGTAAAACACAGGGTAAAATAACAGTTTCATGCTCTTTTTCTCTCTCATACTCAAGGGTCTGCATGCAGACTTGCACACTCTCAACACCAGCAGAGAGTGGAGGGCATAAGCAGGACAATTGCATGTAGAAAGCTAACAGCAATAAGGACTTTTTGTCCCCCGAAATGGAAAAACAAATTTGAATGCTCTAGCCCATTGTTTTATCCCCCCACTCAGTGATATATCAAGGGGAGGATACAATCAGGCTTATACAGATTTGAACTTTTTTTCCAACACTAAAAGTATTCTTTTTGCTGTAGAATACCAACAGAAATTGTACACCACCACACTCCCAAGGAGAGGTAAAACAGAAATTAGGCAAAAAGCATCTGTGGTTTCCCTTTTCATCTCATGTGTATTGCAAAGCTTGTGTCCTAGCCATGGCAAGATTTCAGAAAAGGTCACAATTCACCCACTTCACTTTTCCAAGCTATATCAAGCAGTCTTCAGTCACCAAGGAGGATCTGACCCAGATTTCCTCTGTTTCTTGTTAGCTCTTTGTCTGTACCTTTAGAGCATCTACTCCCCAGGCCAACTTTCTGAGCCTCATCATCTCCCTCTCATATGCCAAAACAATCTTATTGCTTTCAGGTCTTTTCCTCCCTTTGATCTCTCCTTCTCTATGGACATAATGCCCTTCTCTTTCTTCTCTCCCAGATCCCCATTTCTCCTTTGCTGTAGATCCTCCAGGTTGATTTCTCCCTTATTCACATCTTCTAACTCCCTCAGGTTTTCCCTTTATAGACTCAAGATCCAACTCTCTATTATGCAGCCTTCCATTAGTGAGAATGGGGGAGGGATTGAGGAGGTCTGTAGCTTTTCCAAATGTTGTGTTGTTGTGAATACTTCCCTTATTGTGCCTGTCTAAAATTTAGTTTATACAGGTGGCAGAATGAAATGTGCCATCTCATAATTAGTCCCACATGCACTGCAGGCAATTTATCATCAAAACAATCAGCAGTCACCATTTGATTCAGTGAATACCAGAGATTATCAGAAAATTGAGCTGAGAGAATGGAGGACAATAGGACAGAGCACTTTGGCTTTTGTAAATTCCTTTTAGTTTTTCTGCTTTTTTTGTTTGGTTGTTGGGGGGGAGGGTTCTCCTTTTTCTTTCCTTTTTATTCCCCCCCACAAAAAATAACAGTTTCCCTGAAAAGTAGTGACCACTCCAAATGACTCCATAATGAGTTGTTTCACAGGAAAGCTGCTGCCTTGGCCTTTACAACCTTTCTTTACCTCTGAATTTGTTCTATTGTACTTTCTTGTATACTTAATAAACTGCTTCAATAACAGCAATCAGCACAAACATGCTATTTCAGTGGTGAGGAGGGTGTTCTCTTTCTTAGCTGATCACTGCTGCTGTTCCTTTTAGTGATGGCAAGACAAATTGTTTTGCCTCTTTTGTGCAAGAAAATGTGTGCAGCAAACTCTGGGCATTCATCCATCCATCCAAACACACAGACACACATTCAATCATGTGCGCTCTCACATACGTGCACACACATGTGCATAGCCTGAGGTGTCAAATGCTCCAGGCAAAAGGAAGGGTGAAGACAATCCCCTGCATGAGAGCTAAGAATGATTATAGTATTATTTACTGCCAGTCCTCACTGCATCACTGATCCTTTTGATGGAGAAAGCTGTTAATTAATAGAAAAGCAGGATGCCACCAAGCTCTAAATGCTGAAATCCAAGCATCAGAGAAATCAGGGTACAGGGAAGAAACATGGCTGCAGAGAAAGACAGCAGTGGACCCATGATCCTGTGTGAGAGTGTGTCTGCCTCTACCTTGCATTTAGCAAGCGTGGAGATACATTACTCTCCTGCAAGGCTATGCAAGAATGCTCAGTGACACAGGGCTTATTTGCCCCATGTCATGAAACCATGCACTAGAGTGCATAGCCCCGGCACAGTCTCCAGTAGACAGAAGCATGTAAGGTTCTCTGATGTTTCTTTGAGCTTCTTGATACATACCTGTTTCAGAAACAAAATAGCAGGAAAAAGAAACTTATCTCTTAGCGTCTCACAAGGACTGGTCGGTGTCTCCCCTTGTGTCTTCAATAGTTGCAACTCTTTCCTACCTCACTCCCTTGCACCCACTCCTTGTACCAAGAGATTGATAAAAAAGCTCACAATCACAGAAACACAGAATGACAGAATGTTAGAGGTTGGAAGGGACCTCCAGAGATCATTGAGTCCAACCCTCCGGCAAAAAGCAGGATCACCACACAGGAATGCATCCAGGTGGCTTTCAAAAGTCTGCAGGAAAGGAGTCTCCACAACCTCCCTGGGCAGCCTGTTCCAATGCTCTGTCACCCCCACTGTAAAGAAGTTTTTCTTCATGTTGAGGTGAAATCTTCTATGTTCAAGTTTGTATCCATTGTTCCCTGCCTTATTAATGTGCACCACTGAGAAGAGATTGGCCCCCTCCACTTGGCACCCACCCCTCAGATGTTTATAAACATTGATCATATCCCTTCTAAGCCAGCCTTTAAAATTTTTCTACCCTGTGTTACAGACTGATCATTACAGTCCATGAGTCAAACCGAGTTCACTTTTTAAACAAACGATGTGTCAATAAGAAGAATGGACTAATGTTAACTTCTATTACCATAGACATGCCTGGAGATGAAGAGTGTTTGATCTATTGTTACTTCTTCAGGGCAAGTTTCTTTTTCCAGAAAGGCTTGTATTGCTGTGTTCTCTATATCCTCTGCTTCCATTCTATCAATGTTCCTTTTGTTTTAGAGGCTCTTCAGTTAAATTAATATAGTGATCAAAAGCAGAAAACTGAGTGGAAGCTGGACCTAGATAGTAAATCTACAGCTGCTTGGAAGAGAAATTGCACAGCTAGAATGTATCCCTTGAGGCTAAACTTCACAACAGGTAGCTAGGTGAAGGTCATGTTATTTTATCCACAATAAATAAGTGATGTTTTTTAAATAATGCAATGTTGTATTACTGCATTGTTGAACATCAGCTCTGTTATACACTCATCAACAGACAACATGTCCTCCATGTTCTTCTAATTAACTCAAAATATCAAATACAAACAAAACATTCTCATGTCTCACTCTGGACAGTGAAAGTCATCTCTGTTGGTCCTAGGCTGCAGCTGTCATATGAAGGTCTTGCATGCACTTGAGCACAGGACATGGCAAACATGAAATTGCACAAAAAGTGAATGCAAAACAACTTGATGTGTTTCCATTTCATTTAGACACCTCCTTCAGAGGTGACATGAAAATGGCAGTCCTTCCATACCTCTTAGCTCAAGCAGAGTAATCATCACTGGCTGTACATATGCACAAATTTCAATACATTTGATCTCAATTTACAGCAAAGTAGTATTATCAGTAATTAAGAGTATACAGACAAGACAGATAAAGAACAGTCCTTTTCAGATGCTTTAAAACTGGTGTTTTATTCTGTTCCCTTTAGCTCTGACTTCTCCCCTGGAAACAAGCAAGGAATCCAGTAACACACAAGCCCATGCTGTGATTGAGGGGGAAGGCAGAGTCAGCATATCCATGCTGCGAGGGAAGAACAGCCAATTATCACCCTTGGCAGCCCTCGCCCTTCTCTCTCCAGTCCTTCCAAGTAGTCCCACTACCAAAGACAGCAAGGAGGTCTTGAATAACACCCATACTACTTCCCATCTGAAGAAAGACTAGATAATCTTGTTTACTGCGCCAACAGGCTCTTGTTCATAAGGCACAGAGAATCCTGACTGTCCCAGAGGTTTCTTACTCCATCACATGGTGCATGCATGGACATGCACATCTCCTAGGTCAAGGTGGACACACAAGGTAGGTCTCAAGTCCACAGTAACAGGTCCTGTTGTAGCCAAACTGTAATAGACTGGAAGGCATTTTCAGCACCTTTTTAACCATTATATATCAAACTGTGCCAATAAAAGCAAAACAAATGGAATAACTGGAGAAATCCCCAACTCCCATATGCATCTAGCAGACCATGGTGACTGTAGAGATGGGTGGCTCCCCCATGGTGGCTCCCCCAGCACTGGTAGATTGTTAACATTGGAAGCAAAAGTACCCCCAATGTCAGCACTTAACAATATAATATGACAGCATCTATAGAACCAATTATTATAAATCAACATAATACCCATTTTGCAGCATTAGTATTGAAAACTTTCAGCTTCAAGTAGTGGTGGGGACACAATATATGTTGAATTGTAATGGTTTGGATGAAGTGCTCTCATATGACATAGCATGTTTACACAGCATGGGTATGTGAGGCTGTGCACATGTGTATTCCAATAATGCATGTAATAATGGAGCTATGCTATGCATTCTCCTAACAATAATATGCCATTTTTCATCTGATACAGAGAAAAGACCAATTTCCAGAAGCTACCATATGGGGAGGGGCAGAAAGAAAGAGAGAGTGCATTCATTGTGATTTCAAAGCACATCAGCATGTCTTTCTGTACCTAAGGGGTCATCATGCATAGAGTCACATAAATAGAGACTGCTTAAAAAAAAATAACTCGAGGTCACTCAGAGTCAGATCCCTAGGTCTGAATTACAGATAAACACATTTCAAAGTGCAAACTTTGGAAATAAGGTACAGGGGAGAACAACCTTACATGGCACTTCCATCAATTTTGATGGAGCAGTTTCAATTTTCAGTGTAATGATTCAAGGGTCTTGTGGCTTTCTGACAACACTGAGCCCACCTTCCCTCCCCCTCATTCTCTGTCCTTCCCTCTAGTGCTCTGTGCACACTCGGAACAGTACCCATTTTAACCCTGAATGCTTTATCACGTCCAAGTGTATTTTTGAGACCTCTTCCAAATTCTTCTCTTTAAGCAGTATTTTCCCGAACAAGACACCTCTTTGGGGTTAAGATGGCAAGTGCATTTGCAGGCAGTAGACAAAGTACAAATAAAGGAAAACTACTGCGCAGTGTATGATAGCAAACCTTCCCTTTCTAAGGGAAAAGTTTATAAATACTCTAGAGTCCACAGCAGGTGACAATGGGAAAAGTCCCCATTCCTTCACTAGCACCAATGACAGGGAAAGCCTCCAGAAGATCCTCAAGAGTGGTACGCCGGTCACTCTCTGCTCCACTTCCTCAAGCTGCCATCCTATTTCCAAATGCTTGGGGAAGCAGAAAGCTTGCTAGAGGCCTTGCTTGCCACCATATGGCATTATATTTCTGCAATCAATCTTTCAATCACATTAATGCCAATAATGCAACAACCTTTTTCTTTTATAAAGGTCTTAACCTGGGTTGTGCATTAATTTAGCGTGCCCGGTTATTTATGCACCTATAAAAGTGCAGACAAGGCACCTCTACAAGCACAGCCAGATCCTGTTTATGCTGATCTAAAAGAGTTCTGAGTTCACAGTTGCAGATGCTTGATAGTGTTGGCCCATAACTGCAGCTTTTCTAGGGGCCAGAGGTGAGCAAGCTGGTTCCAAGAGGAACTCATCTGTGTCTTCTGCCTCAACCCGAAGTCCTTTTTTTCCCCATCGAACATCTTCACTCTGCTCTTGTTGCTTCCAGCCAATCTCAAAATATTTCCAGACTGATGAAAATAAGCAGTGCTGACATATCTCCAAACAATGCTGCTGTGATATTTCCGACCAATTTCAGCCACCATTTCAGTAAGAGTTGGGAATGCGTAGTACTGCTCTGGAATGAGACTGTATTAACAAGCTTTCTTTGGACTGTTTTGTGAAACCTGCACTGAAAACACTGGCAGTTTTGTCCAAGCGATGCCTGAAGGATTAGGCTGTATGTGGTACTCCAATAATAACACCAAAGTAAGGAGCATTATTAAGGGCCAGTTTAATTTTTTAACATATCATATAACAGACTGCAAAAGTAGCACAAGGTCAAGGAAAACATCCATTATTTAACTTGACTTGTAGCCAAAGTGGTGGTGATGTTGAAGACCACACTTCCCACCCTGAATGGAACTTCCTTTATTCAATCCTTCCAACATCATCAAAACTTTCCACTCTCCCTACCTTAAACCCTCTCTTTTTTCTCAAATACATTACAGTCTCATAGTGTCCTCCCCTCTCACTCTTTCCTCCTTTGACGAAAAAATGAGGAACACCTTTAACTCCTTTATCAGCCATATTTTGTTTCCATTCCTGCCCTCAGCTGCTTCTTAGCAGCTCCAGGAACCTCAAACTAGTAGCAATGACACCAGATTCTCATCTCAGAAATCAGTATTATTGTCACACAAACTCTTCTTTCCAGGTAACATTGCCCCTCCTTTCTTGTGCAATAGGATGGTGATTTCACATCAAAGGTAACCATGACAGCATCATGGCAGACATATTTGTTTGGCAGGGGAGTTAAAGCAGTTCTTCAGAACCGTATGCCAATTAATGTTACTACCCACAGACTCTTTAAAAGAATCACTATTTCAGTCATTAAAAAGGTACATGTGAATGTAAGATTTTTCTCAGCCTGAGTAGATGTGATCAATAATTTACATATTACTGGATAACAAGTAATGAAAACAAAAATAACAGCTTCAGTTTCAGGATATATGTAGCTGTTCTATGAAAGTAAATATATTAAAACATTCCTGCTATATTTTATGACACCATATAAATATCAAAATAGGTTTATAAGCTGAAAAGGGAATGTGCCAATTCTAAAATCACCACTCACAGCACTTCAGTTTATGCAGTTAAACCTCCCAGCTAACAGCATTCTGCAGGCACTTGCTCTCCTGCTCAGGAGTCAAACCACTCATCTGCCTTTCCAATACCCATGGCAAAAAGAAAAAAGAAAAGAAAAGAAAAGAAAAAAAGGCAAGCAGTCAGGAAATGCAGGCCTGCCAAAGCACATTCAAAGAGAGTGGAGGTAAGAGAAGACATCCCAGGCATGTAGGTGCAACACGAATGCTGCTGGGTAGAGTAGGGGGGACTTAGATGAAGCAGTTCAGTACATAATGACATCACAGCAATGATGTCTTATTCCGCTTCCCCTGGCGCTTATCCTTCCATGTTTTTGCCTGGCCAGCATTCTTAGAAGAAGGTGCTGGCTCTCTCTTTTCTTTTCTGGATAAAAAGGTCAGAGCGAGAAAGGGAGTTCTACATCCTGTACTAACCTGACCATGTATCTCTGGCATCAGAATGTAGGCTGCATCCAACAAGGGGCCATATGGTAAACCAGATTTAAAAAGCAATGCCTTTATCAGGTGTCAAGTGTGCTTGAATTGAAAACTCTTGACAGAAACTTTACCAGTACCACAACCCCTTGGCAATGTGTTCCATTTGTTGGCCTCCTCCCAACTATAAAAAAACTGGAGTTTCTGTAAGCCAAATTGCCATATAGGATTCAAAGGTGGTTTTATTAAAAATTTCTCTGAAATGCTCTTTGAATTTCTTCAGATGTCCCCTCAAGGTGAGGAGGAAGATGGGTCTCAAGTTAAGTCCAGATCTTTGTTTCTCAAGAAATCTGGTTATCATAAAAACATCACGAGAAAGGGAAGGAGAAGTGTTGAGCACTGGAACAGGCTGCCCAAAGAGCTTGTGGAGTCTCTTTCTCTAGAGTCTTTCAAAACGCACCTGGACATATTCCTGGGCAACCTGGTCTATGCCTACCTGCATCGGCAGGGAGGGGGTTTGGACTAGATTATATCCAGACATCCTTTCCAAACCCTACCATTCAATAATTCCATGAGCTTCTGTTCTTTCCTGCCTTTCATTTTAGTAGTATTTTATTTAGTGTTATGGTTCCTGAACAATACACTGAGCAAGGTTGGCTATTCTTACATTGTCCAGAAAAAATTAATTTAGCATCGAGAGATCTTACTCAGATGACATAGATAAAGCCATAACAGAGTTATGATGGCAAAATAGAACCAAAGCTCTTATTCCAAGCAATACACACGCCCCACCCAAAAGCTTTTTCTAATCCTAAAGAAGAAATCATAAGGAATAAAATTTCCTAAAGCTCTTCTTGGCAGCACTTTAATACTTCATGAGAAAAGTTGAGAGGAAAACACACATCCAATGCTCATCTAAAGGAAGAAGCCATTGTTTAGTTTCTTAACCACTTTCTAAGATACTGTTTTGAGTGATGGCATGGCAAAGAGTTACTGTCTTCTGTTGGAGTCTGTTCTTGGCTAGATACTTCTGCCAGGGGAGATCAAATCTTCTCTAGCCCGAGTGGATTCCTGTTAGCATGGCAGTGATTTCAGATATTAAAACTCTGTAGGAAGGTGGTGCAGATGAACTGAAGGTGCTTCCTGATCTGAATGGGAATTAAATCACCTCTTAGGGACCATCATGTAGCTAGTGGGAGCAGCCCCAACTCATTTTCCACCACCAAGTCACAGGGCCAGGCACTGTAGCCGTGCCAGGGAAACTCCTCAGCAGCTTTTCACCAAACCCAGACTGAGAGAAAGAGCAATAAACAAAGAGCAGGCAGCGATTTCCCTTAGACACTGTAGGACAAATATTTCTACTGGTCGTCCTTTTGCAGCCTGCTTTGGCTTGCCTTTTCGCTCCCTTTTTTTTTTTCTTCTTCTTCTTTTTTTTTTTTTTTTTTATTTCTTTCTTTAACATTTTCAATGCTCCTTCTGCACCAGAGCTTTATTTAAGGCTGTTGGCTGGGAGCCCCTGGGAGGATTCCCAGTCCCCTGGGTGGATTCCCGGTCCCTGTACATTGCAGTATTATGAGTGTGGCCTCCTGCCTTGCCAGGACTTTAAAAGGCCCATCTGCCCCTTTACCATCTATCACACTGAATATTTGTAATTTAGCCTTCCCCAAACTACCCAGGTCTTAATTCCCAGTTCTAAGCTGTATGCAAAGCTACTCTTTGCTAATCTTTTTTGCAGAGAAAGTAAAATATTTAATTTAAACCCAAAGTTGCACACACCACCATAACATTTAAGCATAGAGTGCAATACTGCTATGATATTTTGAAATATAACTATTTCACAATTTTTCTTTTCCTTTTTGTAAGTGCTTTGCTCCCCACTTTTTTCCCTTTTCTTTTTATGTTACATGTACCAACAGGGGCCAACTTTATTTCAGTATTGACTTGGATTTTGATGAATATGCTTCTATTTCATTTATTCTTTGTTTGTGCAAAAGCTAGGCAGTATTTTTTATATTGTTTCCCACTTCCTCTTTTATTAAACTGTTATATTTGATTTTCCAGAAATAAAGCAGCACAGAGATAGAGAGAGTGAGAAAAATACATCATCCTTGATTCTCTCCTGACTCATGGCTGTATAAGCTCTGACCCAAAAGCCCACCTTAACTCACTGGAAATAAGTGCCCACAGGGAGCTGCCAGGGAGGAAGTTCTTCAGGAAGTGACTACCCAAAGTGCTAACCACAGGAGAATAAAGCCTTTTTCTACTCAAAATTAACCAAGCTGCTCAAACAATAACAACTAAACTTACTACAATAATAATAGATGACCTAAGTTAGTCCTTTGAAATTGAATTGTTATAATGAGTAACAAAGATCAAAGGCCACTGAAACTTCAGTGCCATTAGTCGGCATGTCAGGGCAAACCCAGTCTGTACAAATTCAGTTGATAAGCTGTATATGCAGTTTTCCTTTGCACATAACTTTCCAAAACTGTCTTCATTGGGGTTGAGGAATTCCCTGTTATTTGTTTCAATGTAGATAAAAATTTTTCTGAGCAAAAATGATTGCCACCTCCAGTATATAGGTGTGTATATAAAAATTTCTCTCTTTATGCTGTGTGCCCACAACAGGACCCGGCAGTAAACTAAGACCAGGGCAGCAGCCAGCCATGGAAGCATGGTTTCACCAGCATCCCATGCTAAGGGAAAGACATTTGCTGTTGCTCATTTGAGCATCCTCATGGGATGTAATTGAAACATCCTGGTAAGAAGGAACATTACTATAGTTAAGACCATCTAGTGTAACCCTGAATAGTGAACCTGATCTTACAATCCTATTTGACTTTCATTCTTGCTTCCTTTCTCCTTTTTGCAACCTGTTCAGCCCATCTTCCAGTGTGTGGTGACTGCTACGGCAGGCCACCGGTTTCCAAGCTGCTAACTTTCAGTTAAAAATGCCAACAACAACAGCAAGAGAAACATTAGTTTTCACAGAATGACCAGAGGAAAAGAAAAAGCAGACAGTGTTTTGGATTGTTGGTTTGTTGTTTTTTTTTCTAGAGCAGAAAGCTTCAGGCCAGATGAACTGGGTCACAGGCCAAACTTGTGGTCTTCAGACAAGGGAATGACATGCATTAGAAACAGATCCTGCCAGATGCTAACTCTTGCAGCTCACCCCTCACTTTACCTGCATCTGTCCAAGAAGGAACCTCATTACCATTTTAATCGCTGAAGAGGTGAGGTGAGTAGGGGTACTTAATTGCACAATGGCTGCTCTGAACCACAGATCCTAGTATGAGACAAACTCCCAGATTGCTCCACATGCTATTGCAGACAAAGTCTGACTGTGAACTCCTTGCAGACAGGTGGGAGTTGCCCCTGCTTCCCTCTCAGTCAAGAAGCAGCCAGAGCGCTGCAATGGAAGATGAACTGAGAATAAGCCAAGGAGCCCTGCTGAGAAGCAAGGGCACATGGCTGAGGCCTTGCCCTGAGGAGTACAGTCTAACTTGGCAAGCTGCAACAAAGTGCAGAAATCATGGCTAAACAAGAGGTAGTGCACTCCTGAAAGCCCCAGAGCAGATCAGTGGCCAGGAAGAGAGCCCAGTCTCCCTCTACAATGTCCCTTGTGATGTCAGCCTTCATCCTTTTTAAGCTCGTTTTGCCCTTCTCAAGAAATAGAAGTGGCATTTGTGCCTCGGATGAGCCCGTGAAAGGCCTCCAGGCCATCAAGCTATCAGCTGTCATCAATTGTGCTTCCTCTCCTTCAGGTCTCTTAGAGTGCTCCTGCATCCCAGGGCACCAGCCTGTTCATTTTGCAAACGAACAGCCTAAACTATGCCGCCTGGCTGCCCGCTGGTGGAGTAGCCTGCCACTCAGCTGGAAGAGGCACCACAACCTTACAACACAAAGTGACAGCCTATTTATTTATTTGCTCAGTAGAGGAACAGAGTGGTAGATAAAAGTCACCAGTGCAGAAGTGCAATGGAGAAGGCCAAGCATTCCCTGTGTTCTGATGTGCTCCATATCAGGTTCTTACTTTATAGTCCTTGATGGATCGTTTGCACATAAATGGTTGCTAACAGATGTATGTTCGCTGCACTGATACTCCTTCTAGAGAATCAGCAAGCAGAGCAGCTGTAAGTGTTAATAATAATGTTGCTGCTGCTGCTTCTCCTGCTGCAGCACCTGAACACTGGCTTGGCCAGGGCTCGCTCTTTGTTGGCGGAAGAAATTTCACAAGCATAGAAATAACTGAAATGCGTATCTCCAAGTACAGACAAAGAAGGCTTTTCTGAAGTTGTGACTGACTACCAAGACAGTCAATGCTAAGGTATATTTGAATTTATTTCTAGGAATCTAATTTCACCCATAGATTCATAGGAAGATCTACCACTGCCATGGGGGCAATAAAGCATTCGCGACCTGCCTGCTAAGTCTACTAGCAATTGTACATTAAGTCATGAGGAAGTCAGCTATCCAACTGTTATGTAAAACTTTCTAAAAGGCAATGACACACATTTAGCAGCCATATCAAAATGAGGACATCAAGAGAAAACATTTTTTGCAATAGCTCTCTGTGCTATTGCCAGCCTCTCTCACTGTGAAGGGAGCAGCGTTTATGGGACTAGTGTTTAAAAAAGTAAGCTTGAATAGGAGTGTCAAAGGGTAATTGGCACAAAAGAGATCCCTACATTTGGAACAAGAGGAATTAAGTTTTCTTAAGCACATTGGGACCACAGAGGGCTTGCTGTTGATAGACCCACAAGTAGTAATATTACCAGGTTCACACCAAGGGTCATAGCATGCAGTGAGACAACAGTTCCTTAGAGCAACGAGAGCAGGGTCATGACTCCTGTGTGCAACTGATTGATCCTCAGTGTTCAGATCTCCAAGACGCATGGGGGAAAAATGTGTATTTCACAGCATTCATTTACACTTGGCTTTGAAAGGTTTTTATTGAGGGAATGACCACCTTGCATTTTTCCTTTTCAGTTACTGCCTGAAAGCCAGTGGAAGGATTTGAAATGATTCATAACCATGGGATTTTGTCAGCAGAATGCATTAGTGCACAGGTTGCGTACAAGGTAAAGTTTTGCAGGCTTTGGTAGATTTTCTTCTCAAGGGCTCATGTCTGGAGACTAGTTTCTAACATCCATTTAGCAGAACAGATTGAAAACTTGAAAAACAACAGTGAAACTATGTGCCACCATGCAAGGGATTCAATTCTTAGTTTGTGTTCATCAATAATAAAAGCAGAAAGGTGCATCTAAGCCTCATTTCCACTGTATTGATCTTGAACCTCAACTCCCAGGATGGATTTGAAGAATATTTAGGACATCCTGAGGGTCAAAAAGGTTTAGGGTGCCATAGACTATGTTGCTCTTCTAATCTCAGTCCTCAGAAGAAGCTGCTTCCATTCCTCGGTAGCCTCCTGACTCTGCCATCTACAAGGACCTTGTTTCAGGAGGTGTGCTCAGCTGTCTCTTTAGTGTTTTGTTTATATTTCTGAGGACAGTGGAAAATGTTCAGACTTAAGCTTTAAGAAGGAGCCCATGGGTCCAACATGTAACTGTGAATAAGCTTACTGAGCTTGTTGGAAATGTCTAGGAAGCTCAATGGAAGTAATTCTGGATCTTGTGAAAGTTTTGAGTCACTTCAAGCTGTGCTCTGTAACATCCAAGGGACATTCCCCTTGGTCTGCTGACCAGGACCAGAATTATATAGCAAGAAGAAACTTTTTGGTAAATTTTGAATAAACCCAGGGGTAGAGCCTTGGGAGTTTGGCCAGTGCTAAATAAATACAGAAATCAATAAAGCTTAGCTACATGCTCTCCTGCCAGGCCCCAATGCATAGATTCAGGGAGCTTGCTGTAGGACTGTGCACAAACTGGAGTGCTCTGATCAATACTGGAAGGTGGCATAATACAGCACTATTAATGCATCTTACTCCGTTGAACTCAACAGAAGTTCTTCCATATACTTCAGTCAATCTAGGATTTCACCTAAAGAGTCTTTTCCAACTCTGATATCTGTGATCCTGAATACATGACTAAATTGCCAATGGGATCTGCCAGCCATCCCAGTCCTTGATTTGTCAAGTACTCTATTTGTATTCACCGTGTCTCTGTCGTGTAAAGGATTCCAGTAATAAGCTATTAAAGGCATTTAATGTTACCAATTTAAAACTGAAAAACACAAACAACTGAGGTGGTAAAGTTGCCAGAAAAGACATCAGGCCCTATGTTAGAATATCTGTTTCATCAACTCCTATATGTGCAAAGCCTGCAGATTGGATAATTATAGCTCCATCAGTGAATACTGAGTTTATTAGACCCAACTTTGATGCAGTTATCAGAAGTGTTCACAGGGAGATTGCCATGGTACGAAGGATTGGCAAATGTGGACAGATAAGGATGGCTTATTAAAAGTCCATTTTTGAGAGGGGTGCACCCATTTTAAATGCAGAAAACTAATAGCTAAACTAATAGCTACCATGTAATATGGTACAGTAATATTACATGGCAATTAAGGCACAGAAGACGACTCCATAATACCGGTTACTTAGCAAAGTGCAAAATCCCAGCTGAACACTTAATCAGACAGAGATATTGTTTTCCAGTTGTTTCACTTGAGCAAGACTTGACTGAAAAATTAGGATCCCAAATTCCACTTATGCTAAGTCATTAATAGTGGAGAAAATACAGATAGCTAGATTGTTAGTCCGGTCTGATATAAATTGTCTGCACATTAATGCTTCTCTATTCACATAGAGAAACAAGTTACAGATGTATTAAAAAATATAACAAATGAGATAATAGCCCAGCAGCAGAAGTAGCTGCAATGAATTGCCTTTCAGTGCAGGACAGCTTCAGTTTATGGAATGAAACTTAAGGGAAGGGTGAAAGTCCCACTTGGATCATACAGAGACAAGGCAGCAAATAATTGCTAAATAAATGTCTTGTGAGAAACCTAAAAAGACAACAGTCCAACATCCAAGGAAATAGTTGTGTAAGTCAAAGTGCAGAAGTAGCCATAATAATTAGAATTTTCTGAGAACTTGAAATTGCTGTAGTTTATTTATCCTCTTCCATTGTTTTTGTGGATTCCTGCAAAAATTAATGTGCAGTAAACTCTGCTATTATTTGATTCAGTTTAGGCGGTTGGTGCAATCCCAGTGAAAGATTTCCCCTTTTTGGTTCTGTCACTCACTCTCAGTTCAGATCAAGACTTCAAGTAGCCCTTCAAAAATACCTTGTTTATGGACAGTTCTGGAGATATATTTGCTTTGATTAGATAGTTTTTTGAATTTTCATTAAGAGGAAGGGCAAAGGCAAGTATTTCTTTCTGTCAAATGCAGTGCCTACTGTGATTCAAAATGTTCATCTACTCTGGAAGTTTTTTCTGCCTTTTTTTTTTAAATGAAATACATTTTTGGAGAAAAGCATCCACTTAAGCAATATTGAGACACTTTAATTTGGGTGGGGATCAGATGACTCCAGGGGTAGCGTCAAACTATTATTCTGTAATTCAAAATGTCAAAAAAATCTTTCAGAAGTCGTTCAAAGAGATTCTGTGAACTGATAGAAATACATCATTTTTTCCCTGTTTAACCAAATCTATATTTTTCAGGATGAAAAATTGACTAAATTTTCATCCAGCTCTAACTGAAGTTTTTCTCTCAAAACATTCATAGAACTACACTTTTGATTTTGCCCCTTCAGGAAATAACCCTTTTGCAAGTCAATTTGTCAAAATTACTCTTTCCAATACAGAAAATAATAAGGCATTTAGAATTAAGAAGATGAGAAAAGAAAGACAAGAACAATATCTTTTAGGGCTTCTTTATTTCTACAACCACATTCTTCAGCAGGGCTCTGTTTTTCACCACTAAATCAATCTGATTTTTCTTCCTATGGGTCATGCAAGTTCAGATAAACTTCAAGAAGTAGCTTATGCCACTGTTTAACTACATAAAGCTTGTTTAACAAAATGCAAAAGGCATCTAAAATCTATTAACACACAATAATATATCACCATTAGACATTTGAAAGTGAGTTATTCTTTGAAGGAGAGAAAAAGACTTAGCCATATTTTGTGCATCATATCTCTTAATAGAGTTTTCATTGGTTTTAATTATGTCTTCCTGGAAGTCAAAAAACCAATCTTTTACCCAAAATGCTAACATATTTCATTCAAAAAAAAAAAATCAATATATTTGGAATTATTTATGAGACTATGTAGCCAACAGAGATTCTTTGTGTTTATTTCATTATTTAATATTTGGGCAGTGCTTTGCAAGCATAATATGCTATTATTTTTAGTACTACTTGTGCATACAGCATTATCAGCAAGATATGAATAAAATACTCTCAGCTTTGCAAGCAATTTTCATGATTAATTTCTTTGTGTAAAGCAGCAGAGGGAGCTCATACATTATTTTTAGTGTATCACCAAAAAAAACTTATAAATTACACGTGCACACACATGTGCATGCACACGCACATCTAGGCAACATAGACCCATGTATATGTGTGCACATGCAGCCAGCTCTGGGACGAGCTGCACAGCTACAGTGGCTGTGCCTGCATTAGTCATGCAGACCAATAGGAGCAGATATGTATAGCAAAAGAGTTGGGAGTGAGCAGTGCCTTTCTACAGCACATATCTTTTCAGGGTAGTCTTTCTGGACTAGTTGAGCCTGATCCCGTAGGCTGAGCCACCCATTTCTGACTTGAGTATCTTCAGTGGGTTACCAGAGTGCTTTTTACAGCTGGATTTTACTTGAGACAAAATCAGACTGCCTCGATCCAACATCGCTCTGGGATACAAATCAAGTTCAGCCAGTGGGGGTGATCAGGAGGCATGTGTTGAGAGCACACTCTTGATCCAGACCGTGTCACTGCCATTAAAGCTGCATTAGAAGCTTCTTGGTACCTGTCTTGAGCTTATTTTCAAGTGTGAAATAAATTAGGCTAATTTAGGCAACTGTGTGCTGCCTGAGTGACATGTTAGGTGTCAACATGTTTTTGGAATTTTGTCCTCAGTCTCTGTAAGGGAAGGTGATATCACTCATCTTGAGTGATATTTTACAGCATGTACAGAGCAACCAGATGAGCAGGCCCAGTCAGCATGGGTTCATGAAGGGCAAGTCCTGCTTAACAAACCTGATCTCCTTCTATGACAAAGTGACCTACTTAGTAGATGAAGGAAAGGCTGTGGATGTTGTTTATCTGGACTTTAGTAAAGCCTTTGACACCATATCCCACAGCATCCTCTTGGAGAAATTGTTTGCGTATGGCTTGGATGGGTGGATGCTTCATTAGGTTAAGAACTGGCTAGATGTCTGAGCTCAAGGAGTGATGGTGAATAGAGTTAAATCCATCTGAGTGTCAGTCATGAGTGGTGTTCCCCAGAGCTCAGTATTGGGGCCAGTTCTCTTTAATGTCTTTATCAATGATCTGGACAAGAGAACTGAGTCTACCCTCAATAACTTTGCAGATGACAGCAGATGACACTAAACTGGGTGAGAATGTTGATCTACTTGAGGGTAGGAAGGCTCTGCAAAGAGATCTGGACAGGCCAAGGTCATGTGTATGAAGTTTAGCAAAACTGAGTGCTCACACCAAGCCTCATGCAATGCTACAGGCTTGGGTAAGAGTGGCTGGAAAGTTGCCTGGAGGAAAAGGACCTGAGGGTGCTGGTTAACAGCTATCTATATGAACATGACCCAGCAATGTGCTCAGGTGGCTAAGGTGGTCAACAGCATCCTGGCCTGTATCAGGAATGGTGTGATCACCAGGAGTAGGGAAATGATTGTGCCCCTGTACTTGGCATTGATGGGACTACACTTTGAGTACTGTGTTCAGTTTTGGGCCCCTTACTAAAAGAAGGACATTAAGTTGATGGAGTGTGTCTAGAGAAGGAAAGAAAAAAAAAACAAACAACTGGTGGAGGGTCTAGAGAACAGGTCTTACAAGGAACAGCTGAGGCAACTGGGTTGTTTAGTCTGGACAAGAGGAGGCTGAGGGGAGACGTCACTGCTCTCTAGAACTCCCTGAAAGGAGACTGTAGTGAGGTGGGGGTTGGTTTCTTCTCTTTAATATCAGGTGATAGGAGAGGAGATGGCCTGAAATTATACCAGGGTGGGGTTAGATTGGATATTAGGAACAATTTCATTATGGAAAGAGTGGTCAGGCACTGGAATAAATTACCAAGGGAGATTGTAGATTCCTGGAGGTGTTCAAGAAATGCGTGGACATGGTGCTTTGGGATGTGGTTTCATGACCATGGTGATGTATAGGTGGTTGGACTCCATGATCTTAGAGATCTTTCCCAACTAAAACAATTCTATGGTTCTGAGTGGGGTCACGGGGCACAAAGCAAGATGATGAGACAGTGAATGACATGAACACTTCATGGTTTGGTTTTGTTTTGTTTTTAAATCCCCATTCAGGATGGGGCTTGAGACAAAAGGAATCAATCCGGGGAGAATTTCTTATCATATTGAAAATACTTGGCCAAACTCATAGTTAAAAAGCTCATAAACAATCATTGTAAGAGAGGGAAAGCCACATTGTTTTTATTTGTCTGTAGAGCAATATGTGTCACCATATAAATAGTAACTAATAATAATAACATGTGCTGCAGCACTTCTGTGATATTTTGCAATAATTACTGTTGTTGTAAAGGAATTTAGTATGAAGTAAAACATCTCTACGAGGGAAAAAAATTGCTACCTCTTTCCCTCTGATATTTGTGTAACTGAATTAAAAATATGCAGATACCTCGAGTCAAAACCATGTTAGTTGTAGTTCAAGCCTAAAATCTTAAGCTGAACACCTTGAAAAATCTCTCAGCTACACTGTGCTCTCACATGTTATGAGGATTTTTATTTCCTTTTAACAGCAGTAAATCGTCAAATGAAAGAGGCTTATATTGCACATACCACCGCGAGACGTGTTCATGATGTAACAGCAGAATGAACTGTTTTTTAACCTAATATACAACAATTTAGCAGCATTAGAAGAACATAAAACAGATAAAAGTATAGCTTTTACAGCCATTCATCAGTGGCCTTTTTTTTTTTTTTTTTTTTTGAAGAGTGCAGATACCTCCTCAGGCTAAGCATACATCTCTCTATTTCACATAAATACACAAACTGACAGGGCTTCCAGTCAAA
The DNA here is from genome assembly GCF_014839835.1 of Dryobates pubescens. Classification (NCBI taxonomy): domain Eukaryota; kingdom Metazoa; phylum Chordata; class Aves; order Piciformes; family Picidae; genus Dryobates; species Dryobates pubescens. Next base: position 12,134,314 of record NC_071620.1, read on the forward strand.
ATAAACATTTGCTCAGTGTATACCTGATTTCCACCCGTTTCATTCAGCAGGAAAGATACTGAGGTTAACAAACACGCTAATCTCTCATCTGCTCTAGGGATGAGGATGTGCTGTCTGGACTAACTTGTGATTGAGTGTGCTCACAGCTTGCTCTTCCCATGAACTTCTATGTTGCTGTATTGGTACTATTTAAAAGACAAACAAACAAACAAACAATCAACCCTTAAGGTGGATCCAGACAAAATCACTTGCGGTTTTTAGAAAATGAGAATGGCCCAGGGCAGAGAGGGTGATGTGTCAGGTTTGGTAGCAGTGCAAGTGGAGAGAAGGATTGTTTTAAAAAGCATTGTCTGGGGGAAAGAGCAGCATAAGGTGACCTAAAGATGATATCATTGCTCAAGAGAAAAAAAACTAAAACCCAACCAAAACATATATATTACTGAACAATACAAATTCAGGACTAAAATGGTCCAAAACTATCAAGAATTTGAGGCATCTAAATCTCCACAGATTTGAGGAAATCAGTGCTACCTAGACTAGAGAGTCACTTTTTACTGTCTTCTCTCTGGCTACACTTCCTCAAACCCTCTGTGGAAGGAAACATGATCCTGACACCTCAGCCTGTTTCTCCAGGAGTTCAATAGCTGGAAGAAGACAGGAAGCTCAAATGCAGCTCTCTTAACTGCTGAGGCAGGGCTCTTCAAGCCTCACTGCACCCATCACCATCAGGGTTGTTTCCCTTGCCAAACATAAGTTGAGATCTAATAGATCCTCTCTGGATCTCACACCTAGCTCTCCAGGCCTATAATCTGATGCTTCACCAAGTAAAATACACAATTTGGACATACTCTTTGGTGATCTCATACTAGGATTTCACAACGCTCTGCTAAGGAAAAAGTAAATTGAAGTATTTTAACAGTCACAATGTTAGTCAAACCTAACAGACTATTTTTCACCAACATCAATTCCTTATTCTATTTACAAGCTAAATAGCCCAGCCACTCAGGTGATAAATGCCCCTTTTCCTCCATCTTAATTAGCTAAATATTCTTTTACTTAAACAAGCCCTCATTTTTCCATAGACACAGTAATAGATCCATTAGCAGGGTCTATCTGAGACCAGGGATCTTTTATTTATGAGGACAAGTCCAAACGGTTACTATTTTTTAATGTTTTTATTTTCCTTGATACTGTACACCGTGTAATGGCTTTGGTCCAAACAGTAATCACACAATGGGTGCCGTTCCTTCTTTCCTGACCTATCACACTCCACATGATTTAATCCATTGTTTTGGATGTTGCTGATGATTTATTGTACGAAAAATGTAAATGATCTGGATGGCAGATGTTTTATATTTTCTGACCATTCATTTTCAGTGGGAATGTAATTAAAATTTATGAAGTGTATCTGCTGAATTGCATTGGCAATTGATGATCTCCTCCAGTGCTGTCTGTCTGGAGATGATGAGTGATTGTGGACAGTGAGATGTGTTGACAAGGGCAGAAACAGACGTGATGTTACTGTCATGAGTGAGGCTACCTGCAAAAAGGCTGCTGGGTTTTTTCCTTCCTTTTTTTCCCACAGGAAGAAGGTGGCAACCAGAGCTGTCTTTCTTCTTGCAAGACAGAGTACAAAGCCTCTGTATACTCCTGAAAGCTGTCACTCTTCACAAGTGCAATCTTTGTCTCTCTCAGCAATGGGCATCTGGAAGCCACGATATCACTTACAACAACTCATGTCAAGGATATTAATTAAATTCCTGATGGCCACCCAGAGAAGCTAATGAGTGTAAATTTCACAACATCCCAACTCATAAGGCAGCGCACTTAACCTTTTCAGCGTTGATATCCTTCCTCCAGGAAGTGTGCTGTTTGCCAAGGGCGCACTGTAAGGAGGAACAGGGAAAGGAGACTATGCTTGGTCTGCCACAGTTTAAAATAGAAATGGACTAGAACTGGATCTGCCAAAATTAAATATCCCACAAGCCCAAAACAAAATGGGAAGGGACATTTGCAGAACTGAGGTCCCAGGTAGCTTTTTGTACAGAGTCAAAACTGAGTGTATCTCTTCACCCCAGCCCCTTCCAGGCTCACATGCAAGCCCAACAGTTCTGGTATTAAGCCCAGTGGGCTCACTGGACTTGAACTTCCTGCTGCTCTTTGACATACCATACATTTTACATTTCTGAGTACTGTGGAGGAGACAATATAAACTTACTATCATACTACGTTACCTCTCCCTCTACAATAAATGTACAAGCAGCCTCGAACAGCATATAGTGAATAACGTGAGTGCTATAGAACCAACAGTCAGAACTGGCAATTTTTTGACACCCATTGTTATCATCAGGGATTTTAATCACTTGAATGGTTAAAGTGCTTTCCTAATCCACAAACCTCATTAAGAATATCTAGCACTAGATGTTAATAAAAATGCCTTAGCTTTTAAGTCATGTGGCCACCTCATTACCAGAGGCTGGCAAATGAAGATTTTATTCCAAAAGCAAACCTCAAAGGAAGTTTGTCACAAATGCCCCAGTCCCAGCTCCACTGTGGTTAATGACACTACTTTCAATGAGTTCTTCCAGGAGAGGTAAGGTCCAACTGAAGGTGATCATAGCTAGCAATTGATGAGCCTTTCTCAGGCTGAAGTCAGTAGGCATTGCAGCATTAATTTCAAAAGCAAGAATTACAAGCTCAAGAACTAATCCAAGCTTCAGGCTTGGTAGTGATTGTGACATTTGGAAGTGTATGATTCAAAACAGACAAGGGATTGAAATGGCAGGTGCAGCAGATGGTCAAGATCCTGTTACACAAAGGCATTTTTTACTCATTCATGAATGCTCTCATCTCTGTTGTTCCTGCATGTCTCTAGACTGTAATAGTGAACTCTGGCAGGAGAGACGAAAGAAAGAGGTAAGAGTGGGGACACAAGGTCTGGTTAGGTGGATTTTTGAGAAACCCAAGGAATAAAAAAAATCTTCTCAGTAGTCCTCATCCTACAAGAGGCTTAGTAAATATCACAGAGCTCTGGGAGGCAGGTAAGATTAAGATCATCTTTTGGCTTTGTTGCTGTCTTATTGAATGCCTCAGTTTACCTATCTGCTCTCTTAGGTAACATCCCTTACCTGTCTTTGTATACCAGAACTTCATTCATTAATGCTGATGTCAAAGAGGGCATTCAGCACCTCACAGGAGGCCAAGTGCACCTGCATTAGTTAGCCATAAATCATGGGAAACAACACTTTGAAGTGTCAGAGAGATTTAATGTGGGATACAGAACAGAAGGGGAATGTGATGAACTGAGCCCCAAGCCCCAAATAAGGAATTTAAAATGCACCTTCCCCTTAAAAGTGTCAGCAAATGAAGAAAAAGAAGAGCGGGGGAGCCCCAAAGGCAGCAATTTTGAATGCTTTAGTTTTCTCTATTGACTTTAATTAAGCTCACCCAGGATTGCAGGCCTGTCACTTGGGGAACCTTTCCATAAAGAAAAAAGGAGTTTGCTCCCCAGGTGGGTTTTCCCAAGTTTCTCAGGCTCTTACCACAATATATGCCTGGCATCCATGACAGGGTCGTCAAAAATAATAGCTAAGGAATTCACTGTCTGTCATTCCAAAATAATTATGTATGGGGCTTTACTTGCACTTGAGATGGGTTATATATTTCATTGAGAAAATCCATGTAGACTAAAATATATATTTATATGTATGCATGTGATACATGGAGTTTGCACAGATTAACGGGCAATTAAAGAATATGGGGGAACAGAAGTCTGTAAACATGCATGTGAACCATGTAGAGAAAGTCTGCAAAGACAACTGTCATTCCTAAGTTTGTTAATTACAAAATGCATTAAAGTTTTAGTAGCCCTGTATCAGTATTTAATCACCTGTGATGTAAAGTTCAGGCTCACAAATGCACTGTGAAAACTGTCCCTTCCATATGAGCTAAGTGTTGAGGGTCAGCCAGAATCATAGCCAAGATAGCAGTGTGTTCCCCTCAGCTGGCTGGAAGGGACTTTCAGTGCCTCAGCATTGTGCCTGTGTCTACACATGCAACAGCTTTTGGGTGCTTGCAAAGTCAAAATAGTAGGGGAGAAGATGAGAGCTTGCAAGCAGAAGGGGAGGAGGTAGTATACTCAGTGGTATTCTTCAGGTGCACAGTTTGAATAAAAATGCAAAACAGGATGCTCCCATTCAGTAAATATTATCATTTTTATTCACTCATTAATTAAGTTGCTTAATTGCTGCTGTCAAAAGACTCTTGAGTTTGTGACTGCGGTTGTTGCACTGTTTTGATAGTAGCTGAAGAAGAAAAAAGGCAGTATCACTCAGCTTGCTTTTTACTTGATAATAAGGAGGCACTGATGATAGAAGATTGTAATGAAGCTGCAGAGTTTACATATGGAAAAAGACATTTTCAGGAAAAAGAAGGAGGAGGAAGGTCAGTTTTATGAAATCAGTCAGATACTATTTCACTGGTGTGATTGAGGCACTCTAGCTTGCACATTATCCTTTCATTCATTACTACACGAAGATCAAAATATTTTTTATGCAAAATATTTCCTGTGTTTTAATCTGACTTCCCCATGAGGGCCTAGAAATGGAAGTGGACTCAAGCCATGCCACTTAGTACAATTACAATTATTTTTTTTTTCTAGATCTGTCTTCAAAGGACTATTTTAAGATGGTTTAGGAACCATGTCTTCTAGGAAATTAGACTGACAACTAGCCAACACTTATGGCATATTTTACATACAGTTCTGAGGTATGACCTAGTCATATCAAGATGATGGTCAGTCACTCAAGAATGATGACCATGTCACTCTAGAATATATGCTCACTTTACTGCAGGCATCACACATCACATTATCACAGTATCACCAAGGTTGGAAGAGATCTCAAAGATCATCGAGTCCAACCTTATCACACTGAGAGAGCGCTGTGGTCATGATACATGAAGATATCAAACATAAAAATGTGACTGATCCTACTGAAACGGGTCAGTACCACCAAGAACAATATAGTGATTCTCATTGCTAAATAGAGTAAATGGAAGACAACTTTCAAAACAAGTTGCTGAGAACTGACTATGGTACATCCAGAGACAGGCCATTACATGTATGTCTATGTCTATACAAAGGAAATGAGATATTCTAAATTATGCTCACTTCAGAGCTGCTAATGAGTCACAGAAGGAAAGGAGATTACATACAGATAACTAAGCAGTAATAACAGCTGAGACAGATTAGGATGATAGAGGTGATGTGTACTATGATGGTATGACGGCAGTAGTATTGGTGAGAAACATGTAGATTTTCCCTCAGTTCTAAAGTCAAGCCTGCAGTTAAAGCTCTATGCCCATTCTCTGCTCATAACCTCTCTTTTTCAGACCCTTATAATGAAGCAGTTGAACACTTCAGTGGCTTACTTCTGCTTAGGAGGGACAATTCTGCTTCATGCTGGAATTGCCTTATCCAGGCTCAGAGAGTCCTGGCCTTTCCTGTGCACCATGCAAGGACTGTCACAGTAAAGTTTCTTTAAGTTTTTGAGTGTCTCATAATGCCCACGCTTCTGACAGGTAAGTTTCAGAAACAGGTTAAGGCCCTCAAAACTCTTTGATCCATTGAATTCTTCGAAAGTCTTCCATTGCATCTCACTCTGTCTCAGCAACAATTGTTATTGTCTCCTGCCTTCCGTTGAGAAGAGACTGCACTTTGTGCTAAATTGTGCAATTCATTTTGTGATGTACACAAAGCTTCTCCAGGAGGAGAGAAGAAAACCTAGTACATCATTGTGAATATCTTGTCTCCAAAACTGAACCCAGTTTTTCTGATTTCAAAGGCTGCTGGCTACATCACACTGTGATGACATTAACTTGATCACAAGTGTCAAGTTTGTATACTTACTGGTTCCTTGAAAAAAATGGGATAGTTTGATGACTTATTGGCACTTACTGCAATGAATGAAAAGGAAAAGCAAAACTGCTATGAAATATGCCCTTTTTAAGCAGTGGAAGTCATGAGCAAGCAAAAATCTTCAAGCATTTCCAAACCTCCTAGTTACTAATCAGCTGAAAAAGTCATAAACAGCACTTATTCATATTACTAGATTTTATGGGTCAGCACGACCTCTTTAAAATCTGCAGGCCTGGAAAATGCAGGGGTGCTGACTGATGAGCTGGGACAGCTTTACCTTGGGACAAGCTGAAAAGGTTGGCAGCTTCAGCTGTCTTCCCTGCACCCAATGTCCAGATGTCTAAGCCGCTTGTCAATCACCTCCCAAACCACTGCAGTTTACAGGGCAGATTTTTCACTGCAGCTATCACTGATGTTGTTTTGCCTTAAAGTGCTTCACTATAAACACTGTGGAGGATAACATAGGAAAAAAAGTGTTACCTTCACCACTTGTACCCATAAAGGCAGACCCCAGCAGGCAGAGTCCAAATGCACTTACATGTATTCTATACTCCTCACTGTGCTGTTGCAAAAACCTCCGAAGCACTGAAACAAGAATTTCATTACAATACAAACTTAAAGCATACACAATCTGCTTCTCCATACATTTTTTGCCATCAGCTCCTAGAATGGGGCAGTCTGTGATACTAAAAAAGAGCAAAGTCCCTGCACATTCCCCTTTCTTGACCCTAACCAGCTCACCTGACCTGCAATGACAGTGTCAGACCACCTGAGCACTCTGCTCCTCTGAGACACAGGGCGCTGAGGCTGCATGCTCATGTCACTCTCAATGTATCTCCTGTCTCAGTTGGTGAATGAGTGATAAACATAACCAAGGATTTAAAACGTAAAGAAAAATAAATTTTGCCTCTTCTTCTCCAATATGAGCAAATACCTTTTCCTCTTCTTTTCCTTATATCTCTTGTTGTGCTATCCCTTGCTTCTCTTCTCTTGTGTAGTAGCTCCTTCATCCAATCCTTGAGAGCAAAAGAAAGTTACAGTGAAAGGAAACAGGTTTAAGAAGGAAATGGTAATTCTTAGCCCTGCTCATCAAAGTTTCTCAGGTGTACTCTGAAGCTTATTTATGTGTCTCTTTGTCACTTACTAGCAATTAAATTATGCTCTGATGAAAAGAGAAATGAACCAAAGGAAGTGTTGAGATTTGACAGAAGAGGACTTAAATTTAACTACAAGAGAAAGTAGGTGATGTAAGTTCTCAAACAGCCACCTGGACCTGAGTAACTCCTTAAGTAATTCCCTGATATAGCAGTGGTAGGCTCTGCCTAGAGACGGTGTAATAAATTGCCAGAGCACATTATTCCCTGAGGACCCAGCAGGCAAGCACATTGAAAGCTTCCTTGGGGGGAAAAAAAAAAAGAAAGAAGGAAGAAAGGAAAAGCACAAAGGTTCAGCTTCTGTCCTTGGGCTTCCTTTTCCTTAACTCTTCCCCCAGCATGACATAGTCAGACCAGATGATAAGGAAACAGGAACTGGCACCCTCTGTGCCCTTTGTCGCATGTCCTCAAGTCATCGGCATGATATTCCAGCATGATGACGGCTTCCAGAGCCATCAAGTGGAAGCCACTGCTTGCTCCTCTGAAATGGAGGGGACTTGCCCCTCTGACACCAGATGAGGCCCCAGAATGACTCCTTGGTTTTTCTTTGTTTTGTGCTGCCAGAGGTGGGCAGAGTTCTGTAATGGGGTCTGCAGCAGAGAGCCACTGGGAGCACCCAGAGAGGTCAGATTAAGAGGGCATTAAGAGACTAAATTGTCAAAAGGCAGCTTCACTCTCCAGCATGCAATAACATTCCCCTTGGGCTTTGCCAGGTGAGCAACTTCAGCTGGGTGTTGTAGGTGAAAGAAGGCAGAGAGGATGCTGTAGACCTGAAGGCAGCTACATCCCTGCCCCCGCAGAGCACGTGAATGATGTGGGGCTGAAAATGAAGTGGAGATGGGTTATGAGGCCTGTGGGCCCTGCAGAGACCCAGTTCTTGCCTTGGCGCATGTGGGGGAGTTGAAGAGGGGGTCAGGGGGTGAGGGAGAGTTCAGTTCTGGGCTGAGCGATGGCCCTGACTGCATGGGAGGGAGACGTCCTCCGCCCTCGAGAAGAGTCACTGGAGGTTCATCCCGCCAGGGAGGAATTCCTCCCAGCAGTAGCCGTCCTGCTGATGAATCGCCCTGTGGACAGGGCTGTCGGTCTGCACGCCCTGCTCTCGCACAGCTGTGCTCCAGCCCCCCCTGCAGATGTGCAGTGCCACCCACTGAGGCCGCCACAGGCACCCAAGATGAATGACCCCCTGAGGTATCAGGGGGACAGCACGGGGGAAGCCCGGGGCACCAGTGTTTGCCCACTGCTTCATTCACCTAAGCTCAGCCAAGAGGGAGAGGTGATACTGTAACTACATGGCTTCCTTCTGAAAACCTAGCAAAGGCTGCAGTCTCCTCATTCCACCTGTTGCTAAAGGGAGTGCAGTGAGTCAATGAGGGGTTTCTGAGAGGTTATCTCTTTGGTCACTTGGAAAGGCACCTGATGTTTTATTCAGATACACACAGTATGCAACAAGCTTTCTGCCACCATCTCTGACTTCATGGGGCTGGGATCGTGCTCAAGACATGGAAACACTAAACTGTCCAAATACGACCAGGGGTACCCAGTAGATGATGACACATTTCAAGCTGTACTGTGGAGTAGGTAAAAAAACATCACCATAACTAAAGCACTGGTTTTGCAGCAGATTTTTGTAGCAACAACAGTTTTCTGCTTAAAGGGGCTTCAGAACAAATACTTTGAAAATTTTTAAATACATGTATTATATGTTTTTATATTAAAAAAAAAAAAAAAAAGGTACTGAGAAATTGAAGTGATTATTTTATCTTCCAGTTGAACCATGATGGATCAAAGAAAGAAAGCATGTATTTCAAAACTGACACATCCCTAAAAATTTTATGATTGTTGCTATTTGATGTGACACGTCACAGAATTTTATGTCAAGCTGAAGAAAATGTGACAATTTATATGTAGTATTTTCAGAAACAGACTTTAAGTGCAGTATTGAGAAATGTATCTGCAGGGTTTTAAAAACTCTGCTTGTTCCCAGACTGAAGAAAAGCAACCCCATATGCTTTAAACTTCTGCACCCCATTAATTAAAGTCAGAGCCTAAAAGTAATACTGAAAATAATTGACCGGATTAGAAAAGGCTGTGGGTGAGCTGAGAAGTTACCATTGCACAAATATTAATAAATCACTTTTCCTGTAATTAGCAGAAAAAGAAGAGTGCAATGTGGTGAGCTAGTAGTCATTTTGCAAAAGTATATTGGCTAAACCCTGCCATCCCTCTTCCTTTCCCTTTCCACACATACATCCTTCCAAACTGATACAGCTGCTGAAGCCATTCTCAAGGGAGAGACCAGCAAGGCTAAAATTTTTATAAGGTTAGTAGAAAATGAAAAAATAAGCCAAGACCGTTAATAAGTGGTTAATATTATGCTATTGTTGTTGGAATTGGAATAGTTCAGCTCCACAGTCTTTACCCCAGCTCTTGAAAGGTGCAACTTTATAGCAATGTTAGGTGGTGCGGGAGAGTGCTGAGCACCCCTCATTCTCTGTTCAGCACTTTCCTAGATGTAGCTCATGTGGAGAAGAAGAGCCATAAAAAGCTTTAACCTTTCTGCTAACCTAAAGAGAATTCCAACATTTGCAGGTTTCCAAAATAAAGTCAATAAATAAGAGCAATGTTTTGCAAAACAAAAACAATGTTCTCATTTAAGAGCATCACTAAGAATGCTACCTAATTGGATTTTTTCTCAGCAAGCAAGTAAACAGCTGTATAGTTTTCTTGCTTGAGCACACACAGATAATCCAAGGTGTAAAAGAATCACAGATTTCCTGATTCAACAGATTTCCCAGAGGTAGGTTTTGACATGCTGTTCTCCTGGGCAGTTTGTCCACCTTCACTTGGTATACGGTCATTCAGCTTGCTGGGTATATCTCCTTCACACTCAAGAGCTTATCTTCCTATTTCCAGCAGTATCACCTCCTGCTTCTAGATTGCCTCTTGTCCCTTTTATGTATGCCCAGCATTCTCCTCAGCTTTTCTGAACAACCTGTGCTGTTCCGTTTTTACTCTCAAGGAAGCTCCTCAAAAGACTACAACCCAGCATTCTAACATCGTAACTGCAACATTCTAAGTGAGAAAGTAAGTTCCAGGCTGCTTTCCTGAAAGGAAACTAAAAGGCAAACCAAAACAAACAAACAAAACAACAAAAGAAAGAGCAGCAGATGAAAGAGCACTTCAAAACACTCAAGCCTCTAAAAGTTCCTATACTCATTCTAGATATCCCCGTATCTTTTGGCTCCTAAAACACAATATTATGACCTTCTACTGCTCTGTGTCTATGCCCTTTTGCCCACAACAAGCTGCATGGACTTCAAAGGGAGCTGTGCATACACAAAAGTGACATATAAAATCTCCTCAATCCTTTAATCTTCCAAGAACTTAGTATTTATCACTATCTCAAAATAGAAGCCCTTTTCCCTGAAAAATAATCTAAGAATATTGACCACCTCACGAGCAAAGCACTTAGGCACATGGTAAACTTGAGGCAAATGAGTTGTCCGATTCATTTACATAAGATAAATTCACTTTTAAGCCAGCTTAACACTAGGCATGTGTTAAGCACTTACTGAATCAAGAATAAAGGAGTCTTCATCCTTCATCAAAGATACCATAGCATAGAAATTCCTTCTTCACTCTCATCTCCCAAAAGCCTAGAGTAACAATTGCTAGCATCTACAGCAGTTTTATTTTACTTGTGGATGTGTTGGGTTTGTGCATTATACAACAACTGGGGACAAACTTCAGTACATGGTGCGCTCTTCCCACAAATGAGTAACAAAGGATTACACACAGAGGGGATCTGCAATGAAGCCGCAGCTCGTGTTTTTGCATGGCCAAAGGTCAGCTCAGGTCACATCGAGGTCAACAGCAAAAATCCTGTTAACTTCACCTATGTTCTCTGGGCAATAAAGTTTTCTTTGGAGTGGCCCCTTACTTTTACACTTCTCCTTACAACATTCATTATGCTCCAGATATTCTATAATTGCTTACTCTACAGTTTTTACTGGCATCATCAAACAATGAGAGCCCAATAAATACTGGTATGTATTTATAATTGATTCAAGAAAACCTTGAGGGTGAGATTCTGGGACTGGGAAGTTTTTCTACCCACTGAATGATTTTATGCAGCAGAGAAAGAACAAAGAGAAATGATGTTGTTTGTTTTGATGATTCTGAGAAGCTGAAATTCACCCCACTCATCCCAGGAGCAAACAGCTGGCAAACAACTGACAACATAGATATCATTCAACTCCCATGTATCTCACAATATAATAAAATAAATATAGGTAATAATGATATGACATGACAGGATGCATCTTTTATTAGGTGTGTTAAAAAATAAAATAAAATTTTACTCAAAAGAATGGGGAAAAGAATCCAAGAAACCTTTCTTTTTCTTTTTGCCTCTCTTTCTTTCCTTCTTTCATAACATGGCTGCATATTTGTGATTTTTCTGTAAATTATGGTTTCTATCTGAAACATTTTTCTTTAATTTCCATATTCCCAAAAAGTCATTTTACTATTTATGTGGTCAAATCCCTCCTAATGTGATTTGATGGCACATAAATAGTAATATGACTTTTTATGTTATCTATTGCTTGTGTAGACTTTTCAGAAACCCTATATTATAGCCTTGTATTAAACCCTGATAATTTTCAGGGGTCATCACTGTAATATATGGCTGGAAGACTGCTATTGTGATGCTGTTGTCAGCCAAAAACCTTGCCTTCAAATGTGTGCCTAAACCATAGTATAACGTAAATCAAAATATGTGTCTGCCTAGCCATATATCCATTCTGTGACTTGAAATATTTTTATAGTCATGGGTGCAGGACGGGACATTGGGGACTTATAACCAGTGCTGGAAACAACTGAACACTAATAAATAAATAAATAAATAATCTGCATGTTATAATCCCATAGATGAAATTAACATCCCTGTATAGTTTTAATAAGGGCATAAATTTACCTTGGGTGTTAAAACTCATGTTACTCCATGTAACTATGTCAACCACTACTCCAGTGACCCCTGAAGAAAGCACTTACTCCTACATACACACTCATCCTCACACACACAGTTAGAACACATTCTGCATTCGTTTATGATCACCTCCCAGAGATGGTTATGCTAGCTGATGCTAGGTGATAGATGTTTCCAAGTGCATATGGATGAAGGTGGTGGTTTAAAAGGTCTCCATCCATAAGGTTGCACAGATCTGATATTTTGACTCAAAATCACATTCTGGTTTAAAGGCAAATACTAAGCCCATCCGTAGCCTTGCTCCAGTGTGCTCCAGTAGGAGATTTTAAGACATTGCTTCTCCCTTTTGTATTCCCAAATCTTCCATCAGCTTGGTGTATGAATGCCAGCTAGCTCTAGCCACCTTCTGGACCATGGTGCTCTGTAAATTTTATTTCAGTTATTCCTGAACACCATGGCATTTTCATGCTAGTTCTAGAATAGGAACAAGGGGATAAATGTGAACCCTGTATTTGTAAGGCAGTGTTGCATTTGAGTTTCTCTCAGTCAAAGATATTAACAGGCCTGGGCTCTTCTCTGCTATGTGAATGTTGTGTGAGTCTTAAGGTGCTTTTGAAAACAAGTCACCATCCACTACCAAAAGAGTCCCCTGCAGATAATTACAGCATATATGAAAAAACCCAGAGGACAGCCCACTCGATCCCATCTATAGTTAAATTTTCATGAAGCTGTTTGTGTCTGTGACCAAGTCCTGCAAAACTTTACAAAATGTGGGTTCTCCTCACACCACTAATTCCATCAAACTGTGGGAGTAAGGATTACAAACACAGGATCAGGACTATAGCATGCGAAGTCCTTGGAGATGAAAGTGCGACATAGTTTGAAAATAGTATTTCTATTAATAACGAATGCTCTCAATTTATACCAGATTCCGTAAGGTTTCTGGGTACACATTGTTCTGTTGTTGTCCCAGATGCTCTCCTTTCTGACTAATTTGGTTGCCTTTCACAAATGAGCACCCTCTACTCACCCTGGGGAAGGCACTTATGGGAAAAGGGCAGTTAAAATTGCAAAACCAGGGAATTGACTGTAATAAAGTGCAGGGAAATTCCATGTAAATGTGGCCCTTAAATTCTCAGACCTCTGTAACTTATCAGTACCTTTCAACAGGGCTAATGTCAGGTACTGTACAGCATTCCTTATTTTCAGAAAGCTGTTTCCTAAGGTCCAGATGATGTTATAAGTGGTATAACATGACTCAAAGTAGTTTTGCCAGATGTGATATCCCCTGTTGCAGCCTCAAATAGACTGAGAATGAGGAATGCATGCTCCATTAATTTCCATTGGAGTGAAGAATGCGTTACTCCTTTGCCATTCCCGTACTAAGAAATCTTCACGTAGTCACAGCTTTATTTTCTTTATTCAGGAAGCTATATATCCCAGCATTCTCCTGTATTTGCTTTTTGAGGATGTTCACTGACTTTTTCCTTTGTCACTTCTTCTGCAACACATACGCACAGTCCTGTCTACACACACCGACACAAATTATGTCCTCGGGGGAATATCTACAATGACCTGTTACTTTGAGTATTTCATAGCTGGTTTTCTCCTTCCAGTGATTAAACCCACAAATTTAGTTAATGTACAGAGCAGGTTTTGTGCATAAATCTACCCCCCATAATTGCTTTTAAAATGCTGGAACCACTTTCAGATGCTGTCATCCATTTCTTAGGCAGTGGCCACCTTTTTTTGTGCCTTCAGTAAATCAAAATTTACATGACTATTTCCCACCAGACATTTGTGCAAGGTAGATCAGTTCTCTGTGTGGTCTTTTTAAACAGCATTTTTGGCAGATTTGGAGAAAGACATGTATAAATAAAGAGAAATTACTAGAAAAGCTCCTGAAGGATGGTAACTGCTGAACAGTCTCAGGCACCTTAATGGAGGGAGAAGCTTGTGACACATCTCTCTCACATCGTTATGCCGGTCATTACAAATCGTTCATCTTGCACAACCATTCTGAAGTGTTACTTTATTATTAAAAGTGTCAGTAACTCGGTCTTTTTCTGAATTAGCTCTTCTTCACCTCTACATGACCAAAAAACCCCCCAAACAAACCCAAGCAAACAACCCCAGCCCACAACCAACAGGGATATGTATCCTTTTAGCCAGTCAGCAGAACTGCACCAATTCACACTTTGCTAATCCCCAGACTCCTCGATTCATGCACAGAAAATGGTGGTGTTTCATGGCAAAGTTTTAAGAGCACTGCTGATATTATAAGAGATCCCATGTTGCTAGGGTTTCACTGTGATTATTAATGTCTATTACAAAATGCTCATAAGCATATTTGAGATGTAGTCCTAGGTAAAAGCAAATTGCTTGCATAAAAACACAAAGGTACCAAGAACAGTCTGCTTTCTGTTAAAAGTTTCTTCACTTCTCAGTTCAGAAATTCAGTAGCTGCCCCTGAGCTCCCAAATCCTTGCTGCAGATGGGGTGAATTTCTGCCATATTTATGCCAGGCTTTGTCAGAGATGTTATTAATTTTCAGTACTCGGTGGCTGCATCTCTTTAAGAGAGTTTGAAACATATCTAGTGTTTCCCAGAAGAGGAACATAAAGTTCACCTGCAAAGGTTAAGGCTCAGTTCATCTCAGGTACTCACTTCTGTCATAAAAACAAAAAACTTTTAAAAAAAAACAAACGTATTAGCAGAATGCTAGAAATGGAGCCCAGATCCTCAGCTGATGTAAGCTGATATACTTGCCCTGATTTCATAAACTATGTTGGGTTATTTCAGAGAAGGATCTGTCACAATTCATCAGTGCTTTGAAAATTGTATGGGGTGATAATCACAGAGAACATTGCTACATGTCTGACATATTGCTCAAATATTGCTCAAATGTGATTGTTTTCTTCGTGTGTAGCAAGTTGCGTTGCAATGCATGAACAATACTAAAATTAGGGTGATGATAGTAATTTCCTGATTGCTAAACTAATCTCATAGTCTGAAAGCATGAGAGTGAGAGAGACAGGTAAAATGCTCTTAGGTTCAGGAAAAGAAACAAATATGTCCTTAAAATACCTTTCTATTACACAAATGTGAAGTTGAGCACAACTTCATGGAGATTGCTTAGTGGCTTACGAAATCACTGGAGTGTTACAAATAAAATCTAGGTTGGAAGTATCACCTGCAAACACTGCAGAGAGTAAGGCAGCAGCAGAAGGACATCCTCACTACCATGAGGCAGCCATGCCCTGAGACCTGAGAGGCAAGGCTGTTCCTCTAACATCTTTCTCATCAGAGTGACCCAGTAGATCCCTGGGGCTTCCTAGCATTTCAGATGTGTTTTGAAAGCTCTGAGTAATTTGGCTGCCCAGCCCAAATGTATAAAAGGCTGTAATGAGATCTTCCTTGAAGGATTTCTCAACCAGACTAAGGTAAGGAGGACCATGTTTTGGAAATATTCAGTGTCATCTTTACTGCAATTGTAGTTCTCCCATTTGCTGCCCTTGCCTGTCTTATCATTTGCCTCCTGCTCCAATCTCTTCCTAGACATTGACATAATGACATGATTATTAATAGAAAAAAATGGATTCTGTTGTTCACATTTTCATTCAGTGGCATCAGCATCAGCACTTCTTATCCCTTTTCCTTTGGTGTTCGTGATCATGGCTAGCACCTTCTTTCCTGAGGTATCCCATGACAATTTTGATCATTATTCCAATTCTGGTTGCTCTCCTTTGCTTTGTTAGATACCACTGCTGTCAATCCCTCACCCAATACCATCTTTGACAATGCCATAATGCTTGCTGACACCTCATTGACACCTCATTGACATTTACCTAGACAACAGAAGGAGGGGATGCAATCACAGCACAGATGTGGTCTCCCACATTAGCCTTGGGTGGCTGAATGTGAGTGACATTGGGAGTGAAGCTGAAGTTCAAAACTCCCATTAGTTTGTCTATGGAAAACACATTGGATCTTTTCCTGCTACCCTTTCCTTGGATATATGATCTTAACTAGAAGGCAGTAACATGCATGTATTAACTCACAGAGAGCCTGCACACTCAAGGTTTTGCGTAGATGCATCCAAATGGGAAGTTTAGTCATCCAAGGGCAGGGGAAACCTTCCTTGCTCCATCGCAGGTTTGACTACAAGCACATGGAAGTCAAGTAATTCTTCAGATTCTTATCTATAAAATTAGTGTAGATCTGGGTACATGGCAGGACACTTCTGCATAACTAAACTACACTGGCACGCACAAATAGCTAAGCTAGCCCTCAACAGTTGAGTTAATATGGCACAGGTGCAAAAAATACTACTGTGTCTGAAAACAGGGAAAAAAAACCTATCATATGGAAAGTGGCTCCAGTCAGATCAAGCCTAAATGATGCTACTTAACTCAGGCAGATGCTGGTAATTTTGCTCTTGCATCCTGTATCTATGCTGTGGAGTGCAAAACTAAAGGTTGTGAGGCGCTTGCAGACTCAAGTTGTGGAGATCAATAAAGAGCAGAGATCACTACTCCCTTACCACCATCTCAACTCCTAAGCCCTTCTTTTACTGCACACAATTTGACTTTTCAGTTTTACGAACTGCACTGAGCTGAGGAGTTCAAAGCAGATGGACTAATCTACCTCTTTCTGCTCACCGCCTATCTATAGACTGTGGTTTCTTCTCCTTTACCAATTATCTGTGTTTATTCAACAGAGCATTTTTCATAAACCAGTTAATCAGGAGTATCCAAAAATATAATCCAAATTACTTAGCTAATACTGGCCACATGAGGAACACGTTCATTTTCTCTTTTAGCTGATCGGGTGTACTCAGACACACTTCCACAACAAACATTTATATCTGCACCATTAACATTCTTCTTCAGCCTATTGGAGTTTTGGTGCTTTACTCTATTTGTAGCTCTAATAATTTTTAAAAACTCTTTTTAAAAATTATTTCAAAACATATATCTCTATAATAAATAACACAGATAGATTACCATCAATCTGAGCACTCAAAAATTATAGCAAAGCGTGAGAGTTTCTACCTTCCCTACAAATGATTTCTAATGTGGTAGTATAATCTTTCCTTCTCCATTTATTATCCTATTTATAATCTTCTACTAACCTTTATGTTACCATTTGTTCCTAGTGCTTACTCAAATAGGGAACCTGAACTTAAATCCTTCCCTGGGGTCTGGCAAAGATTTAGGTGGCACTGACTGCTGCTCTGCCCTTCCTCACATGGCAGACCAAAAAGGATGTGGATTTATTCTTGCCCACAAAGATTCCTTCCCATTCAAAGATATTCAAAGTGCCACAGGCACATAAAAGGTATTCCTTTGGCTGTATGGGCCCATAAACACTTCACTGAGAGCAGAACCTTGTTTTCTCAATGGACCTATGTGGATAAAATTGAATACTATGGAGGGAAGTAAAATCAGGTTATAAAAATGTACCCACCCATCACTTCATGTAGTGTACATGCCACAGCTTGTTCCTGTCTTGTGCTACTCTGCATCCAGAGTAGGTCCATTAAGGACGTCACATTTGGAGTTGTCCTGTGGCACTGGCAGCCAGAACTTGATCTCATGCAACTGCATCATAGAGTTTCCAAGCAGAGGTAGCCTTAATGTGGACTTTCAAATCCCAGCTACATAAGTTCTAGTTACCTTAAACATGCTTTCCCCAACATACAAACCCTAATGTAATTAGGCAGATGCTTTCCTTAGCCCAGATGATCTGCAAGTACTGATGCATAGATGTTTGCTGGTTTCACAGTCCCCTCCATTGCATTTTTTGCTCCATGCTTTTGGAATGCAGTATGTGAGCTATTTCAGCCAGAACAGGCTGCACAGAGCTGCTCCCACAGACGATGACACGATATGAGATACAAGATGCGATGACACCAGTATCTGCAATCAGTATATATGGCCTTTACAGTTGGTGCAATGAAAACATGGAAAAATCCTGCCTGGGAGGAAAGCTTTTTCTGCCCTGCATTTTGAGGTTTTGGTGCATTTTCTGAGAACTTGCTCTGCCCAAGGCAGAGAGCTTCAATTAAAGTTTCCAGTGTGACCAGAGCTCAGACCATGCTCATGCTACCTCTCTAGCTGCACTGTATCACAACCAGGAATGTGTTGAGCCCAAGACTAGTGAATGGGTGAGAGGAGGGAAGAAGCATCCTCCTCCACTCACTGCGCTGGACTGCAAGCCCCACATCCCACTCCACCTCATTGCACTTCATTCTCAGCTTTCCCCTGCTCTCCTCTTCCTGCCCAACTCCCATTCTAAAACAGCTCACTTCCAATAGAAGCTGCTAGGGGGGGTAAAACTTCCAAGTACTCCAGGATACACCCCTGAGAATAGCAACAGTGAATCCAGGCTCAGCCACACCCCTGGCAGGCACCCACTGTCAGCAACTATTATTACCAGAATAGACAGAGCAAGCCTGAAGCACTGCCCTTTCTCAGCCAAAGCCATGCTCTTAACAGGCAGCAAACTCCACAGCCCAGCACACCTCCAGCACTGAATGTCAGTGCTGAAAGCAAAGATAAATTCCATGAGTCTACCAGTGGTGCAATGAGTGGGTCAAGAGGAGGGAGACATTTCACTCAGGGGAAAGGAAGAAAGGGACTAAGGAGTCTGTGCACCCACATGTGGAGCTCTGACAAACAGCCATGTGATTTATCATCATATTCCCACTTGTAACTCTAACCTAACGGTGTGTCATCTTTACTTTTCATGTTATTTATTTACAAGTGCATTTTCAGTATCAACCCTTTCATTCATTAATCCTAATGTGGCCTTTTTCAATGTCTACTTACCATTTTAAATACTTACTATAATTTACAGGGCTTTCTTGAACACATCCAAGGTATATTATATGGGGCTAGCTTAATGGAAAGTCTTGTACACCAAAGCAGGGAAAAAGCACATTTAATTTATAGTGGCTTTGAATTTTGCTCATAATTTATTTCTGGAGAACTAGTCATATAAAGCCACACCAATGAGAATTTTCAATGGGAATGTAGGAGGAAAAAAAACCAATAAATGCTGATCTTATTATTCATTTTTATTTTGAAAGCTTTCCCATGTTGCATTCTGGGATTATGTAAACTACTTATAACTTAGGAATGTAATTTTGGCATCTCAATACGAAAGAAATGCAGTGTAATGGCATGCGAGCTGTAGCAAGACCTTGTCTCAGGTGTGATCCTAAGAGCAATATCTAAAACTTTTTGATACTGAATGCCACAAGATTTTAGTTGTGTGCATCCTTTGCCACACCAACATCAAAAGGATCTGAAGCTCAGCACAAATACTGTTGCCAAAAATTTACAGCAGTCCTAGGCAAAGAAAGGGCTCTTTCAGCTCACTCTTTCCTTCTGCTGATTCACTAGCAAAGGTAGAGGACCACCAGGTTTTGCCCGACAATATCAGTTCCAGTGCAGCCTCATGAAACACTGAAAGCATACAGGAGTGAGGATGGACAAAATAACAAACATCTCATGGATCTGATTTTTTTTTCATTATTTTTTGAATCTTCCAGTTCGGGGCAGCTCTCCCACTTCAACTGCAGAGAATCATAAGCCTTTCTTATCTGCACATTTCAATGAAATGCATTGAAGAGGGGGGAAAGGAGTCACCAAAACGCAGGCAGAAAACTGTGCAGCTGCACAGACAGCACCGTGGGAGTGCCTCAGGGGTTCAACGACATGGAGCAGCCTTTCACCCGGGGAACCTCTCCCCGCAGCTCAGAGCCCCGCCCCACGTGCAGGGACTCCAGCTCACACTGGCAGAGAGCTGGTGTGCCACAGCCTACAGAAAATGTGGACGGGGTAAAACACTCATCCATAACTCTCAGCCAGCACGCAGGAGATGGGTGCTCGTTGCAGGCAGAGGATGCAGCCAGGTTGCTGCCAGTGGAAAAAGAGGAACACCCGCCTGCATATTGTCTGCACTGTCGGTCCTGTAGTGGACAAGAGCTTCCCACTCCCTCCTGTACTTTGTATGATCCGCATCATCTTCTACTCTATCCCCGAGGTCTCTCTGACACCCTCTCCATCTACGCTTTCCACAGCCTCTGCTAGGATATTCATGAGGTGAGAGGACAGCCCTGGGGAGAAATCAGAAGAAGACAGGTACGCTCTGCTGTGAGCGTTTCTTGGGCTTCTGCCACTGTGCTTCTGATGCTGAAGCCTGACAGGCAGAGAAATCTGGCCAGCACAATCCCATCATCTAATATTTTCCATGGAGAGGTGGAGCTATGGCTGGTGGAACATTTTCATAAGTCACTGAAAGAAAGCAAAGTCCCTTCCATCCCTCCGCCTCTGCGTGCACAAAGACAGTCTGTTTCTTGATTGCTCAGACCTTAAAAATGTTTTGCCTTTGAGAAAGATGATTTCTGGTCACTGTTTTCAGGACATGGGAAATTGCTTTTGGAAAGGCATATTGGAAGGCCCAGCCAGGACACAGCACTTCCAGGGATATGTGGTCCTGCAGATTTTCCTCAGCACAATTGTAAACTCATTGCACTAGCAATGGGACCCTAGAAAACCTACCTGCCATGGATCACTTTTATGGCAGTACCTCAAATCCAGATTTGGAAATATGAATATCCTTAGTAGAAAAGAAATAGTAAAATACATACCCTTGTCTGTCAGAGGACTGATCTCACTGAGAAAAGCTCTGACCTGAGCAATACGTGTAATATTAAGGCTAAACAAGTTTAATTTGGTTCTAAACTTTCCCATGTGTCTTAGCATTTTCCCTTTCACTGAGTATTATGACACAAGGCCACTGTGGTTTGTAAGGGTTTTTTTTAAAGACTGAATATGAAAGATCCTGCAAAGCAAAAAAAAAAAAAAAAAAAACCAAACCAACTGTGCTATTTATTGTTAATTTCAGTAGTAGCTTGAATGCTGAGAATGTCTCACCTCAATCTTTCTTTTTCTTTCTTTTTTTTTTTTTTTTAATGACCACCCGTTCACAGTCATAGTTTTGTGCCTGTAATTAATTGTGCCTGCTATAGAAACTGTGGTTTCCACTTAATTGTGACTTTGGCTGATAGCATTTTGACATCTGGCTCCTTGGTTATTCTTGCAGATATGAAAGCTCTTTTAAACATTGGCTCATTTGTCGTTAAGTCAGGCTAAACTATTTCAGGAACTCAGAAAGGATGCATTAAAAAGTTTGGAAGATAAACATCTCCCCAGTATTGACACTTCACCAAGACAAATCTCTGGAGACTCATTTATGGCTTTGCCACATGCAGTGAGCAACGTATAGCATGCACTTTGTTGCTTTAGAAGCAGACAAGGAATTGCTGGGACCTCCACTGCAATGAAGGATGTGATTTTCACATGTAGAGGCATACCCAGCTTATGTCTAACTGCAGTGAGTGCACTGCAGGGCACGGAATATGAGTGTGTGCTTTGCCTTCTAGGAAGGTTTATGTTGCTAAACATCCAACCCCAGGCTGTCTCAGCAACAGTGTTTCTGTAGGGTCAATTAGCTAAATGAAGATTAACTCAGGAAATCTCTACCCTTACTGCTTTCACAAACACTCATTGCGACTGTAGGCACAAAATCCCCATCCTAACTTTGCTTCCTTCCTTGAGGCAAAAACTGAGTGGCTCAACCATATAAAGTCTGCAGTAATCATCCCTGAGGTGTCTGGTCCATTATAGAACACTGGTCAACTGGGAGCAGGGTAGTCCAGCCTCTCACATGAGCCTAATGACTGCTCACTCACATGTTCATGGAAGCAAGTGACATCCCTGCAATAGCTATTTTCACACTGCAAGCATGGGGAGGTCAATACAGCCTTCCTACAGGGCTGAATGGATGTAAGTTTTAACCTGTGAATGCTTCAAGCTCCTATGATGCCTAATAATCATGTTCTTTGTGTGAAGTTGTGGCAAGACATGTTTTCCTCCAAAAGCAACCAGTCTTTCTATCCTCTCTTTAACTTTGCTCTTCACCCAGATATATTTTATTTGGAAGGATGAACCAAGGATTTCACACACAGAACTGACAGAAACTGCAGAAGATGACCAAGATTAGATGTCTACCTCTGTCTCCCTGTGCATCTGTGCTAAAGAGGTGCTGGTACTCTCTTTGCCACTTTAAAACCAGTTCTGTAGCACTTGGGGTGCTTTAGAAAGAGTTCAGCAGAGCCAGACCACAACTAGAGGTTGAGTATTGCACAGGCAAAGATGAATCCCAGATATGAGGAGCACTTTAGCTGACTGAAAATGAACACAAAGAAGAAAACAAGCTCAAAACGGAGAAACAGGGGGTGTTAAACCTATTCAGGATGACAAATTTGGAGAAAGTGAAAAATAAATATGGATAGGACATCGAGGTAGAGCACAAACAGCTTCAAGGAGGAAAACCAGTGGTGGGAAGATGATTTCTGGAATTTCAAGAATATGGTCAAGAAGCATGTAGAAATGGTCAGAGACAGAAAGCAACATGTGGACACAGGAAAGAGGCTGTTGTTTAAGACAGGGGATCCTCTAGTCACCACTGATGAAGGAGAATATATGCCCTGACTGAAGAATTCAAAACTGTTGGATACCCTGAAAGATGGGATGAAGGACATGGGCTGTTGTATGTGGAATCAGACATTCCACCCAAAGGACACTAAGGTCAGGGCCCTGCACCAGGAGAAGGGGGTCAGGGGCAAGTAGGGTGCCCCTGGAGGAGCCATTGCTGCATTGAGGGCACTGGTACTGATTGCATGCCATCAAACCTGTTTCTCTGACATTTGAAACAAAATCTGAAAACACTGCACTGGAAATACAAAGGAAGAAACATTAGACTCTCGCTGCAGCATTGGCAAGGCTGAAGGGAGCTGACTAACAAAACCTATGGGGAAAGAAATTCTAGTTTTTGAGGTAAAGCACGCATGGGGGATTAATATATCTGAGTATTTGTTTGCCTTAACTTTGGTATAACACTCTTTATGTTGATCTAGTGAACAACAACAAAAAATAAAGTTAAAATAAGGTTGAGTACAGCCATTCAGCTGTCAATCTAAAACCTTATTAGACATGTTTGTCCTCAAATTCAAGTATAACATTTTTTTGATTGATAGAAAATGACAGGTAGTAAAGTTATGCAATTATGCATGGAGGTGACATTTTTTCTCCAATAACACTTTAGGAATGTAAGAATTTTGTCATCCTCACTACCTGCCTTGTTGAGAAGATGTGATTTACACTCTTATCTTGGGGGAAGGGAAAAAGAATAGTTGCTACCTCGGTGAATGATCTGTGCATATTTTAAATTGGAATATACATCCTTTTTATAGTACTATATCCAGACATCATTTCTGAGGAGTTTCTTTGGGACTGAATGCATTTTTGAACAGCAGCAGAAGGAAGAACATGCAAGCAGGAGTATGACATACTATAACAAGAAGATGACCTGCCATAGTACCCATAGACTGGACACTGCCCAGAGTCTAAACACAGCCTAAACTTTTGCTTAGTCCTTTCCCATCTCAGGCTGCAAGGACTGAAACTGCCTGCACATACATTGTTTTCTTTCATCTTCTGCTGCCCGACACCTGACACCTGCAAATTGGGTGCATTACAAGGACTGCTGTGCGCACGTTACAATGTCCACAATATTCAGCACTTGCAAGTGAACAATAATTAATATTAAAATAGCAGGCTTCAGAGTTTAATGCAAAATGTCAATTACCTCTCCAAGTGAAACTATGTTCTACACACATTGACAAAAAAAGGATAAGGCAGAGACCTTTTAAGAACTACAAGACACAGAGGGGGCAGCAACAACAACAAAGACTACTATACTGTTCCTTTTCCCAGCACCCAATCTAGAAAGCCATCACTTGCACTCTCACTCAACAGTGGTGATAATCTGCCAATCACTGCTATGTATCCAAAGCAATATACCTCCCCAGGCCCCAGACCAGCTCTCTGCAGGACCTAGGAGGTGGCAGATTTGAGGTTACCCTGAGTGTAAGGAGCATCTGGACTGAATTGGGCTGTGCATTTCTGGAAGTGCACCAGGAAATAGCCACCCCAGAGTCCTTCCCTCCATGACTAAAGCACACTAGTATCCAGGCAACATTTCAATACATAACTCATAAATATATAGGAATTAGACTAATATTAAATACAAGGAGATGTTTGAGACATGCTTTACTGGGAAATATTCTCCTATTTGATTCTAACATGTATTTTTAATTCTAACAAGGAGATTCTAACACAGCTAGCAGTAGAGGTGATAAAAATAGATGTTAACTCCAAGCACACGGTTCTCACTAGAAATCTAAGATCACACTTTTGTTCACAGTCCAATTTTCTGAGATTAATCTCAGCTCAAACAAACAGGACAGCTCTCGGCCTTTTAACCTAAGTGGGTTGTTAGGTTATGTACATTACACAAACACTTTAGTACCTCGGAACGAGGTGCAGCAGGACAAGTAGTGGCAGAAATGATTGAAACTTTGACCCCAAATAAATGGGAACGTTCTGATTTTTCTCAATAGGGACTGAATATTTTCCCTAAATAAGATAATTTTTTTTTTCAGACTAGGTGTACTTTCAGTTCTGAATTTGTAAGTTTGTTTAACCTTTCCAATGCATCTTGGAAGGAAAGAAAAAAAAATGAGCACTTTCTCAGATACTAGTTGAAGTAAGGTGTTTTATGACAGTATTTTCATTAAGTATCTTTCCAGTTTCTTGAATTAGTCCTCTTATACCTTTATGTCCTTTGATTTTGTCATTGCCATCATGGGCAAGCACTGACAGCAGATGCACACAATAGCAACTGCCTGCCTTTTATTTTTTTAAAGATATTAACAACAGCAGTGATCAGCTAATGTGGCTCCTCACCCATTCAGTTACCCCTGGGAGTTCCTTTACAGGCTGATCTACTCATTAGTCAGGGTTAAGGTAAGACTGCTAGAGTGCTTTGGGGAATGGAAACCACACAGGGCCACCTTGCTGGCAATGGTGGCCTCCCACCTCTGTGCTGAGATAGGAGGAATTAAAGGTGCAGAGACTCACTGCAAGATCCTTCCTCTGCAGGTGAATTCCTTTATTCTGTCATACATAACAAATCTGGAGGTGAAAACATTTTCCCTCTTTGCTGAAGCCCAATCTGTAACCAAAAAGGGGAAAATATACCATCAAAATCCCTCATAGCTAAGGAATGGTTCTTGGTATCCTGTCTAAATTCTTTTGATCTTCATCCTCTCAAAACCTCTGGGTCCACACTGAGCCCTTCTGTTCCCTACTTGGTGTTTATGTCCTCCTATTACTTATACACCATTAAAATGTACTCCTAATCAAAATATAATTCACTTAATCCTCTTTATAAATTAATCCCCTGATATTCTTAGTCATTTGTATTACTCTTCTCTGGAGTCTCTTCAATTTCTTCACAGCTTTGAGAGTTTGACATGTCCCAAACTGTACACAGTACCTCTGATGCAGCCTCAACAGTGCTATATATAAAGAAACCATTGCTGGACTCCTGAGGAAACCAAGTGGCATTAGTTCATCTCTTTTTTTTTTAACTTTCTGTAAGAAATTATCATGATTTGACACTCAGAGCAAAGCATTTTCATTTTCAGTTTTGAAATAACCTCCTGCTAAGCCTTTTTCATTACTTCATATTGTTTGCACGCATGTTCTGCACCCAGGCCAGGATGCAGTAGCCCTTGATCTGAATGATGCACTGAATTCTTCTGTTTTGTTTTCACTCACCTGCATACCTGCTCACCCAGCCTGTCACTTATAAGGCTTACAATTACATTATTTTTTATTGTTAGCACTTATCGACTTGGCTTTAGTGCAGACCATGAAGGAGACCAAATCCCATACTCTCCACTTCATCCTCCTCCACCCTTTCCTACATCATTATCAAAAATGTTAAATAAAACTAGACATAGCTCACACCTGTGTGTAACACCACTGGAGACAGCCCCAAATAACACCCCAGTTTATCATTTTCCTTATGTTATTGTCCTTCGGTTAACTCTTGGTTTTCATGAGAATTCTGACCTTCACACCAGTGTTAATTCATACTTCAAGTAAGACCTCAGGAAATCCTGAAACTACATGCTTCAGGAGGGTCCAGATGTACTAGCTTCCCTGTACTTATTTTGCCAACTTCTGTAACTTGATCTGAAAAAGCAGTAAGGTTTGTTTATCATGATTTATTCTGTAGAAAGCATAGCTGTTAATTGTCCTTAAGGCTCAATTTTTATGTTAATATGCATGCCATTACTTTATCAGGGACAGCAACTGGACCACTGAATGCTAAGTGCCTGGACAGTTTAATTTTTAGGTTTTTTTCACTTTTACCTTTCAGAAGTTCAGTATTTCATTTGCTCTTTTCCCCCAGACCTCTGGTACATTCCCATCACACTCTGTAACTTTCTGTAAGTAATTGCCAGTGTTTCTGTAAGTTCATTAGCTAATTCCCTTAACACTCTGAAATGCATGCACACCTGCTGATCTGTATATATATTCAGATGTCTTAAGTATTCTCTTACCTGCTTTTCATCAATAGCTTTGACAAAGTCATTATTGCTCCTTAATTATCCATTTCTCCTTCCCTTATTTTTCTTCTTTAACAGATTTTTAAAAGCCTTTCAGTAGTTTACCCATGTTAGAATTTTCATTGATTTAATCTTCCTACTTATTTATTAATGTGTCTACTTTCTCCCCCCTATTTTATGTTCTCTTAATATATATCATATGCTTTTCTTCATCTCTTGAATCCCTTTGGCTGCTGTTGACACATTCCTCTTCCTGCTGTCCAAATAAGCCTTAATCAGAGAGGTTGTCTTCTCAGTATTGTGTTTGATATGAAGTTAGAAAAATATGTTGTGTTTGGTTTTTTTTTAACTTATGTACTTCTTTCTCAGTGCAGAGCTGTGGTTTGTCTTCTCTTCCTTTCTTCCTCTCTTTCTTTCTTTGTCTCTTTCTCTCTTTCACTCTTTCTTTCTTTCTCTTTTTCTCTCTTTCTTTCTCTTTTTTATTTTTCTTTCTTTCTTTCACTCTTTCTTTCTTTCTCTTTCTTTTTCTATCTTTCTTTCTTTCTTTCTTTCTTTCTCTCTTTCTCTCTTTCTTTCTCTCTCTTTCTCTTTCTCTTTCTCTCTTTCTTTCTTCTTTCTTTCATCAGTTCCCCCTTCATTTGTTGCTGCACCAACAAATTGCTACTCTCTGGTTCTGCTATTAGACAGCATCATGGGATTCCTGGTTCCAGTGGGGCTGCCATCTGATGAAAATCCAGATTCTTTCCCTACCACACACCTTAGCTATTTGTTTATTTACTCACCTGTCATATATTTCCAGCCCTGTAAATCATGGACCAGCCTGACTAGTCTTTCAAGAACCATGCAGTGAGTGTTCATTTCCTGTTCAGGACCTTTAATCACAGGACTGGAAACAGTGTGGATGGGACCCTGAGCAGCAATTAATCTGGGCTCCCCCAAGACACAACATTTTGAATGAGGCAGACAATTAGTTGGGGAGCTGGGAAACTAGGGATCAGAAAAGAGGGGATTTTTCATAGGAAGACAGTGTTTTGAGCAAGCTGGGTAAACTCTTCCTTCTCTAAAAGAAGAAGTTCAACTCTAAAAATTACTTGGGCACTGCAGCAAGAGAGTGGAAACAGCCAGGTGCACAAACAGCACGTTGTACATGTGCATTGACTACTTGTGCACCACAAGTTGTAATTGATGTAAGAAGTTTTGCCTGAGAGAATTCATAATGGACAAGTTCCAAAACAGGGGAAAAAAAGACAAGGCACTGAGGAAGAAAGCAGAAAAGGTTGTACTGAAAAATAAGAGGAGAGAGCCAGGAACCAGAGCAGAAAAGTCAGTGAGAAGAATGTGCAATAAACAGCGAGAAGAAGCTTAAAAAGAGTTGCACCCAGGGAAGAAAAAAAAAAAAAAAAAAAAAAGAGGGAGCTGAGGTTCACATAAAGAAGTCTGGCTGAAAAGTGCAATCAGGAAACCTCTCTCCAGAGGTGATCAAGAAACTGGAAGAGTAAACCACCTGCCAGGGAGCATTGGGCAGGTTGAGGGTTGTAAAAGGAAGTGAAGAATCTACTGCCTATCTTGAGCACCAAAAGCACTGTCAGATCAAGGATGTTTTCATTAGGAAAGACACTCAAAGTGAGTTATCTGCCAGATATTTTCAGGAGAAAAATGTGAGTGCTCAGAGATTAATGAAGCTACTTAAGGAAGTCACCTGAATAGCAGAGCACACAGACTGCAAAGCAAAAGAAAGAGATTGTAAGGAAAGGCCCCAGAGTTAACTGGAAGAACAACCATCTCGTCTTATGTTATTTGAAATGAAGCTGGAACTCAAAGAACAAGAAAAGAGTCTGAAGAATAAAAGAAGCTATTTCCTCAGGCAGGAAATAAAGGGACAAAGTGAGAATTCCCCCCAAAGGAAAGTTTTCTGGAAAATTAAGCTGAGTTAAACCTTGCAAAGGAGATTAAAACAAATAGCAGCCATTTCCTCAGCTGTCTAAATAAAAAGAGAACACTGAACGAAGAAATGGAGCTGCTACAGAGGGAGAATGTAGCAGAGATTAAAGATAACATATAAATGGTCCAAAACTAAATTAATACCTTTGCTTCCATTTTCAGTGAGGATGGCATGAGGACAAAGGGTAATTAGTGGAAAAGCAGGGACTAAAACTTACCTCATTCATTGTACAAGCAGAACTCAGACAGTGCAGCGTGCACAAATAAGAGATGAATACTCTGGATTTCAAAGGCACTATTCCACTTGGAATGAACGCTGTGATAACAAGCATTCTTAATTTAGGTATTCAGGCCATGAGTAATACCAAGTGTGCACCCTGCTTCAATTTCCAGTCTAGTTTTCTTTCCTGCATCTTTCCCAAAAATCCGTTCATCTTAGCATTCAGTTTCCCCAGACTTTTTAACACAGACAGCACATATTTTTCCCTACTTCTGTTCCATAAACTCACTGATTCACCTGAGGATTTTAGTGAAGAGCTTTCTAACAGCATTCAACATGGGATGGTGTGAAACATTTCAGGTAAATTACTTAAGGCTGGCAAAATTATAAGCATCTGAAAAAAACAGAGTGTTACAGGTAGGGTTTTAGCATTCTATCAATATAGTGGGACAGGAGATTAGATCAGTTATGAAAATACCTTGTCTCTGATAACACAGAATTTCAATGAGGGGTGCTCTGTTTGTGTACATTATCTTTTCTCTCAGCAAATCACTCCAAGTTACAAAAATGTATGAAGGGAAACACTTCCAGCACCTTCTAGCACCTCACCTCCAACTAAATGCCTCCTTATAAAGCCAACCCTACTAATAATGTGATGGATGAGATTCTGACAGAATTAATAATAAAGAAGCTGTAAAATTTATACTGAGCTGACTGATTTGAAAAACAACATGTCTCCTTCATTTTCTACCAGAGAATTTAATTTTCATCTTGGTTATGGTTAACTATTCTCTCCTGTTACAAGCCAAAAGTAGAGTTTATTTTACATCATCTATATTCCTTCTTCCTTAGTGGTACTTAATGAGTTGAAGAGGCTGGAAACTTGTTCTCAGCCAAGCCAACATCCTATGAGTTATAAATGACATTTCATCCTCATATGCAGATTTTTCTGTGCCTAAGTGAATTATTTACAAGGTACAGCTTGTGGGCTCCAACAGTCAGCTGCCAGAGATTTACACCTACAGAGTCCCTGCTCTCCTGCTGGGAAAATGTGAAGTTTTCCACCTCCCTTTAAGATCTGAAGACTTAACAGAGAATAGCTCTTCCTAAAGCTGGCACTGTGTTTCTTGGGATGGTAGCTGACTAGACTTTGCTGAGGGAGAGAGAATAATGGTGAGCTGAAACACTAAGAGCAACTGATTCAGTAGCTTAAAATAGTCTCCTTTTTTGCCTCTGTATGCAGCTGCAAATCAAAAGTATCATGGATCATTTAAATACTGTACTTCCAGTCCTGGATGCATAATGCTGAAGGTAGTCAAAGCATTGTTTCTTCTCTTTCATAGGGAAAAATGAAATGTCCTGCAGTCAACAAACAGAGAGGTGGATAAGAACAATAAGGAAGTTATAGATTTCCTACCAATACCTACCTTCAGATTTAAGAGACCAGGGGGAAAAACTTTAAAATCATATTAGATTTAAGACAAATTATTTGAAGTAAATTGGGAAATATTTTGAAAGTTGTACTGCTCTTACTGATTCTTTTCATGTAAGAAAGTATTGCAGAGAGCAATGCGTCACAAAATGGCGTTGTTGTTACAAGAGCAATGACAACGTGGTACTGTATTGCCAGCAGCTAAGATTCCCCAGAGAGTGTGGGTGTAGGGTGCACGTGGCTCCTTCCTGACACCATAGATGGGTTTCTTTCTCATTTTTAATCTTCGTATCTTCTCACCAACTTTCAATACCTCCATAATGTTTAGAAAACTAGTGATGGTTACATTTCAGTGTGAAAAAAACCCAACCAACCGACCAAGCACACAAAAATGCTATGCTACAACTTAATCTCTAAAGCAGTGAAAGCCATCGATGTGGTACATGTGGGTACCAAAACCATATAAGGGAGTCATTTAGGGGAAGAGACCTTCAGTGGCAGGTAAACAACCCAGATGACATAATGATTTTTTTCCTATTCAAGTATCTGTGATCCTGATATACCTGATGTGATTCTTCTTTTCCTTCCATTTGAATCTCCACTGACAGCAGATAATCTGCAGCTTCTTTCATTTCCCTCTCATCCAGTTTATCTGTTACAGTATTAGACTGGGTGTAAAATTGTTTGAGTATTTTTTTACCTAACCAGCCTCCTCAGGAAAAAAGACTAACTGTCAGGTTCCTGCCACTGATAGATAGATAAAATTCTGGTGCTTCACTCCCCTCAGGTCACATGTGGCAGGGTTTCATCTAGAGGCTAAACATTCAGTAATATTTTTCAGTAAAATATTTTCACCTTTCACAGCTTTGGGATGTGATCTAGCTTGTCAGTTCAACACATACTTACAAGCTTAATTATACAGCACATAATTCTCATCAGCTCTTAACAGTCAATGTGTATGTTGCTGAATGTGGCACCAACATCTACACCTGAAGCTTGCTGAAGCTTGCTATCTATCTGTTAATATCTGACTCTGTCTACTGCTGTCTCCATGAGACCCTAACAGCCTCACTATCAGTCTTTGCTTCCAAGTGGGATGAGGCAAACACAGTCAAGCTGATCACTTGTTTTCCAAAGGTCAGTGTGTGGCAGGAAAACCTGGAGTGACTTGGAGAGGGAAATACAACTTGAACATAGGCAAACATTTCCTGCAGGAATAAAGAGGGCTGGGATACCTCTGCTATGAGGAAAGGCTGAGAGAGTTGGAGTTGTTCAGCCTAGAGAAGGGAAGTCTCCAGGAAGACCTTATTGTGGCCTTTCAGTAGCTAAAAAGGTTCTGTAAGAAAGATGGGGACAGACTGTGACTTTTTTAGCAGGACCTGTTGCAACAGGACAAGGAGTGATGGCATTCATACTAAACACAGCAAAGAAATTTTTCACAACGAGGGTGTTGAAACACTGAAACAAATTGCCCAGGGAGGTGCTTGATTCTCCATCCCCAGAAACATTCAAGGTCAGCTTGAACAGACCTGTAAATAACCTATATAGTTAAAGATGCCTTAGCTCACTTTAAAGGTTCCTCCCAACCCGGGACATTCTATGACTGTATTCTGTGATTCTACGACTAAAGTTTTACTCTACATCATTCCCCTGGCTGATAAAGATTTGCATTTATGTTAAGACTCTTCCTCAGCATACTGGTAAATACCTTTTTTCCCCTTTAAACTGAAGAACAGTAAAATGGCAATTAATTTGGACTAGCTAAAATATATAATTACCTAGTCATAAAATGGACCATAAAAGTACTACATTGTTTAATCCATTTCATTAGTAGCAGGTACATAAAAACTGTTTTAGTGTATAAAGACATAAGTATTGTGCTTCATTGTTTTCAAATGACAGGGGCTTCCTTTTTCTTTTTTTTGCAAACCAGACCTCTCAGCAACGCTGCTCCAGTAGCTGTTTAGACTTCTCTTCATTGTGTTATCCACATTATTTCTGCTTTTGCTTGAAATAGCTCAAAAGCATCAACATAACTTCAGAATACAAAGCTAAAGACTGTAGATTAGATACACCTAGACTGAACTTTAATGTAGGTACTTTTACTGCCACTTTGACAGGCAGGTGGATTTTTTTTTTCTTTAAATCCCAAAATTTGGGAATGCTACAGGCAAATTAGAAAGTTAAGGGGTAGAGGTAGTCCTGCAGAGCTGCCTTCCTAACTTTCATCTCATTGTGTTTGCTGCTTTCCATACGAAAAACGCACAAGCCTTTCAAGATACACACAGCCTAACTATAAAGTGTGTCCTATATATATATATTTAAAATAAAACAAAACAAAACAAACAAACAAACAAACAAAAAACCACCTTAGGAGATGAGA
This sequence comes from Dryobates pubescens, assembly GCF_014839835.1. NCBI lineage: Eukaryota > Metazoa > Chordata > Aves > Piciformes > Picidae > Dryobates > Dryobates pubescens. The sequence goes on from NC_071620.1 coordinate 12,166,902, forward strand.
AAACTTGTTTTCATGGAGTTTTTAGTCGTTGATAAATCCAGTGTACCTGCCTTGCAATGTCACCCATTCCTGTGAAACACAGCATTCTTCAGTGATCAAGAATCCAAACTGGCATAAAGAACTTCTTCATTAGGATATCAAAAGCACAAGAATATTTTCAGTTGTTGCTATAATTTTTTCTTGGAAGTGCTTTCACTTATTTAGTGACCACCTAAGGCTCTCTAAGGTACACAGCAACACAGTTTGAGACATCTCTGTGATGTTCTCTATGTTATATAGTTGCTAACAACCTGTCAAAGTCATCCTGACACCAAACTGAGAAGCTGATAGTTTTGGTAACGTATTAGCAGAGATGAAAAAAGATGGTCCTCATTATTGTAATAAAGCCAACAGAGACACACTGAGAATCAATTACTGATTCTGTGACCTGTTGAACTAACCCTCAGTCAAGTGAGGAACTGCACAGAGCATCTTACATCAAATGATTTAGGATGGACCACTGTCTCAAGACTTGTAACAAGTCAAGGCAAATACATTTCCTTAAATTGTATCTTGCTTAATTACCTTGTTCCTGAGCACAAAGATCAAACTGAGCAACTTAAGGTGCTGAAGCATTCTGCCAGCTGGACATGAACAGGAAATAATTAACGCGCGCACACACTCACACACACACAAGAGCTAAGTTTAAGGATGAGACTCCTACTGACAGCAGCAAGGAGATCTAAAGTTAAGGCAGACACTGTGTCCTTGACTGGATCCATGTGCCTACAATTTGCAGCACATATTGGATTGGGGAAGAGCACCATGTGTTGCAGCCATTTCAAGCAAGCAGATGGCTTTATAAAGCGCTGGGTGTAGGGAAAGCAAAGCCCTTTCAAAGGCTGGCATTTCAGGCTCATTATTTGTCACAGACTGTTCCACCTCTTGCCTTTGCAGTGCCCAAACACCACCAACAAAATTCGTTCTCATGGAAGGCACTGTGCAAACATAAGAAAGTAAGTTATGTTGCCTGATACAATGAAGTGACCAGTCAGGCAGGAAATTAGTAATGATATTTCATGTTCTGAATGCAATGCCCAACACTGACTTATTTTCCTTTGCAAAATCACAGTCGAGAGAGAGAAAGATGCAAGTCACCAAATCCCTTACTTGGTGTCTACCTAAGGCCTTTCCTACTCTGAGCATCTCCCAAACATAACATCATTCTTTCATGACCAAATTCAGCAACAGCAAGGTACAAGGTAATTGTTTACCTAGGAGAGCTGAACCTAGGGGCCCAACTTTCATCCATTACTTCCTGCATTTTTAATAGAATCTCTTATGCCTGCCTGAATAGTCACCCAAGACAAACAGAGAAAGACACCTCATTTTAACATATCATCGTGAAGAACGGACTCTTTGGAGTACTGTGGACTACAGATTTGTTATGATCAGAGGGGCCAGATGTCACCAGCTGAGCCGTTCATTTGATGCTGCACCATTGCTCAGTGCTGCTGCCATAGATACTGCCCTGCCCTTATGGTGGCTGCTGTGATTCATGGAAAGTAATATCATCCCAACTGCCACTCCAGGGAATCTTGCAGGCATGATTTTCTAACACAGCACAACCCATTAAAAATAACTGCCAGGAATCCTGCGCTTTATAAAAGGGCATCTTCATTAGCTCTCACGGTGGGTCGCCAGAAAGTCCCAGGCGCTACAGTAGTCACGGGGTAATTTGTAGTTATCAGAAACATTGCATTTAATGTCTTTATTCCTGTGGAGCTGAAGCCCACTGGTTACTAAACACAGACTCCTCCTCTTAAATCACAGAAATTAAAGAGGGAAGAGACCCATCAGATTATTTTGTCAATCCACTCTTTGAATGCAAAACTGGCAAATGTACTGTCTTTACCGCCAATACATTCACTGCCAGGGACACTCACCACTGTGCTACAGGCCACTTCACTTATCAGTGCCTACTTGTGCTTGGCCTTTCTCCTAAAACAATGAATTCCTGGGTATGCTTTGTAGCACTTCATCCTTCACAGAGAGCTTCATCCAAAGAACAGAATCCAAATGACTGCAAAGGGCTGTGGATTGGGTCTCTCACCTGCTCTATTTATTCTTCCAAATATACTGGAATAGGAACTGGTGTTTTACTTGGATAGTTAGATAGAAGTATTATAAACTTCTATTTTTATCAGGTCAGATGGAAAACTCTTCTTTTTCCCAGGACTAAATAAACCTTCTACATAATTTAAAGCAAGAATATCAGCTTTAATTGTGCACGGACATGTTCTACATGGGCACCATCAACAAATCTTGCATACCTCCATCACTTGCTAAAACAGGTAACTAACACCCCGAAGATCTGTCTTGCTTCCTGTACTGAAGCTCATTCTATGGTGAGCTGGCAAGGGCAAAGTCACCCAAAGAAGACAAGAAACACTTGAGAGACATTACACATGAGTTTATCACCCTGGTCCTCAGATGCTGTGGTGATGAAGACTCCTCAGACTCAAATAGAAATGCACTAGCATTAAAGAGATAGAGGCTCAGAAACACTTTTTTTTTTTTCCCCAGCTCCTTCTAGTTAAACTCTTTCCTCTTGAGCTGAGGCTGAGTATTGGCTGAGTATTGATACAAGTACCATGGCCCAAATGAATTTATGAAATGTAGATTCTCTACAGCATTGAGTATGAGCTATAGTGCTTTGGGCCACAGCAGCAATTCATAACAATGAGCAATAAAAAATAAATTCCAACACATGTCTTGCTCTGCAAGGGTGTGGACTGAGTGTCAGTGCGAGCACCATGCAGGACTGGAGGCTATGTTGAAGTTTCTGAATGATGTCCAAGAATGAGTCCTAGTTCTGTGGTGAGTATATCAAGTAGAAAGCAATTCTTTCCATTATATATTACCTCCCCAGTCATTAGGAAATCATTTGCTATTCACTGTGATAACACCAATCATGAATGCACTCATTTGTCATTTGTATGACTTGTCTTATGCACTTCTCCAGGAATCCCATTGTAATTAACCATTAGTTAATGTAAATAGTAATGGACGTTCAAACTAAAGTGTTAACAGACCTGGTCAGTAGTAGCATAGAATTAGTGTGCTCATGAAACCAGCTTCAGTCACTTCCAAATGCTCCTCCAATAGTAATAAAAGCCTAATAGTAAATATGTAACTTAATCAGAACATGGGGCTGCTACAAGCATTTTACAGCATTTTATCTGAAAAACATACTCAGCATTCCCTCTCCTCTTTCTGCATGTCTGGAAGAGTGGACACATGGACAGCTTTCTTCTCAGGCAGCAAAAAGGAAAAGACTATTCTAAAACTTTACACAGCATCATGGAGTGCATTGACTATACCACCAGTGTTGGGTGTGTTGCCATGTTGCACACATTCTACAACTGATGGGTCACAGATTGCTTCAAACTAAGGAAAGAAGCAATAAAGAAAAGTGAACATCCGAAAAGCTAAACTAGTTCTGTAGTAATGAACTGAAATAGAATGGAAACTGGCATAATACCTCCTCCCCTGCCAGACTTGTATTCCTGGAGATGTTTTAGAGCTGGAATTCACTGACCTTTGTACAAGTGACACAGATCTAGCTTTCTGGTAAGAAGCCACAAATTCTCATTGAGTGGAGCTGCGAGGACGATTTCTCAGAGAAAGTAAAAGTAGCAAAACTTGAAGGTTTGCCAGCCTTATAAAAGGCCAAAAAATTTCACTTTTCAGCCAGGGCACTTATGTGAATTATTATCATAAGAAAAAAACACCTTTTGCCAACTATAATAGAAATGGGACCTTCTCACTGTCATATGGTGTGCTAGCCAGCTTTCCTGTAAATAACAACAACAAATCTAAGTCTACCTCGCAAAGCCAGTGGAAATATGATGACAATACTAGAAGCTCAACAGTCACTTTCCAGTTAATACAATTTCACCTTCTCCAGTAATTAAGGAACATTAATCATTAATACCAATGACTGATTTCACATTATCAAGAATCATTATCACAGCAACTCCTCACAAACACAGGAAGCCAAAATTCATGGGAAAAACACTTTGCAGATTTAAAATTACTAATTTTTGTCATTGTGATTTCTTCAGCTTATAACTACAGAGTAGAGGGAGGCTTTTACTTGATTTTGGGAAGTCAGAAAGGGAAGAAACTGAGGAAATGCTAAGTCTGGTAGTTACACAGGACTAGTTCCCACCAAGATAGAAAATAAAGGAAGATTCAGACAGTTTGGGATTAAACAATAGAGATCTGATTAAGCATATTTTATTTTCTTTTCAATGCTGGCAATTATTGTTGTCCCTGGCTGGTTAAAAACTTTCCAATACTCAGTTTCATGGCTTTGTTTTAGTTCCCTAATGAAAAATGTGACAGTTCATCACAAGGTGCTTCTTCTTTAGGAGGCTCCTTGGGAACATATCCAAACCCAAAAAACTGTGACAGCAGGGTGACTGAGCTTGTGCTTCCTTAGTCTCCCACAGTGGGTAAAGTCTCCTACTTCCAACTATTTCCATCACATCCCCTCAGTTATATTCTTAGAGGAGAAGGGGTTTGATCTTCCACAGTCCAGATTTTTTTGTTTGCTACTATGAATGATCCCAAACTGTTAGATACTGTTTTGCAAAAATCCAGTAGTGAAAGAAAAAAAACAAAACCAAACCAAAACAACAACAAAAAAGGGAAAATTTCATATCCTCCTTCATCTGAAACTAAAGATTTTCTTTGCTTATTTTAATTTGTTTTTAAAAGATATGCAGTAGAAATCTTTAATACCCAGAAAGTTCAGACTTCAAAATTATATATTTAATCTGGATTTAAAGGAGCATTTTTCCAAACAGATGTGCTGGTATTCAAACACCTGCTGCTTTCTTTCTCCTGAGCATGTCTAATCTTAGTTACTTTTCCCACTCCCCACCCGTCTTTGTTCCAGTTATCGTGGTTTCATTTAAGTCCTTCCAATCCTGGACAGTGTCTTTGCTCTCTCAACTCCACTAGACCAGTGGAATATTAAGAGAATCCCTGTGGACTAGTAGGGCTTTCAGCTGAGTGGATAATTTCTCTTCTTTAGGGGCTGCTCTTTTGGAGATTGAGGCCTGCTTCATCTTGACTTCATCAGTATGCTGATCCCAGCCTTAATGCTCCGAATGCGAAGTGATGCACTGCTATCAGTGCAGGGATTGCAACAGGTCCTCAGTTTCTCTTGTGTTGAACTGGCTGCACTTGATCTCATTCCTTAAGACAGTTAAACTGAGCCAAAGGAGGCAATTTTTGCCTTTACCAACAGAAGACTAGTGAGACGCGGTAAGTTTTTTATCGTTTCTTTTTCAATATATGCTACAAAACTGATCACAAATAGTCTCTGGGTGCAATAAAATTGGGAGCCAGGCTTCTAGAGCAAGAGGGGAGAAGTAAGAATCTGGCAGCAAGTTTGGAGCCATCCCAAATATTGGGTGGTGGGTGGCAGGAAAGTGAAAGCCATCTGGTGGCTTAGATTTCCTGTATAAGGAGGTCCTCTGGTTTTGAAAATGTGGGCCTCAGCTCCTCCAGGAAACAAATGCTTGCAAAATGAAAAAGGAAATGTAATGGTTTGCCTGCGAATTCTGCTATGTGATGCAGTAAAACCAGGGTTTCTAATAATGACATTTCTACATTTCTTCATTATGAGTCATGAGTAAACATGACATTTCTGCAACGCGATCTAGATATGTGATCAAAGATTAAAATGGAGCCATTTTAATATTTTAATTATTCCGGCACTGTCAGGCTTCAGAGTCTGTTATGCCAACACCCAGTGCAGAGCAAATAATTTGTAACAAAGAATTTTATCAATTTTAGCTGCTTTTTTTTTCCCCTCCATGCGGATTTTGTGCAAACGGGTCATTATTTTCTCAGATTTTCTCATTATTCGAAATGATCCACAATGAATAATTTATTCTAATATTTCTTGTTCTGCAGCTTCTGCACCACCAGTTTGTAGCTGCCTGGGCTACTTTCATCTGAACAAACAAATCACATGGCCTGATTTCTGCTTCCAGGTTGGCTGCAAAGTGCTTTTCTGGGTAGGGGACTCCCATTTATGAGTTTTATATGTGCTCTCTGCAGATATACCAATTCTCCATCTAAGAAATACTGTTTCCACAAGCGCTCTTATGAGTCAATTCACTCATTACAATATTCATGGGCAGTGAACAAGAGTGCAAACACAGCAAAGAGAATTCAAAAGTTTATCTCAGCAATTATTTTGCCTTCCCCCCTTCCCCCCCCAAGTTCTCAACCCATCCTTACATCTTCTTTGGCTAACAGACTTTGGCAAGTGGAGGAGTGCCAGTGGATTTATCTAGTTACAAACATCTTGTCCGTTAGTATGAACCAGAAGGAAAGAGCTTTCTTCAGTGCTCAGTGACATACAAATTACTGATACTTCAGTCCAGGGCCAGGTGCTCTGAAACCAATAGGAACAGGATCACCTAATAGTCCTGTAGTTTGGGACATTTAACAGTCTCATGAAGCATTTGACTTGACAATTAGGGAGCAAATCCAGAGAGTTAGGCATCTATCCTATTATCCACTAAAATATTCATTCTATTATCCACCAAATCTAGTAATACAATGTAAGTAAGATGTGAGGACAGCCCTTTCTTAATATACTAAATCTAAAGAATTCATTCCTCACATAGATCAGGTGTTAAACTTGTATGTCTTCTCCTTGCACCTACCTGCAGATTTTGCTTTTCATGCTGTCTGTGCCAGGCAGTCTCAATTTCAAATAATCTGCCAGCAAGACAACTTGACTTAAGTATTTTGTAAACCAGTGTGTTCACTTCAGGCCCTTTATTCTAGAGATAGCTGAAATCTAGCAGTTTTATGAAGGAGGGAAGATATCGGAAGCAGGTGTCTCTTCCATAGATTATGAAAGCCTTGCTATAACAAAATCCAGTTTGATTTGTAAATTGGGCAGCCTGAATAATCAATTTTTTCAGCATCTGCTCAGAAAGCCATGCAGTCCTCAAACCTCTGAGGTCTCACAGGAGTGCTATCCACCACCATGAGGCAAATAAACCCAATATTTATGTTGGAAATGTTCCCTTTGCGGTTCATGTTTGGAAGAAACCCAAAAGCAGAGATGGTCTTGGAGCAATCTGGCCATCAATTAACATTATTGAATTCCTAAATTCCTGGTCTGCCAGAGCAGTCTCTTGCAATGTGGCTCTGGTTGTAAAACCAAAGGTGAGGGGTGAGGAAGGGGCCAGAGGGGAGCAAAATGAAGCTTGCTGCTTCATTTTGACTTCATACAAGACATGGTGCACAGGGGCTAAAATACTTGGCAAAACTGCTTTAAAGAGCGTCCGTTGCCTGTGAATGGCTGAGGGTGAGTCACACTCACCGACACAGGATCAGAGAACCTTCCTCTTTGCAAATGGTAAGTGATGATGACAGTTAAGCAGGGGAGTCCACTGTGACTCTCCTATTCCACCATGTGTCATTGTAAGCCTAGTGGAATGTCCGTAAAAAAAATACTGCGCTCCAACTGCTTTGTTAGTTGTCCTTTCCTGGATAAAAGGAACATCCATACACATTTAAAGTTTCACCTTCCCATTCTTTTATGCTTTCAGCCTCAGAGGGGTGACTATGGGAAATGTCTGTAATGCAACTACATCCATCTATCAACCTGCCTTTCCCTGCAGTGGTTATGTAGAGCCCTACAATAGTACCTCCAGGAACAAAAAAATGTGGGCTAAAACAGGATTTATTTTTTTTTCAATGACTAAAGAATATTTTTTTCCTTATCCATTCTCCACAGATGCCATTTGCTACTGATGAGTACTTCTAAATTTTGCCCTTGTGTTATTATACACACAGTGCAAGTACATAAGATGCTAAATCCAAAAGGCTTTTCCTCCCACCAGATGGAAAAATTTCCCTTCAGCATCTACAAACCTGTGCATATGTAAATACAAACTTAATTATGTGTGAGTATCCAGGTATATCTGCAAGTATCTGTAAGCACTTAGTTTTTAATAAGAGAGCATCAAAAATTGTTAATGTTCCTCAGAAAGTAAGCAAAAGGTAGGAATTAGGGACAGTAACAAACCGGCCTTTCTCTGCCTGTGTTCCATGGCACAATTTTTAATAACATTATCTTGTCTTACTTTTCTTCCATGTTTTCCTTATCAATGAAGAAAAACAAGACTCATGAAACTGGACTACTTTTCAGTATTAAGTTTTATCTTCGTCATCCAATATATGGCTCCATGCACTCTCTAGGCTCCAGCTCTACAAGTAATATAAAATTACTGGTTTATTCTCTTTTTCTACTTGTGGGGCTGTCATACCAGTTGTTTAGATGTTTCATCACCATTGAGAGTTTACCTTTGTGACACTACTGTGAAGAAATGTAAAATCACTGTCTCTGGTTTATGTGCATACACACTGAAACATTAATATAGGTATTCCCAAATGTGTCATGTAATTTGGGATTCCCCAATGAAGAACTTACAGTCTGAGTTTTAGAGATCTTGCATGTTCACATTACTTTCTCTGTTCAAAGCAGAGGTCATCTTCACCTCATGCATGGCTGTGGGAAGTATGCAGCTCTAATAATCAGAGCTCTGATTCTAGAAGATCAGGCACCCTGTGGAAGACCATCCTGGAGCAATTTGCCTGTCATCAGTTGAAAACTCTGGACATGAAGCCAGGATAGAATCCAGTTACTCTTCATGACACCTGCTTTTGACAGAGCTCTGCAGACAATGCTTTTCTCCCCCCACTTTCTTTGTCCCAGGCAGAAGACATCTTTTCAATCCCACAACACATAAGCAGGGAGGATGTTGCTTATCACCACATTGTTTAGACACATCACCACAGGATGTCCTTTGCACTGCACCAGACAGAGGTCCTAATACAAAAAGTAGTTACATCATAGAGACAGTGCTATGCAAATTAGGATCTAGGGTGATGATTAAGTTTGGGGACATGGTGTCTGGGCATCTTTTGACTTGTTTTTTAACCCTCAGTGACAGTGTGGTGCATATGCCATTCTTCTTGGGCTTGTTTGTATGTTTTGCCCAATTCGAACTTCTTTGGCTTACCATTGTTTATTTCTTTCCATTTTTTGTCCCTCCCTTGCACTCATGGTTGAGCACAGCCAGTTCTCAACATAGAAATCACCATATAAGCTGTTTAGGCCTGATGAGGTGCAAATGACTGACAAGGGTCTTTCTAAAGATCATGTTTAGCAACCTTAGCTTCAGCCATTGATGTCATTGTAATCTATAGTTCTCCATTTCATCTGGGTTGGAGTGAAAAACATAGTGTTATTAAATAAGTAGTTTGAAAATCCAGCCCATCTCCATGTATGATTTCTTTTGACAAGATACTGTTAAGCCTCTCCATTTTCATCTGCATGCTTCCATGCACGGCCTCTTCACCAAGGCATTTGCATTGGAAAGCATGTTTTATACACATAAGGTTTCTCTCATGCACTCCCTAGGACAATCACTGTCACTGAGAATCTCAAAAGAACTCCACTTAGCTTCATGGCAATGGGGTATCTGAATCCCTTAAGTAGCTTTGACAATCTTGACTTGCAAGTCTTATTGTTTGAAAACTATGACAGTCTGTCCAGGTGGTGAAACCATAATAATGCTAAAATGCAGCATATATGCATTGGCCTTTTAACTTAGGCTTGATTGGAGACTTAGCAAGCCTATCTTCCAGACAAAATGATTGCTTGTGAGCACAGTAGTGCAAAGGTCACAGAAGGAGACCTTCCTACTCTTGAGGTAGGGCCAAGCCAGCATTACACTCTTTTCATTTGATGTGTACTAAATTTTTAAACAGCAAACACAGCCAACAACAACAAAAAAATAATAAAAATATCAAGCTACCAACAATGTGCTTGACGAGTTTGAGATCTGCAGGAAAATATTTAATGTTGCACTACAATGAAAAGAATTGGTACAAAGCTTAAATGGCAAAGCAGTGAAAAGAACTGACACAAAGCATACTGGCATGTACAGCAACACCCACACAATCAAAAGCATTCAAGGAAATAAAAAAATGAATAATCAAATGACTAAAGATCTGGCTATGCAAAGGAGTTGTGTAGCAAAAATAATCTCCATCTACAGCTATCCCAGGGATTTGAATGAGCTGAATTTCAGGGAAAGGTTGAAAAGAAAGAAAAGAAATTAGGGGTAGAAAGAGAGTTGAAAATACAATCAAATACCTCATTAATTATTTTTTTCTTTTTAGTTCAGCTGTATTCCAGAACTCACACTTAGAGGTGCATTTCACCCCAAAACATCAAATTTGGATATCTTTAGATTTTGGGGGGCTTAAAAATTAATGAGATATTGCAGCCAAGTTTGTGTATGGCCTCAGTCCCAAGGAAAAGAAAATAAATAATCTAAATCAAATCCATTTCAAACTTTAGCTGTTCAGATTCATGTCCCAGTTCGGATCCAAATCCAGCCTTTCAACTCCGTCTTTACTTATGTCACTTTGTATCATGTCAGAAGGCAAGACCATACAGCTGGATGTAATGTAATAACAAGATAAACCACAACAAAGCACAATGTAACACACCTCACACGATAACACTGCAACAGCTACCTTTACAACATAAAAGCTTTTTGTTTTGTTTTTCCTTTCCTCTGGCCTCCTAATTTTATTGTGCACTGAAGATTTTTGGAAATTCAGAGCATAAAATGCAAGAATATCCAGCGAGCCCCATGTACTTCCATGCCAGCGTTTGTCTCTTAGTTACAGCGAGGGTAATGTTATCAGCACCAAGCAACCCAGATGAAAATTATCAATTGGTTACCAAGAAACCTAATGATTTCATCAATAATATTTTACCAGTTACAAAGGTCATTTGGAGAAGTAATGCCACACGAAATGTGCTTGTGAAGTGGGTGATGTGTGGGTGGCTGTTAAGGGTCAACACTTCATTTCTCATTTCTTTAATTGATACTTCTGAATGAGTATTAATTGAGCTGCAACGAGAAGAGTGTGCAGTTTGACAATGCAAGTGACAGGATGGAAGTGCCATTTGCAGAGTGTATATAACCACAGCTAACACCCTCAAAGCGTTAATTCCATTTTATGTCTTTCACATTTAATAGCAAATTTGCCATTTAATCTTTAAGACAGAAGTTACTTATTCTCAATCTACCTCTCACTTGCACTGATATAATCTCATGCCACTCAGACTGGCCTGTGGCATGAAGCACATCACACTTTCAAATCAGGTCCATTTTTTCATTAGCTCATATCCTTCCTGAGATGCCCTCCTTTACAGATGGCTGATCAGCAATCAACACTAGTTTGTTTCAATCAGAAAAGCAGCCGTAACTTCTCATTTCAAGACTGTTCCTGGAGAAGCGCATTAGTCGAAGGCATAAAGCTGGCACTGGGGCAACAGTGACTCTCACAACGGATTTCTTTTCAGGCTTTTATTTTTAAAGAGATAGACCTCTTTTTATGTGGAGACCTGTTTTTTATTTTAAAACAAAGCATAATGAAATCCATGCCTTCACATGTTGCAGGGAGCCCTTCACATAGTGTGGGCAGGTGCCAATAGACTGTAAATCTGAAGAGTGAATACAAAAGGTAGCAAAAGCCCAGGAGGAAGCCAGAGGGATAGCTCCCATATGTACATGCTGACACTTTCTCCCTCTCTGTTCCTCCCCCAGCAATGCAGCGTGTTTCCTTTTGAGCCTACTTGACTGAGGTTAAGCATTTACACTTTTTCAGAGGACAGTCAGTCCACTCAGGGAGATACTGACTTTCATAGCAGGAGACTTCAAAATGATTTCCCCTCTGCTTAGGCAGCTCAAAAGCACACGCGCACAGAAGCAAAGGTCAGATGTCATCCAAGTGGTGGGAGAGTGCCAGCTAAACACTTGGGATGTGTTTTTATATTGGCCTCAGCTCAGCCTCCAATTCTGCAGGAATCTACTCAGCACCCACAGTTCGCTCCAGTGCATTAACCCTGGGTGCAAACGGTAGGATTTAGCCTTCCAGCAGTGTCTTGTGGGTGCAGTCAGATAGCTAGATAACTTAATGATATCATTTGCACTCACAGCTAACTGCAGGTAGAAAAGAAAGCTGGAGAGGCTGGAAAGAGAGAGAGAGGGGGTCTTTTTTTTAATCCCTCTTCCCCTCCTGTCCTCAAAGTCAGTTTTCTTGCACTCAGGAAGGAATTGCTTTTTTAGCTTGCAGTCCAGAAAATACAGAGCTGCTCATCGCTTCTTTCCCTGTGGTGGCCATTTGCAGTTGAGTGCATCAGTCTCCTGCTCAGCCTTTCTCCCTCTATTTGCTCGAGCTGGCAATCCACAGGCTACTCGTTTCTCTTTCCGTACTCACTGCTTTCTCCTTCATTTTACACACATACCTGCTTTTACATTTGAGTTCATTCCAGAGGTAGCTTTTGCCTATTTCCATCCAGCCTTACCCCTCTGCCTTTTAATTGTTTGCTGATTCTGTCTGGCTTCTTTCTTTTTTTCTTTTTTTATTTTCCAGCTGCTGCTGATTTTCTGATACCCAGTTACTTGAGCCAGTTCATCTTTTACCCACTGATACTTGTATTCCTTAAGGCTTCACCAATATCCCTCTACCATCTCTCATTTTCTTATGTGCAAACAGGCCTGCCTTCAAAGAAAGTGAGGGAAAAGGTGGCTCCCTGTACACTTTCCCCTGATGGTGTTTTATACAAGCTAATATGCAAGTGTGATGTCATTCATCTGCATGTCATCAGCTCATCCATGATTGCAGAGGTATGGCAACAGATGGTGGTTGCTTCACAAGCTCACAAAAAGAGGGACTCAAAAAGGACCTCATGACTAACCAAAGTCTGTGGATATCAGGAATACACACAAAGAAATTAAATCAACACAACTATGCTGGGTAAACCAGCATTGGCAATAGGCACCCTGGAGAGGCAGGGTTTCTCCAGCCTGTGGGTATAGACCCACTGTGCATGGCTTTTCATTTACTGCAAGTTCCTGCTACTTTATAGCTAAACCAAATGTGAGCTACATGCAAAGATATTCTGAAACTTAATTACTCCTCTGGTTTAGTATGAAGTCAGCACTCAAATGGCTGAATTATGCCATTTGGAAAGGACAATTGGTTATTACACTTATCAGATTGTTTATGACAGGAATGGGTTAATTTTCCTAACCTTTTCTGTTCTTGTTCCACTCACAGGGTTGTCAAAAGGATGGATAAACGTGTTGCTATTTTCTGGTTTTGTTTCAGTGTCTATCACGAGAGTGGACCAATTTCATACCATTTGCTGCTTTCATTACTGTCTCAGGGTTGTCACAAGAATTGATAAATTTCAGACTGTTTTTCTTGTCCTCATTACAATCTTAAGGTTGTCATGAGAATGAATTGATTTTGTGCCATTTTCTGTTCTCATTACAGTCTTTGTCATGAGAATGGCTTCATTTGGGGCCATTTTTGTTCCTGTTACTTACAATCTTTTGTCACAAGAACAGGGATTATTTGATGAAAATGAGAAGACAGCATCTCAGACACAGATTCAGGGATAACTTGTTCTTGTGACAGAGATCATAACGAGGACAGAAAGCAGTACAGAATGTATCCATTCTCAGGATGATTTTAAAGGTTGTGATTTTATGACCCTGATTGTGCCAACTGACTTCTCCAGGAGGAGATTGTACCACTTTCATTGTAGTAACCACTACTTCATTCACACTGCTGGTAGAATTCTTCCTACTCAGCAAGGGAAAATATATTTCAACAGAAGCTGTCAGAGGAATTATAGATGAACAAAAGATGTAAGGATGAGTACAGGAACACATATTTTAATCTCCAGCTGGGGCTTCAGGTGCTATTTACAAGATCCATCTAGGAGTCACAGCTATGAATGCTATCATTCAGTATCATTGAGTACAGTCATGCATTTTAAAGGGTTAAATACACAGCAGAAATGTGTCCGGCTGATTTTGAGTTTGCCTAAGCCGCCTATGTGGCCAGTTTGATCTGGGAGTTCTGGGACTCTTGAATTCAAACGAAGGTAAACCAGTGACTGCAAACGAGTCTCTGAAACTCAACGGAGTTACTGCAAATGAAAGGGCAGAAGTTAGAGATCAAGGCATGTACAACATCCAGGGACCAGAAAACCTAGAAGTAATTATTGTGTTCTTGAAGGTGATCAAAGAGAAGCAGCAGGAAATGCTAAATAAAGTGAAGATTCATAGTGTACATGGCATGGGGGGAGGCGGCAATGAAATAGGAATCACAATGAGGTTGAAGCTATGGACAGGGAAGATGAGAAAGTAGTTGTGGAGGAGGGAGAGACAAATCTAGAGAAGAATCTACAGCAGAAAAGACAATGTCAAGGAACAGCCAAACACTCAGAAATACTTGGGTTTGGTTTGTGCAAGGCAAAGAATTGAAATGAAAGACAAGAGAAGGAAGAGAAACACTGAAGAATAGACTTTTTTCCATGATGGCTTGGACAGGTAAGCCCCAAAGAGGTCACACATTTCAGCCACATTTTCAGTAATGATAAGCAGGTGGCAACCTGCTGCCTTTAAAGACCTTATTATTAACTGTCTTTAGGCTCACCAGCATTTTTATTGTTTGGGTTTGGCTTTTTGGGTTTGGGGTTTTTTTTTAATTATAAACTAAGATTTTATTCATGAGCTTAGACTCCTGGTTCCATCAGACACTGAATGCAGGACATATGTATGTGATTTCCTTCAGCGGGTCTACTGAGATGGTATTTGAAGGAGAGGAAATGGTGACTTGGGAGCCATTGCCATAAAGAGGATTCAAGCTGTGAAGCAGCCCGAAAGGAGACTGTGATAACTGGAATACACACTGGAACTGCTTGGATAATCATCCTACAAAGCTGTCTGGAAAACTATCAGAAAATCCATCTGAAAATAAGTGTACCTGAGCAGTGAAAGAGATCACCAGCAAAAGGCAAGTGAGGGGCATGGACATTCCCCACTGGCTAAGTAAAATAAAGCAGGAATGCTGCAATAAATAGACCTGACAGATGACCCCTGGTATTTCCTGGGCCAATTTCTATGAAGATTTTATTGATCTTTTACATTCTGATTTGACTGTCAGAGCCTATGATCCTTTGCTTGTCGGTCCTGTACCTCTCCCCCTTCTCCCACATTTACCATATGTACCTAATCTCACTGCGCTGTCTACCATCTGCCATTGTTTGAAGTATATGGGAATATAAGTTTAATCATAAAAATGGTGGTCCTGGCTGTGTATACTACATGAATGTTCAACTTGCACGAGATGAAGTGACCTCCAAGTGGCTTACTGCTTTTCATTAATTTCTCTGTATAATTGAACATTTTTCGGCATCTCATTTAACAAACTGTTAAGCTTCTTATTGCACAGAAGGGCCATGTGATGTGCAGGGATTCTGAAATGCTTCCCCTCATTCACAGTTCTCCTACTAATATCCTGGGCATTATTAGTAGTTCACAAAGCCAGCACATTTTCTTTTTGATAAGTGTCCCTGTTCTGCCCTCCTTTGTCCACCTCCAAATGCCGCCTCGTACTTACAAAGAATAAAATCGTGCTGCCTAACTAGCCTGGTGCTTTGGATTGCTACCCCTACTCACTCAGTTGCCTGTAAGGGGATGTACTTATATCAGTGAAAGATAAATCCCAGCTAGAAATACAGGTCCCTGACAACCTAATCACTGAAACCCTGTCAAGTAACCCCTAATTTTAAAGCGAGTGGTTAATTCCCAGCAAATTGATTTATGCACTGTTTGAGGTTTGGTGAGTTGTGTTGTTCATCTGTTATTACCAGGAACTCAGCTCAGCCTATTCATTTAGACCACTGACACAACACAGTGCATCTCCCAAGAAAATTTCCTTTGTCAGCACATCTAGAATTTGCTAATTAAATCAACGATGACATTATTCACTTTCTGGAGAAAAAAAAAATCAACTTCTCTCTCCTGCTCCCTCTTAATACATGTATGTGGGCATAAACATGCACATACCCGAGCAGAGCTTTTAACTGTCATTTGTAAATGAATTCAGTTTACAGCCTTGAATAATCTTTATTAACTATTTTAGTCAGCTCAAGATCAGCTGCTCACCTCAGGAGGCATGCACTGTCTTTCTGCCCATAAACTCACTGACCTCTAAAGTGCATGTGCATCTATCTGCATGTGCGTGTCCGTGTGGTAAGACTGGGAGCCACGTGATGCTCATAGGCAATTGTGACTCTCACTGCTTCTTCAGAGCACACCCTTGAAGTGTAAGTTTTGTGGAAAATGGTAGGGTTGGCCAAGTTCTTTTCTCATCTGTGTTATAGCAGCACAAGTGAATTCAAAACACCAAAAAAGATAGGTTGCCCCCCAAGCCCTGTAATTACAGGGCCATAGTATCATTGCAATTCTTTGTACTATTTAAGGTGTAGAGAATAAAAGAACATTCAAATTAACCTTTTTTTTTTGAGCAACCAGTAATTCTTCAAATAATGATTCTTCTCTTAAGAGGTTAAAGACTGCTTAATAAGTGACCCAAAAAAACCCCCTGTTTATGCTCAGACTCCTGCTTCTGTAGGTGTTAGGTGAATGTGGAAGCCTGTGTCTGCACATAGGGATGCTCTGGAAATGGTCATTGGTGGCACTTGGGATTCTGTTTGTCTTGCAGAGTCACTGTAATGTAATACATTCCACTGGGTGCACAGCATGGCTTTTACCCCCATGATTAATCATATATTTCCCCAGCTGTTCTGTAACATACCTGTATGCGTGCATGCTCCACAGACTACTGGCTTATTACAGCTTGGATGTTTGCAGTGCAGCCGAGAAGAAAGGTATCAGTGTTGCTCTATCCAAGTCAAAAGGCATCCTTGGGTCATGACTGTTCAGCTTGTGATATCACTTCACTTCTGTAATGGGTGCTTTATTCCCTATCACTAGACCAGGGCATGTTCGTCCTTCCAAGGAAAAACACAAGAAGATGACAAGGAAATGGGAAGTTGTTTTAAAATGAAACGGCTCTATCGCTCTGATCTGTACATAAATGAGTGTGTGTCAGTTTACCACCATTGCCCTCAACCCCTAACAGCTTTTTATCCTTCTAAAGAGTCAGTTAAACGAAATTTCACTTTTCAAGGGAAACTGACCCTCAATAGGCCACAGAAAAATAAAACTAAAAAGAAACACCTAGACACCATGTCATAACCTTCCTTTTCAACAATGGCAAGTTGCCCTGCATGTAGACTTGTTCTACACCTACTGATCTCTCTGGCAAAGACTTTCCCATATCACTGTTTATGAATACCCCATATATGTCACTATTGAGGCATAAGGGTTGCACGGTACCATCCCTTCCAAGCAGGTCTTGAGGTAACACCTCCTCAATCAATTCCAAAGTATCCTTGATTTTTTTTTTTTTTGGTCATTCTATTTAATTCTGTTTGTTGAAGCCATTTAATACCCTTGTTTAGTCAAACACAGCCCTGATGTATGCTCTTGGACTGCTGTGGAAAGGTTACAGCATTTCATGCTTTCATTCTTCATATCTGAAGTAGCAGTGCAGTTTTTCCACCAACTCATTGCTTGCTAATGAACATTTTAATTATTTTTTTTTAAAGCAGCCTGTCATTTTGTTTAATGTTGCAAAATAAGGCAGTCTTTAAGTGGGATCTGATTTTGCTAAGAGATGTCTAAACTTAAGTGAGATAATGGATGTAACAAAATACCACCAAATATGACAGCTTTGTTCTGCCAATGTAATTTGCTGATTCTGGAAACCAAACGCAGAACACTCTGTGCCAGCCTTAGAAAAGAGGCTTGTTTGACAGATATAGACCTGCTTAAATATCAGCATACACTACATTACATAGCAGACTTCTGCATTCATTTGTGGGTTTTAGTCACTTGTCATAACAAGGGGGGTTTTATTTTATTTAAGATGTCTCATTGTTCCTATCACTCTGGTGCCCAAGTACAGCTGGCTGTTCTCTTTGCTCCTCAGAGTGGAGGGTGATGTTACTTGATGGAGATACCAAACTCCTCTAATTATAATAGTGTTAAAAGTCATAAGTACTTCTTTTGCTTCAGAAGAGGGGGAAAAAAGAAAAAAAGAAAAACCAGCCCAAAACCTTTCTATCTGCCCACATTGTGGAGAAACCTTGAATTGGACTTAATAATGTGCTTATGACAGGTGAAAAAAAAGGTAGACATCTAGTAAGAAGGCTCTAGCAGCATAAACTGTTGACATACCTCTGGTTTTCTCTTGCTGACCATATGCCATTAAGAGATGCCCTTTTTACCATGACACAAAGCCTTCAGTATTTCCTGGTAGTCAGACTCTCAGTGGTCTATAATTGTATCTATATGTAGTCCAGATTCAGAATTTTAAAGTACGTGACTAAAAGTTATTTGATTTACCATGCTTCTGCATGCATTTGGATTCCCCAGTATCTCCCAACCCATACATATATACAGACATACAAGGCTATCTTCTGTTTACTTGCTATTGACACTGCCACATTTATCAGACTTATTTCACCTTACCTGAGACCTTCTGTCTTCCACAGTCCTTTCCTCCTCTCTGCAGTTCTCCCATATTACTTTTTTACACACTCCATTTTTCATATTTAAAGTTTTAAGATGTTTGGACCTTGGTTTTTAACAGTAACGTATTTCTTCACTTAAACATTGGTATATCTTGGTAAGGTCCTTGCGCCTTTCTACGTGCCGATTCTGACACCTTCAAGTAAAATTAACTGTAATTGTCACGTGTTACGTGTAGCCAATATTTCCACCGTAAATTCTGCCCAGGAATGTGATGTCGGCAACCCTTTCTCCTGCAAAAGAGGTGTGTTCGAAATGATCTCCCACACTATGACTCTCCTACACTCAGCCCAGCCTTGTGCGAGTTTGCTTAGAATCAGAACATCAGATGATGCTATTTTTTTTTTAGATCAACAAAAATTCATGGTACTATGGCATTTCATCTCATCGGAGGATATGAATCTCAATGAGCGGTCCTCACCCCACCGAAATGAAGAGGAGTTTTGCCACAGACCTGAATTTCACTTTAACCTGATTCTTACTTATATGGATTAAACTGAGTGAATTTCTATGGTTTTCATTAACTTGAATCACTCTACTCACAAGTCTGTTATTTTAACAGAAAATAAAACTATTTTTAGGCTAAAGGAGTGATGTGTAGCGGGAAACTATATAATAATTAAAAGGAAAGTCAAAAGTAAATCTACCCCTCAATTCAGAGTTGTATCTCTCAATCCCCTTTCATATATCTGGTATACAGTAGATATTTCTGGTTGTGTTACTAGGCTTGCTTTGCAAGTATATGATATTTTAAATGCAAATGAGTAAAGCAGCTGAGCCAAGGCCCCTTCAGAAACCCCTTAGTACTAGTCTTCTCTTTCCCTGTCCCACTGACTCATGTAGTGTGGAGTCAGTGGCTTATTCATGTCACTTTTTTCAGTCACATGGCAGAGAGAATCAAGAGGCCCTTCTTTAGACTGCTGAGGATATTTAGTTATCCTCTATTTCCTCATGGAGCCGGAAAATCCCAAAAGGCTGAATACAGAATCATAATTCTGGCCACAGTGCAGTCTCTGGAGACACTGTTATTTCTTCCCAAATGGGTAGGACATGTGAGGTTTGCTAATTTTCTTCACAAACCCAACGATGTCAAATGCCCTGCAACTGGAAGATCCCTGCCCGTACATAAACAGGGGACACAACATGCAGTTCAGGCAGGTAAGGCACAGAGAAATGAGACCCTGATTCAGGTCTTGTTTCTCTCCCAGAGAAGTGACAGCGAAACATAATCAAGGCTCCTCATGTTAATTTGCAAGCAATTATTATTGGGAGGGCAGGCTGGTAGGTGGAGGAAGGAGGCTTGCCTTTGAAGACTGGACTGTAAAACCAGTCAGGTTTGCACACTGCAAGTGTTAAATTGAAGGAGGGAGTAGGATCTGAAAACTAAGCACTTTAAGTACTGTGTCCTCTGACAAGAACAGCTATTCAGATTAGATATTGATAGCATGCCTATATTTATAGCTTCTGCTAAATGACCCAAGATGGATCATTTTCTTTGATAAAGAGAAACCTTGTCATTTTACACATTTTAGCAAAATTGCAAATTGCTGGTAATCTAGCAGTAAGATTTCTTACTTCAGTTTAAACTAGTAAACCTCTCTCTCATGCTGCTTACAAATTTCCTCTGCCTCAAAGACCTAAGACAGAGCATCTTTATTACTATTTAAGTCACAAACATGAGAAAATCATATATTTTTGTGAAATCCCAGTCCTTTTTTGAAAAGATGTCCTGGAAGTTTTGAGACTCATCCTTTTGGGAATGGCCAAGGTGGGGAAGAAAATTCTGACTTGACACAGCTCAGAACATTTCTGAAGGTCTTTTTTTTCCTTTTTTTTTTCTTTTCCTGATAGAAGACTGTATGCAATTTCAGTGCTGGGATATTTTCCTTGAGGTAGTTGGACAGACAAATCCTGGAATTGTTAGGTTCGTATTTAATTTGAGCAATGACAACAAAACATGACTGCTTTAGTTAAACTACTCATGTCTTTGACAGCCACAAATCATGCACATGCAAAAGTAAAGTTAACTCCAAGTGCAAAACTCCCAGCTACACTTCCCATTACTTTTCTCCTAGATGAATCTGGCAGGAGAGATAGTGGAGAAGCACCATATTACTTTTCCTTTGGACATTAATTTTAACTATTAAACCAGCAAAATCTAAGCATTAGGTAACATCTGCTGATTAGTGACTGAAAAGCAAGCCCCGCAGACAGATACAAAGGTGATGAGTGAGATCTTTGTATTTTCCAAAAGGTCCCAGAAGCCTAACAGTATCACTGGTCTCTGTCACAGATGGAAATTTGCTACTCAGAATCCTAGGGGGAAGAAAATCCAGTTTATTACTAAAACTATTCAAAACAATCCATCTTTTTTGAAGGCCAAAACTGAGAGAAGCTATTTAAAGTGAATTTAATGTGGCTTCCACTGCAGAGCATGGGAAGCCAAAAGAAGTTAAAAAAAAACAACATTCTGCATGCCAGGAGTCAGAGAACCACCCACTCATCTAGGCAAGCCAGAGTGCAGGGGACACAGCTGCCAGATAAAATACATTACAAACTGAATGAGATCCAAAACATTGATGATCCCAACCATCATCAGAAACTGGAGAACAAAGAGAATTTAACTACATTTGCAGAGAATTCAAACCCAAATTAAAAATGATGACTGACTACTCAGGTCAAACAACCATCCAAGATCATCACCAGGAATGCATGCAAATTAGTGTAGTCTTTACTCTTACAGAAAGTAGTTTGTATTATATGAACTATTCCATTGACTTCATCAAGGCTTTACGAGTCACAAGTCCTATTCAGAATAAACTGAGGCATTAGATTTGGGTCATGAGTGTGGTAATTTCCTTTCAAGCTCTTTAGCTGAACACATTGCTGGAGGGAGGATGAGTGGCACAAACCAGGTAATGTAATGGGTAGAGGTAGGCATTGAGTCAAGAGTTCAAGATAAGCCCAAAACAAAGCCTTTCCCACCCCTTCCGGGACAAAGGTACATATCCTTGGTTCCCCTTCAACTGCAGAGCAGTTTTAGATGCACTATTGGATATGTACTGGGCAGGATGCTTCCCCTCTCACCACCTGCAAAAGGAGATGTTTCTGCTAACATAACACAACTGGTGATTTAGCAGGTATCTGTTGCTGCCCTGCAAATCAAAAGGGTGAAGAGAAAAGCCAAGATGCAGAATACAGGGTCTCCTAGCTCTTGATTGGTCAACAGCCTTTTATGGGTACCTCAGCCCAGCATAGCTACAGGAAACCCCATCACCAAGAAGAACCATCAGCAGAAGGCCTGCTGAGGCTCCAGATCTCCAAGGCTTCATACTGGAAAGTACCTACACATTAAAGTATAGAGCAGATATAAACACATGGGGCTGTCATATCTCTTGTCCTGTGCACATCCCCAGATCATCAAGGCTATCTTCTCCATGCTGAATCCCACTCAGTTTTGCTTGAGCCTTTCTGTGCCATTAGCAAGTGTGCATCTTGGTGAGTCCTACCTTGGAAAAGCATCTGAGCATGTGCAGCTCAGATAATCCAGAAAGAGCAGCTTCAAACAGACTAGTATGAGGTGTAAAATGCATTGGTGCTGCAGGATGGCTATTTCTTCATCCTCAAAGGCAGGTAAGTCAATATTCTAATACTTTGTTGCATGGAAATATAAAATTTTACTGAGGTAGTGAGTGTTATTTCATCATTACTAGAGGGAGTTTGATTGATTGAGCCTAAAGGATGGTACTAGTAAGGATTCCTCTTGGAGCTTGTAGAAAAGATAACCTCTCCTCTCTTAATTAGAATATCCATATGTAGCCTATTTTTATTAAACGTATAACTGTAAAATATTGGTCCTCAAACCATGTTTTAGTTTTCATTTAAACATCCTTCTTCCTAAACAGTCAAAGGGATGTTCGTGAATACAGACCATTTCACAAGATTTTCAGCTGCTGCTACCTTTCCAGTTTAGCATTTCCAGCATGAGTCCCAGGGGATGATGGGACTGTTCTCTCTACTCAATCCAGGTTCTTCAGCTCCAGTCTCCAAGAGAGCTGGGCATCTGTGCTGGAGACAGCAGGGAGTTAAGGTCAGTAATACTTCACCTGAACTTGAAGAGCAGAATCAGGACAATTGAAACACTTTGCATCTGGGTAATGTTTGGCTTTGGCATAGATATTCAGAAATATTAACAGAATAAATCATGTTCTTTGATGCCTCTTATGCTTCACTATGGTACAGTACTGTCTTTTTTTTCCCCCCTGGAAAAGTTTCACAGATACTGGAAAAGCGGTTGGTAACACTCAGCTCCCAAAGCATTGTCAGAGACCTCTCTTCTAGTCACCTTCACCTAATTTTTTGCATTACATTTGCCACTTTGACCCTGACACAGATCAGGAATGGATGATCAAGGTTACTTCACCACAGTGCAAACACTGTAGTTTGTCACAAACGTAAAATAAGGTGACCCCTGAGATAGTAAGGCTGCAATTCAAAGACTCTCCTGTTTGTCCTAGCTAATGAGGAATAAAACATATTAGCCTGTAATGGGAAGAATTTTGGTAACCTTCCTTCAGGAGACACCCGGAGCAAATGCCCTTTAGCAGTTCAGTAAAAAAGGCTTATGAACATGTTTTTTTCTAAGCCTGTGTACACAATAGTGGAAATCACTTAACAGAAGTGGATTATTCAGAAAAATGTTTTGCTGCAAACTTGATGAAAAGGTTTTGGTCCTGTGGCAGAAAGCTTAGTTACAAAAGAAGAGGAAAAGAGGCTGCTCATCGCTCACAACCCCTTATCTCACAGATCTTATCAAGACTTCAGTTCAGTCCTCCCAGCACTGAAAGCAAGGAGGAAGAACTTCGCAGACACAATTACACCCTGCAACTTTCCACCCTTGAGTCTGAAAGCATGTCTCACCTGGGGTAGTCCTGACCAGTTTCGTTCAACACCAATACAAATAATTATTGCTGTTATTAGCAATATGAACAATTTTTCAGCTAGAAGGGAGTTCCAGTTGGTGAGGAATGTGGTAGCTGGGCTTGTATCAAACAGCACACATAGAAGGCCCTGGAAAGGATGCAGGAGCTTTCACCTCACCTTTGCTTTCTTGCAATGATGTCCAGTTTTCTCAGGGAGCACAGCACTCAGCTTCTCTGCAATCTTGACTCCAAACGAAGCCTGACTTGGCCCTTGGAGCCTGCTTGCCATAGGCTATGAGTTGTTTCTATAGCTGGCTGCAATCTTCATTGAATAAACGAGGCAGATACCCTTTTTAATGAATGAAACACATTCCCTTTTATTACAGCAGCTCAGGCAAAAAAATGGGGGCGGAGAGACGTCTAATAATTCAGGTATGATTAAAAAGAGGATATTTACTGGCTTGTAGGCCTTGGGGAGAAAAAACCAACACGGCAGCACAGTTTCTATATACATCCCTAGGGAAAAGTTCAAGAAATAAGAAAATGCATATAACCATTGTTCGTGTGCATTATGCAAGCTTTAAAAAAAATAGATAGGGCTGAGTTTCAGAGCATCAGGAAAAGTATTTGGGCTGCATTTAAGTGAGAAGGATTAGCTTGCATGATGTTGATTTATAAATGGCAACAACCAATCCCTTATATTCTCTCCTGCAGTCATCTCTCCTGCACAGTAATTCCCAGTGTTCCCTTTTGAAAGCCCTTGATACTCAGTTAGCCCCGAGGTATAATGTTTGATAATATAACTACTGCTTCTGTCACTGCGTTTTGTACAAACGCATTATATGTGGCCCAGAATGGTAAAGATTTATGTATGAGTATGGAAAATAAAAATCAGCATTGATTAAAAGCCCCAGATAGACCATCCAATCCCGCCCAGAGAACATCAGTTATTTTGCATTTTGACGTGGCGATTGATAACTCATAAATGCAAGCAGGAATGACAAATGCGGATGGAAACTGGCTTTGACAAAAACGATAACAGTATCAGTCTCGAGGGGCGATGGAGGTATAAGCAGGAGCTGTTTAAAATATTTAATCATTTTATGAAGGCTGCAAGATGTTGTTTGACCCTGAAGGAGTGTGAATGTCACATGGATCAGAAATTGCCAAGTCTTTGAAGTGAAATAAAAAAAATGGTGTTATTATAGATCCTTCTTGACATCCTATCATTTTTGTATAGGATTAAAAATATGTATACAAAGCTCTAGATAAAGGACTCCAGCAAAAGATGTCTTGGTTGAAGGGGAAAAAAAAAGTAAAGACATACTGTTGTGAATTTTTACTTCAAAATCCCAAAGCGTCTCTTTTATATTCTTCTGGAAAGGCATGAATAGAACCAGCAGCCCCCTAGTAAAAAGATTCCTTTGGTTTTTAACTACAGGGTAAATTACGCTTTACTTTTGTTACCTTGGGTCTGACTTTTGGTCTTCAAAGAATATCTTTTTTCCTTTTTTTCCTTTTTTTTTCCCCTCCTTGTACTTAACTGAGCAACCAGTATTGTGTGTCAATGTATATAAGTATATCCATATGACCCCTAGCTGTAAGACTACATTAAACATATTTATTTTATTAGGTACGTGCACAAAGGTATGCAGTGTGCAAGGTGTGGGATTTTATTTATTTATTTATTTTATGGGAGAGGGAGGAACTGGTGAGTCAGCAGTGAAATGATACACTTTAATTCTTATCTACATTTGTGGGTTTAAATTTTCCAGGTCTTCCAGAAGACCTGGAATCTAACCAGTCAAGAAAAAGTACCAAAGCCACAAGTAAATTCTGAGTGAATATTCCCATATGAATGAGGATTAGTTTATGTTTCACTGTGGTATATCAGCAGATGAAATATTACACTGTATATTTTCTCTTTATCTGGTGTATTTCTTCCCTCCCTCCCTCTTCCATACCCTCCTCTCTCCCTTAAGTCAATGTTTTTTGCTTTATTTTATTATTTGAATTTTGTTTAGTCAGGGGCATGTGGGTGTTTAGAAGGACATTTATTTTAAGGGGCAGATTTCTGAAATCTGTGGTTCTTTTAGGGTCTGGTTTTGTCTTGTCCTTGAAATATGCTTTTCTTTTTTCTCCCCAGTTTGGCCTGTTCCATATATTTCCTCAGGGCAATTAATCATTTAGACTCGACATATAATTTGTTTATTCAGTAGTTATATATATGCAACCTTTCTTTCTTTCTTTCCTTCCTTCCCATTAAAGATTTTGCTTTCCTACCACAGAGGTTTTCACTAAACCTCTGGTTTATGCCTTTTCACTAATATTCACTGCCAGAAGCGTGGAAAGATCTCACTTGCTTTGTATTAAGTTACCTTTGCCCTGCCCAAACCACTAGGAAATTACACATATTCAACTTCACAACAGACCCCTCACGGTACAATGCGGTCACAGCTCTTTGTGTATCCTGCAGAAGCTGATCCTTTTATTTGCTTAGGATAGCACAGATGCTTTGTTCCTCGCTGTAGAAGGGATTCTGCCTATTCTCATTTACATGTCCCATTGATTTCAGCTAAGTACATACAGTACATGGTATTGCAGCGAAGGCTGTTGGAAATATCTCTGTTATTGCAGCACGCTGCACACTCTGCAGCATATCTGCACCACAATAAACCTCTTCCTGCAGCATCCAGAGATCCTCAAACAGCAGCAGGAGGGAAATGCCTGATGGTGTCCTGAGTAATACGTTACATTTGACTGTCATTTCTGGTCTGCCTGCTGGAGCTGTTCAATCCCAGTTATTTATTAAAGAAATTTCAATGTCTTTTTTTGTCTTTTCTTTTTTTTCCTCTCCTGTTCTTATGAATTCCAGACCTTTTTCTCCTCTGCTCACAAACGAGCTTCCCTCTGAAGTCTGAATGACAAGCCGAACTTCGTGATCTTAACACAGCTCCTTACAACACACGGCTTTTTGAATACTTCCACAGGATTATTTCATGCTGATGGACAACACCAGAATGGATGTATGCTTTTGTTGTCGTTTTACTCACACATTTTCCCCCAGTATGTCCCAGTCATTTCCAGGCCTGTTGATGTTAATTTGCTAAGTCTCCTGGAAACAGCAGGAGTGCGCACTTTTCAGAAAGGACAGAATTTACCCCACAACATTTGGCTCTATTTTAAACTAATATAATTCTTCCCTGCCTTTTTTTTTTTCCCCCTGTCTCTGCTGTCTCTCTAATGACACAGGTATATGTGGTACTTGCCAAGGGGAGCAAAGTATTAGGAGCAGAAAAATGTTTACTGACATTTCACCATGTGAATGGCTTTGGGATGGCACAGGGAGTGCTCTGTGCAGCAGCTAAATCCCCACGCCAGGTCCTTGCCACAGACAGAGTATTTCCCACTCAGGTCCCTACACAGCAGGGCTGTGATTGATGCTTCAATGTCACCACCAGCTTTGAGACCATTCACAGTTTCGGGTGCAGGCAGTGGTAGGTCAGCTTCCCTGTTGGAGGAGAGAGAAATGCCCAGCTTGCTTACAACGAGCAGGTACATTCAGTTCACTTGAATTACTCATAGATCTTTCTCTGGTTCACATGTGTGCACTTTTAAAACACAAGCACAAATGGAAGCTGTGCATAGGCGGGCTACTTTCTATAGCCATGGTCTCTGGGTTAGACATCTAGCTACAGTCATTCAACTGTCAAAATAAATGCTGGTCAGAAAGTAGCAGCAAATTTTACAAGCTAGATCCATTAAATGGACCTAGCACGCATTTAGCTATCTCTGCAGCTACCACAAATGAGAGATTTTTGTGCCCACAGTATGGAAGATAATTCCACCATTGACCTTTCTACAGTCATCCCACATTCCCTGCCAGCCTTCTCCCAGAGCCTGTTCTCCATTTTCACATTAGAGCAGGGTGACACTTGGGGATACCAGTTTTATTTGGCTCAAAATGCAACACATTTAGGTAAATCACAGCAGTCATGAATTTATGATGAATGTATGGATGAATATGGGCACTTCTTTTTAAATGAATTTTTAATTATTATTTTAAAGGCTCATTTGATAAAATTTGACTATTTCAAATCTTAACAGCTAAGTAATGACAAAGCTTCCTTTGAGGCTTTTATTTCAGAGTGGATCAACTCTTAAACAGATAATGATTTGAAGTTAAAGGTAATGCTAATGGAATATTTTGTTTTACTCAGGACATCTTATTTCACGACAAAAGATTTTTCACATCAGCATCAAAAATGAAAACCAAATTAATTTAGGGTAGACCAAACTGACATGGTTTTATAACTGCAATTCTCATTTTCTTTACAGTTCTACTCCCCAAAACACCTCTAACTCCTTTTTCCCCTGGGGATTACTTTCATGTTACTCTTTAAACCTGCTTGTTTACTGCTTGTCCTATTCATCCCTCAACTCATTCCATGGGTTGCTTAGTTTAGAAACTTCTAAAATACAAATTAAATGCATTGGAAATCACTCTATGCCATTTTCAGAGACTGGAGGGATGTTCTGGTAGCTTGGTGCAATAATTGTGTCATACATACACAATTAAAAATTCAGTTTCTTGTGTCAGACAATCTGCCCTCTTCTGTGTTCTCTGCAGTCTGCTGAGGCTGCATCATATAAACCAAACAGAGAGAGAGTTTGGTCAGTGCATTTAATTCACTCTTGTTTCTTTGACTATCATTTGTTTATCAGGCAAGGACTGGCCTAGACCTTAATCAAAATGAAGAAAATGAAATTCCCACTAATTAGGGAGATCTCAGCACTTGCTAGATCTTTTCAAAGATTAAGAGGTTAATCATTTGCAGTCAGACGGTAAGAAATGAACCTCTTGTCTTTTCCTTCATCCTCTATGCAGTTCCTCCATTTCAACATCCTTGTTACTAAATCTGAGACAATGTGTAATTATACAGAAGGAAATCTCTCTGGGGTATAGCTGAAGTTGCTTAAATTGTGCTGATTTACAAAGATGAAGGATTTTTATTTTTTTTCCCCCAACTAGAAAAAAAAATACCTTTTTTTCATAATGGCAAACAACCTCCTGCAAAGTCAACTCCTTTTCTGAAAGTCATTGCTAGTTTTATAATTTCTGAGTCATTAGATAACAGATAGAACTCCACACTTAGTGGTTTCAAATGTTTATGGTCTGCAATTCATTCTTAATGAGCTCTCTCCATGTCTTTATTCTTCTTCACACCCTCCTGCTGGGAAATGTCTTACTCTGCCTTGGCTTTTGTTAATGATTCCACAATCATTTCAGAGCCATTTCTTCTGCCTTATGTAATTCTGACACTGCATAAGAGCCTGGCTCTGCAGCCTCACAGTTGGAAATGTAACCTTTAATGTATTAATTTCTCTTGCTCAAAACAATTTAACCTCTGTCTTGGTTTTGTGATTGCTAAGTGTTCCAATTAAATGCCTCTTTCATTTTTTGTCCTGGAGGGCTTGATCTTACCAGTATTATGTTTAACATACCCTACCTAGCAAATGATGAGCACTCCAGGGTCTCCTCAAGTGTTCTTTATCAATCCATTATCTATCTCATGAGTGTCTGTCACATTTTCAAAACAACAACAGAAGAGATTAATTAAACTAGTTTTAAACACTAAATAACAAACCCCACTACACATGGAAACAAATAATTACAAAGCAGGAGAAGGAGTAATCCAGGTGGAATAAATGCTCTTCCCTCAGCCCCCCCACCCCAGTCAATAGTAACCTGTGAATGCTATTTAAATGCTGAATCTTCCACATCGGGATGCAGCCAGGATCAGGAGTTGTAAGAATGTGAAAATTAATCACAGTAACAAAAAGTCTCTGTGCGCTTGTCTTTTTTTATTTCACCACCTGGCACTTAGCAAAAAACACGCCCAGCAAGTTCTGAGGATTGCTGAAGAGGTTTTGCACCAGCATCCAGCAAGAAAACATCTTTTGAACAGAAAGAGGGAGTAAGAGCGGGGGGAAGGATTGGAAAAATATCCTCAGGCGGGTCACTGCCTCTAGTGCAATCATTAGTAAAGGGTATCATATTGTCAGCTGATGGTTGCTTCAGTGGTAAAATTCCAAGTTTTCTCAGTTTCCTCCTAATGCCTTATTGCCCAAAGTCAAACGTATTTTGACCATCAGCCTTATCACATTGGTTATTAAGAGGTTTGTATAAACTAACTGGAAAAGTGGTAGGATAAGGCTTCCTTCAAGATGCCTGTTTATTCCCAACAAATATCAAAGTGCTCTCTGTGTGTACCTGGACTCCAAACGCTGCGCAAGTACCTTGAGAGCCAAGCAGAGGTAGCAGAAACAGCAGGCTTGTTTGTGTCAGAAGTGCTGAGGGCCACGCTTAGGCTGCCTACTGACACTGGATAAGTGGTGCCAACATGGCTGTCAGATCCAAATTCA
The DNA here is from genome assembly GCF_014839835.1 of Dryobates pubescens. Classification (NCBI taxonomy): domain Eukaryota; kingdom Metazoa; phylum Chordata; class Aves; order Piciformes; family Picidae; genus Dryobates; species Dryobates pubescens. The sequence continues at coordinate 12,196,873 of NC_071620.1, forward strand.
GACAGCAAGGAGTGCTTCAGGTGACCTGCCACTCCCCAGGTACCTCCATAGGCAGGCAAATTAAGTAACAATAAGTAAAGCTTAAGCCAGGCATCTGAAGGAGAGGAGATATGGCTTATGGTCACCAGTGCTGTTTGCTGATGCTCCTGGCTGTAATTCACAGTAGTTCTCAGGCAAATTAAATGGTTGTTAGTGTGCCGTGTTTTACAAGCATTATCTGAAAGTGGGAAAGGATACAAGTCATAAGGAGCAATTTCAAAGCTCATGCCATGTGCTGTGTCACAATTTCTTTTTCTACCATCCTTTGTCAGGGGCAGTTTAACAGCAGCCTAGTGAGAACCACACTGCGAGCACAGTCTGTCCTCCAGTACGCACTTTCTGGAGTGCACATGCAGGAGTAATAGCATTAGTGTGTTTCTCAACATTAGATCCAAAAGTCTCTCTCTCTCTGTACCACCCCTCCCACATAAGCAGCCAGTCTGGGTTGAGAGTGGTCATAGTTTTCCTATTTCTACCTTGGAAATTTCAAAAGTTACACTCAGGCCCACATACTCTCACAACAGGGTGTTGGTCTGAGAGCCTGACAGACCTTTACAAGAACCACCGGAAAGGCAGGCACCACTTTGTGTTCACTGTGTGTGTTCACCCATCTCCTCTACCCTGTCTCCTACAGTCTTCCAATTGTGCTCACAATGCTGCCTTCCCTGCTAGGGAAACTGATGGTTTATTTTCCTTTAGCTTTTTCATATTTCCTCTCTTTTAGTGGGATCAGTTAAGGACAGGTTCATCTCTAAAGAATCAGACCTTGTTACATAAAATACTGCAGGCTCCAGCATTATAAAAGACAGCTCAAAGTACTTACCAGTGGCAGTACTTACCAGTCCTTACCAGTCCTGTATTCCTTTAGGTTTTTGGTGTACTTCTGCCAGGATGATACTGCAACAAGCTTTACCACCATGCCTCTAAGCTTCTTGGGCTGCTCATGTGCCAAAGGTGGCCCAGCTGAATGGACTGCTGGTGGCTGAATGGCTCTACCATTGCTTGGCAGCTGTTCTCTCAGACACAGAGACACAAAGGGCACCTTATAGTTGCCCTTATAGATGTTAGTAGCTCCTGCAGCTTGAAACCCCCTAATAATCCACTTGGTAACTGGGACATATGATAAGGGACCTATGGGAGACTCAGACAGTGCCAGACCTGGCAGGTGAGTGACCAGCAGGATGCCCAAGATGTCTCCGATAGACCTAGATACCTTGGTTTAGGCAAATGAGCTGTGTCTAAAGTATCTGGAGATGTTTAGAGGAATGATGACAATTTACATGTGCAGGGCAGCCGTTATCCAAAATGCCACAATCTGGCAGTAACAACGGAAGGAACTGCGGAGAGCTGGCAGGATGGCATTGCTCCCTAGAAGTCAATATTTACAAGAGATTGCCAGACGGGTGTGCTGATCTTCTTCATCCCCAGACTAATCAAGAGCCAAAGGAAGCAGGTCAATGTTTTTAATGTTCAGCTCTCCCCTATTGCTTTATGTCCACATTTCCACATGGTAAGGAGACCTTTCCAGCAGTAATGAGATCTCAGCATCCTTTTCAATTACATTGTGTCCACAAGAAGCTGTTGAATTTTTCTTTTCAGACCCACAATTTTTACTTGCACTAATCAAAACAGCTCCTGCAATCACAGCCATGAGATTTGTTTCCCATACTTATCTCCTACAATGTCTCACTTACTTGCTTCTTGCTTAAAAAGCAAAACCCTGTCTGCTCAGAGACCGCAGCACTTGAGGAAGAAACTGGTAATTTGTAAACTGACATTTTACATTTATGGATGTTATCCATTGGCAAGCTCAACCCACAGTGTGCAATCCTTGGTAAAACTGAAATTACAAATGTTGTCCACCTTCAAAAAAGAACATGTTATTTACTGCCAAAACCCACATTTAATAGTGCTTTGGGAATTTTCTGGGAAGTATGATCTCAAGGAAGACTTTTGAGATGGGTTTCCTCACAAGACATGCCCCTCAGCATGAGACTTTTTTCTACATTCTGTATCCATGCATCCCTTGGCACAACGGGACCTTGATCCTAACTGGAATCTCTGAGCACTAGATAAAAGAAGTACTAATTCAGAATAAATCACATGGCTGGTTCATGCAAGAGTCACACATTAGAAGCTATGTTGAAACAATTATTTGCCAGTGGTTTGGAACTCAATGCTTGTTTAAAATAAAGTAATAATAATAATTTAAACTCTTCATTATGATCATTTAAACCATTATCTTTTCTTCTGTCTGTAGCATTGCATACTATGAGAAGTAAATTAGGTGAACTCTTGAGGCATCCTCTAACTTTGGAGGGATTTTATGATTCTGTGAGAATATATCAGCTATATTTCATTTCTCTTGAGAATTCTACTCTTGAGAAAATGGTTAAAAATTTTCCTACATAATTGGGCTTTCACTGGAAAATTAGGAGTTCATTTAAATAATTTATTTCACATAAAGGGTCTTTTTATGTAGAAATTTTCAACTTTACATTGTAAATGCAAGAACTTCAAATCTGGGAACTTCAATTTCCAACACAAACTAAAATCATTTAGTTTAACAATTGAACATCTTTGGAAAAAGCCTGCCCATTTTCAGTTTTAAATGAAAGAAAAACAAATTATATGTCGGCAAAATGCTCTTTTCTAATAATTTTGGAGCTGACCTCTCCAGTGAAGTTAATGGACCACATCACAAGGTATTTATTCACTATTCTCTTGGGAATTCCTCCAGTTTTACACATGCAAATGCCAAGTATCCGAATATTAAGTGTATGAACCTCTGAATATGACTTTCTGGAAACAGTAGTTGCTCAACATTTGTCATTCTATGTAGCAAACTTCTTCATCCATGGCCGACTATGATCAGACGATGAATGCTCATGCAGAGTTTCTCAAGCCGTGGGATGGGATAATACCGCAAGGAACATTTTTGTCTGTGAAACAGTCTTCTTGCAGAGCTGTTGTAAAGCTGAGCTACTCATTCTATATACAGAAGATACTGCACAGGCGGTATTTCTGTTTTCGCTGATCCAGCAAGAAAGACAAGCAAAATGGCTCTCCTGGGTTAGTATGTGTCCAAAAGCAGCAGGGAATGTAAGGATAGGTCTCTTGTGCTTCGAGAAAGGAAGTTTCTGCTGGAGCCTGTATGCCACAGCCAACATTAATTAAGAGTCAAAAATCAACTTAGGAAATTAATGGGGGGATTTTTTAAAGCTTAGCTCTGCAGAAAAATCTCTGACCTACCTGCAAGATTTTGGATGAACAAACAAACACAAGACATTTTAACTTCAATAACATTGTCACTGCTGAACAGTTACCAAGACCACAATAAAGATGCTGTCCAAAAACACATGTATGTGCATGCAACACAAAAGAAAATTCTGTGGAAATTCAGACACTTCCCCAATGGCTGTTTGCACTTAAGTGGGCTTTTTGAATGGTTACATGCCAATGAAGAAAACAACTGCCCAGCTGCTGAAGAGCACTGGCAGAAGGCTGTTGTGTAGAAGAGATGATGAAGAACTTTGTGTTTGTCAACTGTAGATTAATTATTGTCAACAAGCACCATAAAGACAACTTGTACTCATGCAGCAATAGGCTGAGTGGAACCATGCATCTCAAAGTCACTTTCTACACTGTTATTCACTCCAAGACAACAGACAGACTTTTAAGCAAGTGATGTGGGATGCCTGCTGGGAGGAACATGGACTCAGAACTACCCCATGCACATCACTGTTCCATTCTTACTTCTTCACAGTTCCCTTCCAACCATGGGTTGCCAAACAAGGAAGACCAACTCACTTGCCCCGACAGGAAAGTAGCAAGGCAAGGGCTTAGCCCTACAGCCCTACTCATTCAAGCAACACTACTAAAAGAAAAAAAAAAAAAACAACCAAAAACTTAAATTGTTATAGCTTGATTATCTTACTCAAAATATAAAAGATCTAATTCTATGGGTCTTTCTCAACCAGGAGACTCCATCATCTCTCACACTCTACAACCACATGATAATTTCTCTGGTATGGTGCTGTGTTGATGGCTTTGTTTGATGTGTCCCTCTGGGCACATGGCATCATTTGGTGTTTTCATGAAGAAAGTTCATTGTATTGTACAACACAGCCATTCTGTTCAACATTTCCCACCCTCTCAGCACTTAATAAGGAGTATTTGACAAAATATCAAAAAGGTGCTAAAGAAAGTTTGAAATAAGTAGCTATTGTCATCTGGCAACCAATTTCAGTCTTTTTTGTGCAGTGATAGATTTAATAATTTATAAATCAGTGGCATGAACAAAGCAAGAACCAAAACAGAACTACCCATTTCAAAAGTGTAAAGACAGTTAACCTTTAAACAGATGGATAATTCCAGACAGCACTGTAAAATTAATAGACCCTAAACTGTAGGTCTCAAAGCTGCAGAATACATCTTGAGAGACCATGTTTTTGAGATCATCATAAATCAATTTTTTTCTTATTAGCCTCTTATACATAAATCGACTACAAGGCCTGTTAGGCTATGAATATGTATGGCATGATATGACAACTGATCCAGTATCAAAAGTCCTGTGAACTTGCTCCTTATACCAAACCATCAGCTTCTCCACATTATGCAGAAATAGTCATGACAACAGTATGAAGGTTGGTCTGGGAAAAGGTAGAATGAGGAGATTTTCTGTAGGGAGCATTTTAGCAAATGAAAACATGGAATCTCTTAAGGAATCCATTTTTCATCTTTGTGGTATTTGTAATTCCTTTCCTCATTAAATCATGACTTTTTGGAGACATTTTAGTATCCCCAACTAAAGTATTTCAGCTTTGGGAAGAAGCAGGAGGCAAACATGAACTACTAGGAACTTGATGGCCTCTTATGCCTTTGTGAATGCACAAGCCCTACCAGTAAGAAATAACAAAGCTGACCCTACCCCAGGACAGTACAAACACTCCACAAACACACTCATGCTTACCAGCCACACAAAAAAATGCTAGAAAACTTATAGTTTCATTTTGGCTTAAACAGCACTGTTGAAAACATATCTGATAACCAAATACATTTATAAATACTAGATGTGATCAAAAAAATCAAATGAGGATGAAGATTGGGGTGGAAGGGAAGCTCAAAGAATGATGTTACATAGTTTCCAGGCTCAGATATGCCAGTCCCTGGGAGACACTTTCATTAGTAATAGGGAAGATGCTGGCTGTGGAATAAACATGAAACTTGATCTGATGATCTCCTGCCTTGATACCACATAGACCTCTGCTAATTATGAAGCTGCCTGACAAGTAAATAGTGCTCTGTATTTATAAAAACAGGCAAAATCAGCCAATTTGTCATTTTAATGACTGATATAACTTTGACTTTTTCATAAAAGAGGCAAGCAAATGAGGATCAGAGTTGCAACTTAAAAAAGAAAAAAAAAAAAAGGAAAAAAAAAAAAAAAGAAGATTTCTCTGCATTCCCAACAGTCTTTGTATTTTTTCCTCATCCCACAATGCTCCTGCAGAAATTACTTTTGGGGCTCTTTTAATCAAACAGACATGGAGGTTCTCATTCACAGTAATGTCAAGGAAGGGTAGACCATTAAAGCCAGCCTGCTGCAAACACCAGTGTAAAGCCACAATGAACTGGTATGAGCTGGAATTACATCCTCAATTTCCTTTCCTCTCATCCTGGGTAGACAATGGGACTTTATGTGAACCAAGGCAAATGTAAGGACATGGAACCAGGAGATTTGCCCTCAACTGAGTATCAGACAAATGGGTACCAGCCAGTAACAAATGGGAGGTTTTCAGTCCTCCCTGATTTCACAGAAACTCAGGCAGCATGTGCAGAAGCAGTGCAAACCTAGAGGTGACTTCCTCACTTTACACACAAAAAATTTATTTGAGCAGACACATGCTGAACAGAATATACAACATAAAGCTTCTAAGCTATATGTGACCCACTTTTACAGATATCTACAGCCCGTGAGTATTCAGTATCACATTAACATAAATGCCATTAAGTTTTGGCACTGTATCATATTTATTTTTTTAAAAGATACATAATTATTGAGAAGAGGCTGTTAACTTTTTATAGACTTTGAATATAGTCTATCAGTTCTCTTGATCTCATTTTTGGTTAAGGATTCACCCAGCAGAACAATTGTGTTGCTGCCACATTGCTTTACAAAAAAAAAGAGTTAGAGAGAGAGAAAAGTGCTTCTGCTTCATGGAGAGAGGAGAGAGACAGACACAGTAACCTGTCAGGTGTGCAGGTGCTGGGTACACACAGCTATTGATACTGACTCATTGCAGGCAAGGCAAGGCCATAGCCAACACTTTAAGAAAGCTTGGCGCCTAATTTTAATGTGTGTTATAACCTCAGTAGTTCAGCAACATCATAAAAATAATAAAGAGCAATGTCCCATGTCTAGGAAAAGAAACTATTTCTGTTGGATTTTATGTATTCAGTGTAATTAATTCCTATTTTTTAGCCTTTTTAAAGCAAGAAACAGTCACTCAGTTCTACCAGAAGAAGAAGCTTAAAAAGCTTTTTTAAAAAGTATTTTGGGGAGAAAAAAAAAGTGTATTTGTTTTACTATCTGATGATGGGATGGAGCAAAACTTTGCAGAGTGTTTAAGCACATTTTTATCCTATTGTTTCATTTGAAGCACCTGAAGCAGGCACTCAGCGTAACCAAGAGGTGAAACGAGGTTTCAGCTGCTATCTGTCTTTTGTCTTTTTTCCTGTAAAAAGAGGAGCATGTACGGTTAGTATATATTGTGCACAGAGAGGTTTACATCAGATTTCCATCCTGATATGACCAGAAAATCCCTCTTGAGGGAAAGACAATGTCAGATGCTTACAATAACTAAGTATTTTAGATGCTACTTTACACAAATGCCATATTTGACTTGCCACCACCTCCCCAAAACTATTCTTTTTCCTGCTGGGTTTAGTAGCTGAAATACCTCAGTGTTTCCACTGAGCATCACCATGTTTACAATAAAAAGAAAGCCCTACGGGATTCTCATTTGATTTCTTTGCACTGTTTATAAATTAACAAGAAATGGAGACTGTTCTGAATGGCAGAGACGGATAGAAGATACGTACACACTGGGAATTCAGTAATGGCAAAACCAAAATCATCTCTGGTGATAGGCAAATCCCTGAGCAGAGACTGCTGGTTCAGTCAAGGCCTCTGTATCCCTGCCATAATGAGGGGTCACAATGTGGTCTTTAAAACCTCACCACTGCTATAGAGGATGACTGAGGTTAAATCTTTCTGATGAAATCCCAATTCATTGATTGTGCTTTTTAGTGCTTTCTGTGGAACTGACTGAGAGCAGTAGTGAGCTGCAACTTCAAAGTACTGTATTCTCCTCAGTTTTGTAATGCTTCATTTTTAACTACATTAAAAACTAGCATTGCTTAGCCAATGCTCTGGTCTTAGTGAAACACAGAGGCCTGTGAACAAGGAAGAGGTGAAGGGCATGAAAAATGGGCCAGATATGAGAACTTTTGCACATTTGATGAAGAGTTCCACTGGGCAGCACCAGCACAACAGCATTTTGTTAACTTATACTCTTCACCCAGCCATCAGCTAAATAAACAACTCTGTGAGTGAACTTCTAAGCAGGATGCAGCCTATGCACAGTGTCCCCAAGTATCAAAGACTTTAATAATTTGTTATTTAAGACCCTGTTAAAGTGGTCCTGTGCCCTCAATCTCTGATATTTTTGTCATTTTAAAACCTCAAACCTTTTTGACGCTTTCAGTTTTTCTGAAACACAGGTTAATTCCCTTCTGAAGAACATCTGCCTGAGCAACAGAAACAGATCTTCACAGAGCCATCAGAAGTAAATAAAATAGATAGATGTTCTCTTAATCTAAATATGTGCTAAAGTGGTTTCCTGAACTGAGATGTGAACGGTGAAAATCCACATTTATATGACACCTATCTGTGAGTCTTATAGAGATAGGGTTTGGACTATTACTTCCATTAAGACCCACAAATTTCCGTTGGCTGCAATCCCCCCAGAGAATCAGCAAGTTGAAGAATTAGAAAGTTATTGTAAATGTTTGGTATGAAACAGAACTGAGAAATTTGCAGTGAATAATTTATTCAACTAATTTAGACTTCTTTTCTGTTTATGGATTCCTTGCATTGGTTATTTCGACTTGTTTGACAAACGCTTCATGTGAATCTGTTTCAGCTGGTGGCTTGTGCACAAGTTACAGATGAAGATCTTCTCTTCCCTTCATAGATACTCATGGAAGTTGAAGAACCAGCGAGGAACTGAGCTTCTGGTGTTACTGCTGTCCCCAGGCTGGGTGACCAGTGCTTCTCAAGTAGACATGTGGAAGCTTATGTAGAGAGGAAGGCAGGTGGGTGGCAGGACTAAGATTTAGGGAGAGATGGATGCAGCTGCCCTGTACCATGCTTTCTTTTCAGCCAGTGCTTGGTTCTTAATTTCAGAATTGTTCAGGATAGGCTACACTTTCATAAATAAAATAATAATTTGGGGCTATATTTATGAGTAACTTCATACACTCATCCAGTCCTAGGACAGTCTCGATTTCTCGAGCATGCTACCTTAGCTGCAATGTTGTTGCCGCATTTCAACAAATTAAAGGATATGAGCAGAGAGATACAGCTGCTCAAAAGCTACAAATATAATTTAAAAGCCTTTGACAGAGGCAGAGAGGCAAGAGTTTCTGATAAAGACACAGCTGCAAACAGCTTCAAGCCTTGAAATAATACAAGGAACGTATATCAATTTTTGTTGCTGTGAACATCAGCCACTGGAAGTTAATACCAACCTCCCCTTTGTGGTGATGAAGAGATGACATTTCCATTTTAGTGATCTCAGCAGAGATGCACTGCAGGTAGTGTTGAAGGGCATGGGGGCAATGAAGCCATGTGCATGGGTATATTCTTGGCCCACCATAAGGTTTGATCCTCCAGGAAGCTAGGCTAAGACAAATCTCTTCCAGGACTACACTTGCAGCTACAGAAGAGAAACAATATTATAGTGGAAAACCAGACCTAACTGTGTTTATCAGATCATAGTGGATCTCTTCCTGTAAGAGTCATTCTTCTTCAAATATATCTACTCATTTGTATTTAAAGTTCATGGCACAGAATATGACAGGAATGTACCTCAGAAAAAGTTGCAGTAGTTAAGCTCCTTCGAGTTTTTACAAAAAGACAAAACATGAAAGTATTTTATTAACAGGATCTAAGTGCAGATGATCTTAAATACAGGACAGAGTAAAATTATCTCAGGGCCACATCACTTAGTCTTCAAGGGACACAGAGACCTTAGTTCTTCAGGCATTCTTATTTTCAGCAGTAGGAAGTGCCAGGCATGTCTTAGTGGTTAATTGTAAGGCCATGCTTTACAGTACTTTTTAAATTGCATCACAGCATTTGTTACAAATATGTTAATCAAAGTTGCTGGCACTGTTATTTTTTATTTTCTTCCTGCAAGTTGATGATGTGTGAATAAAAGTACTTCAGTGTTTTTAATGCTGTCCAAGTCATGAAACAGAAGACAAAAATATTTTCAGCGCTTAAACTGAGGGAGGTTGGTGTGCTGTTCATAAACATGTGCCTTTAATTTTGTTTCTGTGACACGTTCCCCTCACACTTCTCAAAGTGATTTTATTCACAGAGTTAAATTGTGAAATGGGTCTTAATGAGGTATTCTGGCAGTGTGAGGGGTTAATGTGGTTTTCTCCTCTCTGGTTCCTGCTTTGAGAGATCCCTTCTATCAGAGTCCTTACTGAGCTCTAGTCAAGCCAAAGACAAAAAAGCCCTTCACAAGGCAGAGGGTAAAGATGGAAGCATATCCCATAGATAAAAATTCATCATAGTGGGTTTTTCACCAAAAAAATTTTGGGTCTATCCAAAAAAGAAAAAATTTGCTTTCCTTCACAAAAAGAAAACACTGGAAATTCTCATTTCATAGTGAAGAAAATGTTTATTTTAAGTCAAATGAAATGTTTTTCTTGGCTTCAAATTACATTTTTCAGATTTTTTTTTTCCCCATTTGCCTAGGAAACCAGGAAAAAAAAATTTGTCTCAGATCAAGCAGAAAGACTGTTTCCCTCCAATATTTCAATGCAGCCAGCCAACTGAAAAGTCAGATATGTGCATAGTTTTAGATAAAAGTAGCAATTTTTGGCTTTGCTTTGCTAAAGAAAAATGGAAAAGGCTTCATTTTTCCTGCATGCAGGCAGGAAACAGCAATATGATTTTCCACTCCTTTAGTTGGGTCTTCTGACTAAGATAGGCTGAAAAATATCCTCATACTATCTGTGGCAGAAATAGCATCCCACAAGACACAGAAGCGACCTTCTTTGAGAAGGATCCATCAGAATGGCAGATCATGTACTGGAGATAAAAGGAGGATCAGGAAAGCAGCAGAAGCAGTTAAATGGAAACAAAGTGGACTGAGTACCCGTTAGGAGAATGTCAGCAGGCAATGTAGGCCAGCAGAAAAGGGCAAGTGTTCAAGATGGCCAGCATATGCAAAATTCATTATCAGCTACTATGGTGCTTACAGTGCCATACAGCATACCTTCATGCTTGCTTTGCTGTCACCTCCTGCAGCCACTGCAGTAAAGCAAGCTTTCAGGCAACCCATGAGCTCTGGCCCTGTAAAGATGTGAACATACTAGGTGCCCCTATCATCACCATTTGCCTGGACACAGATCAAAGAACTTGTAATACAAAAGTGGATATTGTCAGCACCTTGAATCCATTCCCATGCTCCTTTATGCAAGACATGGTGTGCTGGAGTGAGACAAATGTCCTACCTGCCATCAAAGCTGGCTGCTTCTATCTTCCAACATTTCTTAGGTCATCATACCATCTGTGGGTAGCTAATAGTAGGTCAGGGCTTCAGGAGCCAGCATGCTAGAAGGTGGTTGGGATTCCTGAAAACCATCCAGGGGAGGCAGGCTGCTAATGTGCACATGGGGAGTTAGGAGTAAGGCTCTTGCCTTTCCATGGAGACACACACCTGTCTGCGACAGCACAGCCCATACTTCCAACCAGAAACCCACCTCTCTGGCTGATCAAACACCATGTGGTGATGGAGTGGCATCCTTTTTGGTGGATACACGTGCCTTGCTTGATCAGAAGCAAATTGTGGACCCACAGCAGCCAATTCCCACCTTCTGCTTCTAAAAGCATAATAATTTCATGTGTATTGGCAACAGAAATAATTGTGATGCACTGTCTGTGTCAGCATCAACTTTTCTAGCCAAAGATGTGACCTGTATTAACTTAGCCCTGGGCTGGCACAGCCTCCCTTTTCTTTGTGAGATGATCCAGGCAGTTGTCACATCTTTAAGTTGTCCACTCTTATGTAATGTCCAGAGTAATTTTCAATCGTTTTATCTCCACCCCACTTTGTGTCATTAGCCCTACTTCAGAAACACCAGTCCACAGCCAGGAAACCCCCTGGGGTGCACAGCCATAGCCATAGCTAGGGCCAACTCTTTGCAGGCACACACCTCCTCCGTGCAGTAAGCTGTCCTCACCTACTGCGATCACAAGCCACAGCAGGAATGTCTGACCCTTCTGACATCACCTCTGTGTATCCATCTGTCACAAAGATGGCAGTGGCAAGAATTCACCCCATGGGTGAGCCTGGGTGGGTAGGGGCAATGAGCAAGCATGACAGGTTATGGTACCAGGTGGGCAAGCTGGCAGTGGGAAACTTTCCTGTACCCAGACCCAGAAATGTCAAGGAATCATTTTGTTTGGAAGAGATCTTTAAGATCATCCAGTCTAACCATTAGCCCAGTGCTACTAGGTCACCACTAAACCATATTCCTAAGCACCAGAGTGTTTGGGGAGCAAGGAGGCAGAGGCCAGGAACACTCCTGCTCTTGCTGCTCTGAGAGCATCAGGCTATGCCCTTGCTAAACCCAGGTGTCTGCAGCAGCTTGAACATGAATCGAGTGCAGTTCAGTGTCCAGGCCCAGGCTAACTCTACAGGGTATGGGTTGTTTGGTTTGGGGGGTTATTTTGGAGGTCCTGACAGAAACCACAAGCCTCTGCTCTACTGCAATGTATCTTCCCAGTGGCTGCAAATGTTTTCCTCAATGCTCAAAGATATCTCAGAGTTCCTTCACAGCACTCCAGAAGCATAAAGAGAAGGACCTACCTGGCTCAAAACTTGAATGGAGAAGACAAGACTGTTTCAGGTTGTGTTATGTTTCCTCAGGAATCTAAATCTCTGAAGGGCTGATTTTTAACCAGGAAAGACTTAATTTCTGAATTATGTTGGGTAAGGCACTCAAAACATAAAAGTCTCTCTAATGTGCCACTACAATGAACATGTAGAGTACAATATTTACAATAATTTAGCAGGAGGCCAGTTGAGCTGATAAAGCCTGTGACAACTTATAAAAATACCTAAAAAGGAAAATTTATATTTTTTTTCCAGTCATGGTCATAATAAGCATATTTTCCTAGGCATGGTCTGCAATTCCTGCCTCCTTATAGAATTAATGTTTCCCAAGTTAAATGTACAACACCAGCTGAAGTGAATGGGGTGTGTGTTTGCTTTGTTTTTCTTATTAAATATAGATTTGTGGTCAATCAGGACTTGTAAAAATATTACCAAGGTGGTTACAGCCAATAATATTTCCCTTTGATAATTTTATGGCTCTGTGGTCAAGACATGAGTGTCTGGAGTGTGAAAGGAAGCAGGATCTGATTCTGCATGCCATTACCAACTTGCTGGTAATTAAAAAAACTGAAAAGTCAACAAAAAAGTGCAATGTACTCTCAGTGTAGCTGTTGCTGCAGTAGTCACAGCCAGCCACACAGATTTGTAGGCTAAATCCTCTCCACTGGCACTGTTTTCCTTCTTCTTTCCCCCTTGTCCTCCCTTTATCCTTGCAATCTTGACTGGTGTTTTTTTTTCCTTTTTTTTTTTAACCTAATCAACAAGAAACCATCAGAGATGAATAGCATTTTATGAATATCATTTTACCTACCACATGCATCTGGCCAAGACAAGCAAATGTCATTTCAGGACAAAAAGAAAAAAATTGGTGGTTAATGGGAAATTTCCCTCATGCCCTCAGGAGCACTGCCTTCCTCTCTCTGCCCTTCTGCTTTCTGCTAGGCTGCTCCCCATGTCCCCATCATACTTACAGCATCTGGCAGTCACCAACTGCCCCATCCTGGGATGCTCTCTCTAGGACCACCCACTCTGCACTGCCCTACAGATGCTCAAGCCCCACAAGGCTCACCTTAAACCCTGCTAATCTGGGCCCATGCTGACCACACCAAGCTGGCAGCATGGAAATGGGACAGGATTATAGCTGCACTAATAATTAAAGAGCAATAAGCAATATCCACAAGGGAAACAGCGCAAGGATTGCTCCTCTCCAGCTATGCCAGCAGGGAACAGACAAAGGCCTACAGGAGGGCTTTCATGCTACAGACAAGACAGAATAAAACAGGCACTACCTTTCATGATATAGTCGTGACAGTTATCCAATAGTGATAGCTCCCCTTCATCCTCTTGCTGCAAAAACTGAGATGTTGCAGTAGACCAGACATGACAAGATGCTTAGCTGGAAAAGCATAGTGATAGTCCAGTGCACTTTCCTTTCATCAACTCAATGGCCACCACATAGGAACCCCACAAGTTCAGGCTCCAGGTTGTTTAAAATGGTTCATTTGTCTGAAATATGTAACTGAATCTTCCAGAAAGAAAAATATGCATCAAAAATTACATTGTTTTTCTCCCTGTAATGAGTTGAAGATGTGATGTTAAAGATAAAAAGCAATGCTCTCTCATGAAGGACTGAGCAGCCAATCATCACCAATACTATTTATTTTTCAATCCCAAGCAGCAGCAACAGTGTAACAGAAATGGTGCCATCCCAAACAAGCCATCTTGCTTCCACCCCCTGGAGCTCGCTCAGTTCACATCACTGTGGACAGAGAGCTCAACTCAGGTCCTAGTAAAAGCCTGAATAGCACAAATATCACCCCAACCTTGCAAAACATTCCTTTCTGTTGGTCTGAGACTTGTCATCCCCAGAATGTGGGCTCACAGGCATGAGCACCCCCTCATAGGCTGCCCCAGGGTGCTGGATGCATTTTTGTTCTTCCCCTCACTTTCTGGGCAGGACAGACAAAATCCTGTTCATTTCTGTCAACTATTTCTTCCTGCTCGACAGAAGACGGGGTGCGAACAACCAGTGCTACGGAAATGGTCATTATAACTATTAAGGCTTACATGCACTTATTCTTTTATATATAATATATACAAAATTCTCATTATAACTGTTAAGGTTTACATGCACTTATTATTTTACATATAATATATACAAAATGGTCATTATAACTATTAAGGTTTACATGCACTTATTATTTTACATATAATATATACAAAATGGTCATTATAACTATTAAGGTTTGCATGCACTTATTATTTTACATATAATATATACAAAATGGTCATTATAACTATTAAGGTTTGCATGCACTTATTCTTTTACATATGATATATACAAATGTGAGCATGAACATACAATATTAAAGAGAAGCACCAAATTTTAGTGATTTCTGATCATTTTCATGCAGTGTCTGAACATAACATTTTGAAATACAAAAGTATAAAACATTTTTTCTTCTTTCTTGTCTTTTTTTTTTCCCCTGGTGGGGAGGATGAGGCAATAATTATTTTTCCCCATCTTTTTTTTTTTTTTTTTTCCAGAAAGACTCTATTAAAATTAAAAAAAAAAAAAAAGCATCAGCATCCTTTCCTCCCACACACTTTTTCTGTTTTTACCCCTTCAGATTTTTGGTGGAAATAAAATCGAATCCAATTATAAAATTGAGGGGAAAAAAAATTGATTTGTCAATTGAAAAAAATAAATGTTAAAACTTGAAGAAAATTATACAGGCATTTTCCCTTTCACGTTTTTCATGAAAAATCGGGAAGAAGTTGAAATGCTATTCTGAAGGATTTCAGTTTTGTCAGCTCACTATTTTTCAACAAATGTGTTTTCAGTCAAAAATTGTCAATCTCTTTTTTTTCTCAGATCCTTTTTCAACTCTCTCTCGCCATCTCCTTACACCGCCATCTGGCAGCTTCTGGGATGTAAAGATCCTTTTAGAATCACAGAATCATAGAATCAGTAAGGTTGGAAAAGACCTCAGAGATCGTCTAGTCCAAGCTGTCACCCAACACCTCATGACTAACTAAACCATGGTTTCAAGGTTTAGACTCAAAGTGAGGAGAAAGTTCTTCACTGGGCGAGTCGTTCATCATTGGAATGTGCTGCCCAGGGAGGTGGTGGAGTCACCATCCCTGGAGGTGTTCAAGAGGAGATTGGACGTGGCACTTGCTGCCATGGTCTAGTCATGAGGTCTGTGGAGACAGGTTGGACTCAATGATCCTTGGGGTCTCTTCCAACCTTAGCTATACTGTGATACTGTGAAGTGCCAGGAGTTTGCTGTGGGGAACGGTGTCAAAGGCCTTGATAAAGTCCAGGTAGACTACATGCACAGGCCTCCCCACATCCACCAGTCAGTCACCTGATCATAGAAGGAGATCAGGTTGGTGAGGCAGGACCTGCCCTTCCTAAATCCATGCTGGCTGGGTGTGATCCCTTGGCTGTCCTGCAGGTGCACTGTGGTTGCCACCAAGATGATCTGCTCCATAATCTTGCCTGGCACTGAGGTCAGGCTGACAGGCCTGGAGTTTGCAGGTTCCTCCATCCAGCCTTTCTGGTGGATGGGCATCACGTTGGCCAGTTTCCAGTCATCTGGGACCTCTCCAGTGCCCTGCCAACTCTGGTGCTAGAGCCCTCTTGCCCTTTCTAGATAGATTTACCCCATCTAGGTCCAGCAGGTCAGGTGCTGTAAAAGTTGCCCTTGATCAAAGAACCCAAAATTCTGCTGCTGCCACCATCCCTTGAGCCATTTGTGGATGGCATGGGCTCTCCTGTTCCTTTCAGTGTACACCCCTGCCACTGAGGGAACTGAGCAGAACACCACTTGAGCACCTGCCCCATCAATCGTCTGAGAGCCTTGAATTCCTTTTTGGTTTTCCTGGTGCCCTTCTTATCAATCTCATTGCTGCCAGCTAGGATTACCAGCAATGGGTAATAGTCAGAGGGCTGGATTAGCTTTGGTAGTCTCCTGGTGATGTCTCTTACCCGGGCCGCAGGTAAGCAGTAGTCTTCCCTATGGGATGGGTCAGGAAGACATATAGGTCCCTCCATTCCCCTCAGGAGACAGTCACCAACAACAATTACCCTTCTCTTTTTCTTTATGGCACTAGACCTGATGGTTGGTGGGGAGTGATTTGCTTTAGGCATACCCTTAGATGGTTCCTCTTCTGTCTTCTCATCCACATTGCCCTCAAGCTGCAGAGCCTCATACTTATTATGCAAGGGCAACAGGGGAGATGAAGAGGGCAGGGATGGATTCCCCATGCTTCTCCTAACAGGGTCTTGTATCCATCCCCCCCTTTTTCCAGGGATGCCTCCCTCAATAGGGGAGGTCTATAAAGCCTGCTCTCTCATATCTAACTCCCTTTTGCATTCCCTTATATTCCTGAGTCTTAGCTTCCTTTAGCTCAGCCACTAGGTTGAGGAGATAATTCACTTGATCACACCTCATATAGGTGTTGTCTCCATCACACTCCATTTCAAGTGCCAGGCTCCAGCACTCTCTGCAGCTAGCAGCCTGGACACCTGCATGTTTGTGCACCAGCTCTGCCTGGGTACCTACCATTTTTCTAGTAGCCTTTGGCTGAGTCATTACCATGTCTGGATCTCTTCAGGTAGGTAAAATTAAGTTGGAGGGGTTCATTGTTTAATATATATATATATATATATATTCCACCTGACAACTATATTTTGCCCAACATATATTTTAGGAACAAGTTCTTCACTGTGAGGGTAGTGGAATACTGAAACAGGTTGCCCAGCGAGGTAGATGAGGGCCCACCCCTGTGGATATTCAGTGGGGCTTGACAAACCTGGGCAATCTCATCTAGCTGAGGATGTCCCTGCTTACTGCAGAGGGGTTTGGACTAGATGACCTTTGGAGGTGCCTTCCAACCCAGAACATTCTATGATTTATCTGCTAACATTTTTCAGCTAATAGAGTCTTTTTCCTCCTGAATTCCACAGTGAGGACAAGGGATGGAGTGAGATCCTCTTACCCCAACCAGAACCAGGGCAATCTGATTTTCTTTCTGTACCCTACTTTTGCAAGGGTATTTATGGACATGCAAAGGTGACCTGAGTTGACAGACAGATTGCCTTCTTCAGCAATTATGGAAACATCTCCTTTGGGGAATTTTTTTTTTTCCCTAGCATTGTTTTGTGGGGTTTTGTTTGGTTGTTTTGTTTTAAGAACAAATACAGATTTATCTGGATGTGAACATGCTCCATAAATTAAATGATGTCTCATCATGGGGGTAAGAGAGGGAGCATGCACTAGGTTAGTTAATAGGTCTCCCACCTGTACGGTCTATGATATGATGATAAGCATACCCAGAAATGCAGGAAACGATTCACAAAAGCAATCAGATAATGAGGAATATTATTCTCAGAAGGTCCTTCCTGTGTTTGAACAGGGAGAACAAATTAAAAGCTCAGGTTGTGTGGTAGCTTGGAAATAGTGCACACGGTGACTAAGACTCTTATCAGAGGCAGCATTGAAATAACATTTTTCTGCTAAAGAGCTTGAAGAAATATGTTACAAAATTATTAATAATACATTAAAATTTGCAAGAGCATGAAGGCAGAGATAGTTGAGCTGTGTACTCCCAGAGTTTGAGTGGAAAGGAAGAAGTGATTTTAAGGCACAGACAGGGAGGTGGCTTCCAGTTACAGTTGCTCACATCATTAAAAATAGTAGTGATAAAAGAGGTTTGTTATGGCTGCTAGTATCAACCATGCAAAAGAAAACAGGAAAGAGGCATGTACACCTCCCCTTTATGAGAAACAGAGATCCAGCTCTGTCCTGGCTGCAGTAAGAGCAGCAGTGGCAATTGGCCACCAAAAACCTGCTGCAAACCAACATCCACCTCTGGAAATCAACAGCGGAGAGGAGTGGTAATGCCTGCAAGCAGAGGGTCCTCCTCCCATCCTTCAAGTGGGGCTTTCTAACAGGGCCCTGCACAATTTCCTGACAGCCAGCCTTGCAGTGTTTGTTTTGTAAACTATGGGGAGCAGTGCCGCAATGTGAGGCAGTCTAGCAACACACATGGGGATGACCATAAAAGAGATCTTAAGCTGCTGCTCATAGTCTGCTCCACAGAGGACAGAGATCAGTCTGAGGTGTGAGACAGCCCCCCCAAAATAGCAATGTCCCAAAGATAAAGTTCAGGTTTGCGAGTCCCCTCTCTTCTTTTAGCAAATACTCTCAGAGCTTGGAAGGATATCGAGGTTCCTCTTCAGACTGGTGTGCTAATAATTTGCTTGTCCTTCTCCCTCTGAGCTGATACCTTCCTTCTGCAGCCTCATTTCAGTGAAGTAATTATGCTCAACACATATGCATGCTCCAGGTCTGCAAGAAACCACCTTAAAGTCAATCAGGCAGTCAGGCAAGGCTGTCTGCATGGGCACTATATTATAACATGTGTCAGATGTATTTTTATTATTATATGTGTATCAGGGCTTTCAGTACCCTTTGATTTTGTGGGGAGTGAGAAAATCAGCCCTCCAACACTGGCTTACGCTTTAAAAAGCTAATCTTCATGCTTTATAAATAAACATGTAAGCACAGCACTGGTATCTTTACTGAGCACCATTCCCTCTCATTCTTGGTGCAGTCTGACATTACTTGAAAAGTGTGTGCTGTTTGCCAAAGATTTCTTTTTCAATGTCATAATATTTCCAACCCTGAGATAATATTGAGCAGCAGAAAAAGGACAGGTGACCTGCCAGAAGACTAAAGTGCTTCTGAATTAGACAAACCCCTTCTGCTTTCACTTCTAACAAAACCCACAAAAACAAACACACACCGCTTCACAAGTATGATCCAGATCTGTTATATACAGCAAAGTTGGTCAGTATAAATCTTTATTTTGTGTTTCAGAAGGTATGTTATAGAAAAGCCATCCTAACAATAAATGCTAGTCACCTGAGGTCTATAGCTTGTTTTGCAGCTCAGAAGGAAAAAAAAAGCCTCTGTTCACCCTTGGCCAAGTGAGTTACATTTTCTGCTATTATTAATGCATTGCAAGGTTTTTTTTCATATCAATTTGAAATTATACATCTGGGAAATCCCAGTACAACGGCAGTCAATGCTTTGTTTCTCTGTGTGGCCCTTTGCAATTACTAGAATGTGCAAATATAATTTAGCGCAGGTAAAATTCAATCAGTCACCCCAAGCACAAAGAAATCTCCATCTCCCAGAAAAAAACCCAGAGAGTGTTTCCCTGCAAATGGCACAAGGGAGCTGTAAGAGTTTCTAAAACAAATTTATTAGAATATTTAAATTCAAGTTGTAATGGGAAATTTAGCTCAATAGGTGAGGTGGCAGCACACTAAAATTCAGGCAAAGCAAGCAGCCTGCTTGCAAGTCTGTGGGCTCGCTTGGATTCCAGTGCTCCTTCTGCTTGCACCAGGTGATTGCAGCAACCAGGTGGGCAGGCTGCTTGAAAAGCAAATCCCAGGGGTGTGATGGAGGAAAAGGGGTATCAAGGGACAAAAAGGCCTGAGAGGAGTGAGGGCAGATGTGCAGTTCCCTTGTGGCACCAGAGATGGTGGAAGACATGATTCTGAGCCACTGTCATGCTCCCAACACAGAGTTTTCCCAAGGAGATGCTGCCTACCCGCCACTGCATGTTTCACAGGGGCTTGGGCAAAGGTTACAAACCTCAGGCCCAGAGAGCTTGAAGCTTGAGGTAAAGCATGAGGGAGAAGGACCAGAGGTTGCAGCTGGGGAGACACACTGCCTCTGCCCACCATCACCGGAAGGAGATGCCAAGCAGGCTTCCCTGGGCCACTGAAATGCCCACAGCTGCCAGAACTACTCACTGCCTGCCTGGAGATAGGCATGGGCACTGGCATGGCCAGGAAATAGGACCAGGGTTACAGCTCTATGTTTTTCATAAAAATGCACTGTAATGGGCAGATGTAGCTTTAAAAGATAAATAAATTAATTAAAAAGTGAGAGAAGAAAAAACTGCAGCGTATAAAGACACTGGATTTACTTTTCTTAAGCAGCTCCAGCACCGTAACGTTTTGTTTTCATCAAGCAGCAAAGGCTGCCCTTCACCTCCTGCTACTTTCAGTGGGAGCTTTGTCATTGCCTTCAAAGGAATCAGGATCAGGCCTCCAACATGTTAATAAGCAACAAGAATTATGGAAAGAATTACTTTTAATGTGAAGTCAGGCTGCCTGCAGTGATCACACTGTACAGCCTGTCACAGATTGCTTTGAGCTGGAAACCTACACTGTGGACTGATCTGTGGATGAGACAACTGCAAGACATTTCTTCTTGGCAGGAATATGGAAGGAGAAGGAGACGATAGATGAGTCAGCAGCATCTAAGTGCACGTGGGGATGGCTGGAAAACTCCAGATACATGCAACTCCCGTTCTGAGGAGCTGAGAGTATGTTGGAAGTGGTGTGGAGGCCTTTGCAGTTCCAGAAACGTGAGCACCCCACCAAACAAAATATGTGTTCTTCTTTTGTACATTTGAAATCCCACTGCTCTGAAAGCACCCACCTTGACATTACGAAAGTACCCTTTTTCAAGTACTTTGGAAAAGAAAGTAAAACCATTTTCTTTGTCACTTCCCTGTAAAGAAACATTCCCACTTCTCTCCCATAAGAAGGAATCTGCAGAGGAACATGTCACTCAAAAATATCTTCAAGCATATACAAAGGGGTTAGGGGGATTGTGTCCAAGGTGGTTCCCATGTTGGGTCTTTCTCCACAAGATTCACCTTGCTGAAGATGTTCAGGCAATGATTTTGTTTCATGTCCTCATAGTCCAAAGAAAGCCATGACTACCACAAGCAAACCTGCTGCAGCATGCTGCAGAACATTAGGGCACCCATTAAAGCTGAAAAGGTTCAGTCAGTGCAGGATTAAAAGGGGCTTTCACTTTTTGTGCATAAGAATGAGAAAATGCTGAGTTTCACAGAAATAAACAGCAAAGCTGAGGGATAGCCCAATTTACTCATTCACTAACCTGTGATTGCCCCCAGACGTGGTCCTTTTACCCATGGCAGGAAGTAAGATTATTTCTGTGATCCTGCATCACTATCATTGAGGTATTTTCCACTTATCGGTCTAGCAGGTAGCCTGTGTACTATGGCAACTGGTTTTCTTCACAGAATGGGCAGCTTTGAAAAACAGTCTTTGTATCCTTGAACTGACTATGGATTGTGTTTTCACATCCCTTCTGATCAAAAATGTGCCTACTTTCCTACCCACTTTTCTGCTGCTCTGGACTTCACCTCTGGTCCCAGTCTTTGCCTCCTTTTGATCCTAGAGCAGAGTTGTATCATTTCCTAGGAGTTCCTCCTCTCATCCTTCTAAATCATTCAGTCACATCCTGGTTTTTATATCTTGCCCTAAACCTTTCCTTTTGACTATAACTTACAACTGACTGTATAAAACAACATCAATATTGTAAGAGCCACATTAAAATCTCTTACAATGTTTCAGGGGAGGTGAGGGTGGGAAGTGCCGTGCACATCCCGATGCTGATGATTAAATTGTTTTCAAATTTTTTGTTAGAAGTCTCAACTGACCTGGAAATAGTAAAATGAAGGGGGAAAAAATGTGCCTACAGTTATTTTGGGAATTTCCCATGTTGCTATGACCCCTGCTTACCTTATGCTTTACTTTGGGGTATGACACTGCTCCTGGCATAGGATGAGCATTTGCACCCCCAGCTCCACAGTAAAAATCAGTGTTTACTCTGGAAGTTAAAACATCTGATGAAGAGAAAGGAAAGCAAGAGAATTTATCAGACAGAGCCTGACACATCGTAAAGATGCAGCATTGTTATCAGGTATCATTCTAACACACTCGCTGCTCTACACCACTCAAAATTTTATGACCACAGAAACAACCCACACATACATGCCAAAGTGTGACTAGCTGAAGACAGCTCTCAGTATGTTAGCTTCATTTTGCTCAAGAGACAAACAAGAGATCACAAATTAAACTGCCTACACCATTCTGATGTGAGCAGTAATGTAGGGTTTTGTCAGTGAGTCAATGTGGCTACCAAACCAAGCACTTCCCTTTTGTGGCTCCTGGTATGTGCAAAGCCTTCTGCATAAAAGCCAATCGAATAAGACACCGAGTCACTTAGTTGCCACCTAGAGACACAAGCAAAATCAGCCCCTGTATGAACAGTTGATGCAAACATTTTGTTCAGTTAATTCAGAATAAACAACAGAGTCATATGGTTACTTCTATGCCCAGGTACAGCAAGATCTATAATGCATAAAA
This sequence comes from Dryobates pubescens, assembly GCF_014839835.1. NCBI lineage: Eukaryota > Metazoa > Chordata > Aves > Piciformes > Picidae > Dryobates > Dryobates pubescens. The sequence goes on from NC_071620.1 coordinate 12,219,382, forward strand.
TTGATGTTAAAAGCATAAAATCTCCTGCTTGGAGCATCAAAGTATGCTGATGTTAAATCTAAAGTATATTCCACATATCACATGGACTGCAGCTAACATTAACAGCTTTCCACTGCAACTGTTAACATTGCTGCAATTGGACAGACACTGGCTGGGGATTTCTTCAGGGATCTATTTTTCAATTAAAGCTTAATTTTCAAGTAAAAAGATTCACACAGAACAAGACCATGCACACACCTTATTGTTGCACTGTTTCAAAATATGAGATTTCTAGCTTATTTCCAGGACAGTGTAGGGGAAGAGCAAAAGAAACAAAGGGAAGAAGAGGCTTTTTCCAAACTCCCAGGTTCAGGATGAAACAGCTATCCCAGTCAGTGTTCACAGGCATGTGGTGAGACTTGGCTGACGCAGCACTAGTTGACTTAATAAGGAGAAACGCTTTCAGAATTATTTGCTTTCTGAGAGAAGACAAACGTGAAGAAATGTCACCAAGAAAACAAGAGCGTTAGTCAAGCAAAATGAGAGTTGCTCTTCGAGCATGACTGTCTGGATATAGCATAGGTTTAGGCTTCCCAACTACTTGCTACCGAACTCCTCTGCTACCACTGTGGGGAGGGAAGGGAATAATCTTCAAACTCCAGTAGGCCTGCTGTAACTCCTGTTTCCCCTGTGCACCTGCCTCTCAGGGAGCATGGGTGCCCACAGTCACCTCCACAGCTACCTTTATTGGAGTTCAGCTGCACACATGAAGACAACTCTCCCCTCTGGCTCCAGACAGCTGCTCCTGAGCACTGCAGGGAAAAATCCATTACTGCTTCCTGGTGTTAAACAGTTAAAGAAGTTGGATATGTGGCTCTAGAAAATTAGGAGGATGAGATAACTACTTTTGCAAGAACATTTGTTTTGAATCCAAACCATTTCCCCAAGTGTATTAATATGAATTACCAGGACATTGTCTGAGGATTTACATGTGTCGTATTCCAGAAGAAATAAAGGAGAAGGCTGAGGATGAATAGTCAGGTTTAAATTAAGATAAATTGCTCCAAGTTTCTTTTTAAAATGTAAGCATGTCCATTGTTTACGATTGTAGAGTTCAAAACACCGAGCATGTCTGCTGAGAGGATATATGCCTCCCTTGCAAAACTCTTTGCTCTAGTTATTTGAAAGACATCCTGATAACCCTGCAAGGGAAAAAAACGGAAGGAGGGGGAAGGAAAAAGAAACAGAAAGTAAGTACGAGAGGGAGAAAGAGAGGGAGCAAGAATGCACAGCGTTATTGACACTAGCTAATTGGGGGAGTGGGGGAGGGGGGGGGGGGGGGGCAGCGATTGAGAGTTTTAGGCATAAACTAGAAATTAAATTTTGCCAAGATGTACCAGAGTACAGTCCTTCTCCATTTACATAATCAAATAAAAGGTAAGATTCAGCAGCATGAATACTCGACCTGCCAGTAAACTGTTTGCTTCTTATTGAGATATAGAGAGAGGAAAAAAAATTTCTTTAGGAAGTTAGCTCTTTCTCATACAGTTCATATTATTTGTGGCACAGGCAGCAGATATAGAATTTGCTACAATATATTAGTTTGATAACATTGTAGAGGGCTTCTCATCAAAATACAAAGATGGGGAATTATAGTTCCAAGGCCTAATTTAATAACAAAGTATGCTGTTGTTAAAACCATTTTTTGCCTGAGCTCTATAAGCAATGTGTGCATTGTATGAAGGATCTGGGAAGAAAAATTGAAGAATTATGCAGACAAATACCGGTATGTGGCCAGAGCTTAGGAAAATGTGTAGCTGCCTCTCAGTGTCCTTATTGCCCATAAAAGAATATTTCACACGGTCAACAGCTCAAATTTATGTGGACCCTTAGGGGTAAATTTTCAGTACAGTGAATGGGAACTCACACATGCAATCATGTTATTGTTAATGGGAGTTGTGTGGCTACTTCCACACAGTGCTAAAAATCTGCCCCTTGCTGTAGAAAGCTATCTACAGACCGCTCTTGCTCCCATTCTGCTTCCCCATCAGCAGTCCAAGGGGAGCAATGGCAAGTGGCCCACAAAACACGTTTCTTGCATCTTCTCCTTCCATCATGTCACTCATACAACCATTGGAAGGGCATGTCCCCCCCTCCCCAGTAAGGACTGCAGGACAGTAAGAACAACATCCGTTATGCTCTTGCCCTTTCCCTACTGTGGACTGCAGGTGAAGCTTCTTGTACCTCCCTCTCTCCCTGCCCAGAAACATACCACTATCTTCTCTGTGGTCTAAGTGCTGGAGACCTGACATGTGCAGTGTGTCTTTGTGACCCTCTTGTTCGTTGGGTGTAACCAACACCAAAAGGGTCTTGCCTCCATTGATTTTTCTGGCAACAGGTTTTTTCCCTTGATGCATCCTTCCAGCCCTTACTCCCATGGTATTTCTCTAGTAGTGCTGGCTGCATTCAAACAGCCATCCAATGTTTGACTCCAGCATGATAAACTAAGACCAGAGCAGAAGGACTATCAGTTAAAAACACAGTTTGAAAATAGGTAACTGACAAAAATTTGCCAGTAATTATGAGACTTTGCAAAAGGTGACATTCTAAAACTTTGATAAGCAAGTCTGAGAGCTGGAAACTTCACTTACATGTGTTTCTCCCCTAATCACCTGGCTACAGGCACTAGCACCTGAATATCCTTTGACACCATCCCTCACAGCAAACTCCTGGCCAAGCTGTCAGCCGGTGGCTTGGACAGCAGCACTCTGCGCTGGGTTAGGAACTGGCTGGAGGGGTGAGCCCAGAGAGTGGTGGTGAATGGTGCCACATCCAGCTGGCAGCCAGTGGTGTCCCCCAGGGATCAGTGCTGGGCCCCATCCTATTCAATACCTTTATTAATGATCTAGATAAGGGGATTGAGTCCACCATTAGTAAATTTGCAGATGACACCAAGTTGGGAGCAGATGTTGATCAGTTAGACGGCAGAAGGGCTCTCCAGAGGGACCTTGACCAGCTGGACAGATGGGCAGAGTCCAACACGATGGCATTCAACAAGTCCAAGTATCAGGTGCTGCACTTTGGTCACAGCAACCCCATGCAGAGCTGCAGGCTGGGGTCGGAGTGGCTGGAGATCAGCCAGGGAGAAAGGGACCTGGGGGTACTGGTTGACAGCCAGCTAAACATGAGCCAGCAGTGTGCCCAGGTGGCCAAGAAGGCCAATGGCATCCTGGCCTGTATCAGGAATAGAGTGGCCAGCAGGAGCAGGGAGGTCATTCTGCCCCTGTACACTGCATTGGTTAGGCCACACCTTGAGTACTGTGTCCAGTTCTGGGGCCCTCAGTTTAAGAAGGATATTGAGACACTTGAATGTGTCCAGAGAAGGGCACTGAGGCTGGTGAGAGGTCTGGAGCACAAGCCCTATGAGGAGAGGCTGAGGGAGCTGGGATTGTTTAGCCTGGAGAAGAGGAGGCTCAGGTGAGATCTTATTGCTCTCTACAACAATCTGAAAGGAGGTTGTAGCCAGGTGGGGGTTGGTCTCTTCTCCCAGGCAACCAGCACCAGAACAAGAGGACACAGTCTCATGCTACGCCAGGGGAAGTTTAGGCTCGAGATGAGGAGAAAGCTCTTCACAGAAAGAGCTGCTGGCCATTGAAATGTGCTGCCCAGGGAGGTGGTGGACTCACCATCCCTAGAGGTGTTCAAGAGGGGATTGGACGTGGCACTTGGTGCCATGGTTTAGTTAGTCATGAGGTGTGGGGTGATAGGTTAGACTTGATGATCTCTGAGGTCATTTCCAACCTTATTGATTCTATGATTCTATGGTCAGTGCCAGATATTGCAAAATTTGGAATGAAATCATGAATGTCAACAACACCAGAAGCTGTTGTACACTGGCAAACTTCTTTGCTGTGATAGCTTAAACATCCATAAGAGCTTTGTGTTAGATGGTCACACCCTGTACATATCACTATGTCCCCATGCTTGGTTATAAGGCTGGATGTGTAGTACACTATGGCCAGGAGTGCAGTCAGCCAGTCAATATGAGCCTGTCCTTCTTTCATATCCTGATATGAAGCATAGTTGAAAAGGCTCCAGTGTTTAGGTTGCTGATGGGTCAGCTGAAGCCCACTTGTGCCAGGTTGATGGTTAATGCGTTTCCTGCCATGAATCCGGGTGTTCTGCACTGGTTTCTGAGGTTTCTAGTGTGGAGCAGTGGTTTGTTTAAACTTTTTCAGAATATCATATATCATTTTAAAAAAAAAGAGCCAACACTATAAACTTATTTGTATCTGCCAAGAAGTGAAAAGAAAAATTAGCAATGTAGAAGGTGCTCTTCCTTAGCAGCACTGGCTGGGCACCATTTGTGAGTGGGCCACAACCATGGAAAGAATGTATATTTTACTATGTGCAGATGTGGAACCATCCTACACACAGATTCTCTTCTCTGTGAAGTAAGATCCTACACAACAGCAAGAGAGTCTCACATGGAGGGAAACATATGGCCAAGAAGGTATAATTTTTGTAGGGTGAACCTTTAACCTGTAGCACAGAGATCTCCTGCATGATGTAGGAAGAGCTTTCATGACCCAGACTCCTGTCTGGTTTTTTGCATCACTGGCTAGAGATCAGATACCAATTTTATTTGCCACCATTTAATTTCTTCCTTTTTAATTAGATGTGGTAGGTGCTCAGAATCTTGCTTGGGATTGGTTCACAGCTCATCATATTTCTCAAACTATGATGGGACAATTGGCTATTAATTCAAAGCAGTGCTAATAACAGTCACTACAGCTACTAGGGGAAACAAATAGAAAGGCTGTTGAAAGACCTCTTCACATATATCCCTTCCATGCCATGCCACACACCTTCCAAATAACAGTCAGAGGAAGCTGCCCAGTCATTCCTTGAGCAAGGTCATGGCACTGAGGACCCTGCAAGCTGCAATCCTCCTTCCACGCCAACCTTTGTGAGGAGCAGAATGCTAGGCAATCACACCAGCATCTTGCAGCATACAGAGAGAGCAGGCTGTAGCAGGCTACAACAGGACTCATGGGGGTGAGAGGAGAAGTTGTCTGTCTCATGACACAACTCCTTAATATTCTAAGGTTTTGTTCTTGGAAGTGGGCTCACCCACCTTCTCCCCTCCCTCTTTCCTTCATTTTCTTCTTCGATATGCAGCCGTGCTCCACTATACTGCCTGTGTGGGAATTGCCTGCAGGTCCTGATGTAATAGCTGTGCCATATGGTCCCCTCACACAGCAGGAAGGTGGAAAAATCCAGAAGGAAAAATCAAACAAACAAACAAACAAAAAAATCCCAAACCAACAGCAACCCCGGAAAACTTTCTGTATGAGCGCGGCAAAACTACAGCTGTGGCCACAAACAGAGGCAACAACTGGAATATTACACATGATGCATAGGGCATGGCAACAGTACACAGCTTCCCCAGAAGGCAGATGAGCTCTATGTCCCATTTAACTGAGAAACCTCCCTACATACCATAAAGCTCCATTAAAGCACACAAGCAGGTGTGGCAACCCTGGTGTTTTCAGTGGTAGATCACTCGTCTCCTCTCGCCTCCAAAGTACCCTCCACTGGCTGCCTTTCTCCAGGTGTTTGCAGAGGAACCTAATGAGACTGATTGGGACATGCTGATCAGCTTTCATTATAAGCTGTTCTCTAGCAGTCCAATTAATCAAGATAATGGTATGTGCTGTGCATGTATTTTATGGCTGTACCCAGTTTTGCTTTTGAAACTAAAATAAGACACCTGTTTTCCACACCCTGTCTTGCTGAGTAGTCCCTTTAAGAGCATAACCTTGTTATCAAATATATGATATACCATCAGAGCTGGGGAGCTTCATACACGCATAAATATCACTCTTCCAGTTTGTGCTTTTTATACTAGCAGAAGAATCTAATGGAAATAAATTCAGTCCATGGGTCAATTACAGGCTTATTTTCATATTTATGGACTTAATACTTCCACACACAAAAAGATTCTAATGATAGCCTAAGGCACAGAGTAATCAAAACAACAGCTATTGAAAGGGAAGGAACCAAAGAAAAGTACCACTTTGAAATTCTACCCCCATCTCCTGACGCTGTTATATACGCTAGGTAAAAAATGCTTTTTCTCAAATGAGTATGATTTTTACCTACTTACCGTCAGCATAAAGTTAAAAAGAAACCAAAGGCAAGAGTTGTTACCAGAACAAAAGCCACACTTCTCCCACCTCCAAACTCAATAAATAAATGCTTTGATATGAACAATCAAATCTCCTTCTTTCTTCTTCCTCCTTGTCCCCTGTGTCAGCTGCTAAAGGAGGCAGGCTTTTGCGCTTCCTTCATAAGCTGGTGGTCTACAGGCTCTGCAGTGACTGAGAGATCCCAGGGGCACCCTACCATGTGATGGTGCCCATTCCTTGCTGACCAGCTGCATGTGTCTTTGGAGGCTTCCCCACTGCCTTGGGGAAGGAGAGAGAAAGACCAGATTTACCTTACTCTGTAGAGCTGCTACAACAGGCAGCAGAGAGTATGGACTTCAAAGAGGCTAGAAGAACTGCCGTCCTGCCCCTTCTAGCCTGGTACTGGCCATGGAGGGGGTACTCCCTGGATACAAAAAGGGAGCACTCCCTCCCCTGCTGTTATCACTTGAAGCAGCCTCTTCCAATATAACTTAGCATTCACCTCTTATGTATCAGCAGTGTATATAGGTATTTGTTATCCCAGCTTGTTTTCATGTATATTTTATGTACCAAGCAAGGATGTATAAGGAAAGAAGAGAGCATGTTTAAGCTTTCAATGCCAGCTGAAGCAAGATAGACTGCACAAGCCATCACTGAGCACTTCACACATTGCAACTTCATCGTGCTGTTCCTGGACTTGGTTATTTATTAACAGTCACTCGGCTGGAGCTTCTTGCATTTGATTAGATAAATGATATGTTGTTACTTGGAGCATTTTGTGAAGTCATAATAATCTCTATTGACAATGCATCTATTAGTTTGGTGGAATGCTTTCTAGCTATCAAGAGGATTTTTATGGATCTGAATTCAATGCAAAGGGACCTAAACCTCAAGCCTTAGTTCTCTAGAAATCTGACATGAGAAATAGCAAAAGAAAATGAAATATTTTCCTCATTTGCTGATTATTTCCACAGCCTCTGAATGCCTATGAATAAACTGTGCCACACCACCTGACACAAGAAAAATAGCTATACAGGAAGCTTAATATTTGCTGTAACCTCAGTTTCCTGGAGCTGGAGTGCTCCCTTAAATAATTTACAGCTCTAAAAGTGAGATAAGACTATCTCCAGTTCTGGCTTTGTTGTGTGTGTCCTGGGTTATTCTAAACCACTTTCTGCAAGGGACATCCATCATTACAGACCCAGCTTTACCTTCATCCCACACAGACATCTGAGAGACAGCAACTGGAAAGAATGCCAGAACTGGAGATGGTCTGACGTCATTCTAATTATTGTAAATTATTTAAAGAAGAATATTACAGTCAGAGTCTTAGTCATTTGAAAATGTTTGCTAGAAGGTCTAAGAGGTCTGGAGTGACAATCTCTAGTACACAGACACAAAGAAAATAAAGTACTCTCATTTGAGAGGGAAGAAGTACAGGAGAAGTATAAGGCAGGAGAGGAAGGTCTTCAATTTTGTGCCACAGGATTCTCTATAACGAAGGGAATGACTTCACTCAGGAATGACTCCATTGGTGTTTGTTACATTTCAGTAGCATCAATAACATCAATGGTATTAAAAGCAGCAAAACACCTGGTCTACCTAGACCCAAACTTTTACCTGGTCCACTTCAGCTGATGCCACCAATAACTAGCATTAGATTTGCTGTGATACAGTGGGCATAAAAGTTCCAGAAGCTACCAAGACCATTTTGCTGCAGATATAAAGGAAGCAAGAAGGGAAGAATTATGAGGACAGTAACAACTGTTGTGATAGATTTGGATATGGAACTGCCTTGGCAGCTGTGACCCTAGAGTGAGTTTAGTGGTGGGCAGTGGGGAGCTTCCTAACCCAGAGGGTAAGAAGGTAGAGGAGCACCACAAAGAGCATCAAGCTGACCTCTTGCCTGAGGGACTGAAATGGTTTGGACTGTGATCTTTTCAACTGCCTTCTCCAAATGGAAATTTTAAAGACAGTGCAGTAATGGAAAAGACACTGGCAATGTCAAGAAATGCTTTCTACGCAGTATTACAAACTTTCACCACAGATTACAGCATGTGTCTGCCATACGGGCATTATCTCATCTCTTTAAAAGTCGGGTAGGTTCAGACACGGAGAGGGCATCTCCAAAGTCACATAGAAAGCTGAGAATTAGGCCCCATCAAGTTGCACTTTGGCAGTGTAAGACATGGTATCTGTTGACTTCAGTGGGAAGCACAACATTAAAAAAAAATTTAAAATTACCCAGTGTCACTTGAGGTGTTCTCCACTTCCACACATGTGCTCAGGGCAATATATACTAGCTCCAGGTCCCCAGACCATGGGAAATGGCAGGCTTCCTGCATGGCCGATTTGGTTGTGTTCCTCATTTCAGGCCATTGTTCCAGGATGTATCTTTTGTTTGGGCCTTGGCAGGCAGTAAGACAGAGAATGCTAATGAATATCTTTGCTCCAAGCACCATATGAGAGGTATCTCATTTTCATTTTCTTTGCTGTGAGCCTCAAGTTTTAAACTCTGCAATGGAAATGAAATTCCCCTTAAAATGATGGGCTCTCCCCTTTGTGGAGATGGTTGAAAGCCCTGAAAAAGTCACTTTTAAGGCAAAACTGCACAGCCTTAAATGCTAGAGAGCAATACTGACATGCAGTTTATTGTTCCAGAATGGAAACTCTTCGATATGTATTGGTAAAATTAGAAAATTCCTCTTCTACAATTCAGACCTCAAGTACCAGCTGTATGTAGAGATTTGATACAGGTGATTGTGTTGTTTCAAAATCTTGATTTCAGTATGTTTCATCTAAATCTTTACTTCAGGAATCATGGGTGATTTCCTCACTTATCACAGTATCAACAGTATCACAAAGGTTGGAAAATACCTCAAAGATCATCAGGTCCAACCTGTCACCACAGAATTCATGACTAGACCATGGCACCAAGTGCCACATCCAATCCCCTCTTGAACACCTCTAGGGATGGTGACTCCACCTCCCTGGGCAACACATTCCAATGACGAATGCCTCTCTTAGTGAAGAACTTTTTCCTCTCCTCAAGCCTAAACTTCCCCTGGCGCAGCTTGAGACTGTGTCCCCTTGTTCTGGTGCTGGTTACTAGAGGGAAGAGACCAACCCCTTCCTGGCTACAACCACCTTTCAGGTAGTTGTAGAGAGCAATGAGGTCACCCCTGAGCCTCCTCTTCTCCAGGCTAAACAATCCCAGCTCCCTCAGCCGCTCCTCATAGGGCTTGTGCTCAAGGCCTCTCCCCAGCCTTGTTGCCCTTCTCTGGACACGTTCAAGTGTCTCAATGCCCTTCTTAAACTGAGGGGCCCAGAACTGGACATAGTACTCAAGGTGTGGCCTAACCAATGCAGAGTACAGGGGCACAATGACTTCCCTGCTCCTGCTGGCCACACTGTTCCTAATGCAGGCCAGGATGCCATTGGCCTTCTTGGCCACCTGGGCACACTGCTGGCTCATGTTTAGGCAGCTGTCAATCAGCACCCCCAGGTCCCTCTATCTGGGAGCTCTCCAGCCACTCCGACCCCAGCCTGCAGCTCTGCATGGGGTTGCCATGGCCAAAGTGCAGCACCCATCACTTGGACTTGTTGAATGCCATCCTGTTGGACTCTGCCCATCTGTCCAGTTGGTCGAGGTCCCTCTGCAGAGCCCTTCAACCCTCTATCTGACCAACATCTGCTCCCAACTTGGTGTCATCTGCAAATTTGCTGATGACTGTCTCAATCCCCTCATCCAGAGGGAGAGGTTCTCAGTGGTGTTTATCAGCAGCACCCTCAGTAACCCTTCTTACCCCAAATCTGCAAAGAGTGTCTCATATATATATATATATACATATTTCATCCAGCATGGCACAGAATTCAGTTTGTCTTAGACTGATCATACTTGTCTAGTGCAAGCAGAACTCCTATTTTTTAAAGTTCTCAGGAAATGTAACCAGAACTTTGGTGCCTAAGTAAATCATCATCTTTTCCCAAATCTCTGGCCCTCTGCTGGCTGAGATTTTCAGAAAGTGTGCAAGAAGTGGATGTGACTTTCAGCAGGCATGTTGAGCATCCACAGCCACCACCGCCTCCCAGGGAGCTCCTGCCTGTTTGACAGTTTTTTAAATCATCAAGTCATTAAGCTACTATATAAATTAAGAGCAAGAACCTAATTTTAGTACCTGTATCTGCAATCTGTGTGCGCTTATTGCCATCATTTCAAAATTCCACACACCAGGCACAGAGCAGGACTTGCTCAACCCTAACATCACACATCGGCTCATATAGTCTTGACCATTCCCTTTTGATACCTTTACTAAGAAAAGTTGTCCATGCCCACCCCTTTCCTGAGTCTTAAAAAAACAACAGTAGACATCTTGGTGGTTTGCACATACGTGCAGGCAGGCTGTGTGTACATGTGTACACACACGCTTGCATGTGTGCATATCTAAATCAAAGTACCACAAAAGCTTTACTGCGCCCTAATGCACATTGTGTATCATCAGTGGAAGTTTTCACTGTGCTCACAGAAAAGTGTGTGTGTGTGTGTGTCTGTGTGTGTGTGAGAGAGAAAGAGCAAGAGAGACAGACGGAGAGAGGGAGAGAGAGTGCACCAGGAATTATCTATGCATAAAGAAATTAAAAGAGAATATTTTTCCAGAGCAATTGAAGCCCATCTCCTGAACAATGACGACAGCTCCTCATTTTCGACAACAATAGAGGGCACGTAGGAGTCAGCTCATTAGAATATCTGTGGCTCTTTTCTGTTCTCTCTGCATTAAGCCCCCATAATGTCAGTTGTCACTTATTAATGACAATTAACTAGTAATCAGCAGTGAGACTCTTCGAGGTGGTCCTTGCCTGACAGGTGAAGAAAGAGAACATTGCGTAGTGCCATGCAGTGACATGGAACCTTCAAAGGGAGCACGGCATTTCCATAAATTATTTCAGAAAGAAATTTTCTTTTAGACATTCTCTTTAAAGCATTAGGATCTTTAACCCTAGAAGGACTATACAGTTGCAGCTGTCCTCCCTCCCCCCCTCTCCTTATCTCTAGTATTGGATAAAATTGGAAGGCAGCCTGATCTGTCATGTAACCCAATTCCCATCTGGGGCTGGAATAGCTATCAACCCACTCTGCTGAAACTATAAATACCTTCCCTTGATACTCAACCTTAAGTGCTCACTTAAAATGATGCCCAGATATCAATAGTGAAGTTGCCAACTGAGAGCAGCTAGGTGGATGGCCAGTAGAGACTGCGACACATCTATTAGAATGTCTTTAAAAATTAAATTACTTGCAAGTGCTCAATTTATGTACATGCATAGCCTATGAAATTGCAACACCTTCTCCCTCATTTCTGATGGCTTTCACGCCCATTTGCTGTGTCTTGTCTTAAATGAGATGGCAACTACTATTACTGTATGTTTTTACAGCAACCAGCACGCTCAGGGGCCTGGACCCTGATTGTTATTGCAATACAAATTTCATGTAGTGACTGCTCACTGAAGTGAGGGAAAAAAACCCAACCATCAGCCACAAAACAACCCCTAAATTTCTCCCAGGAAAACTTTTTCTTTTTGCTCCTCACCCCATCTTATGCAACACCAGATAAAGAGCACTCACCATCACTTTTCATTCCAACTCTTTGCTCAGGTTTCTCTCCTTATGTCTCCTCCTTCTCCCTCACCCTCCAACTTTTGAACAGGCAATCCTATGAAGTCTTTAGATTGACTATGTCAGCTATCCAGTATAAAACCTTGTTTCCTTACTGAGACAAATTCAGCCTCATTCCACGCTTTTTGCAAAAGGTCAGAGAGGTTTCCAAATGCCACTCCAGCATGCTCCTATTGCCCAGCACACACAGCCCTGCCTTGAGCTTTACCTAGCTGCTCCCCCCCACTTATTTTTTTTTCGCAACTGGCAAACAGGCCTTCCAGCCTTTCCCTGTTTACTCCTCTCAGTCCCAGCTTTCCAAATCTCTTCCATCTACTCTTGCTAACAACAATTAATCTCCTGTGATTTCTTTTTCCCATCTTTTCTTTCTCCTCACAGTGGATCTCCAAGTTCCTTTTCTTTTTATTTTTCTTTTTGTGTGCTCTTTTTACCCTTCTGATGTCTGCTGATCATTAAACTCTGTTCTTAGTTGTTCCTCAGTCCTATTTCATCTTTGTACTTTTCCAGACTCCCAGTTGTCAAAGTACACTTAAAAAAATGTGAAATGTGACACTCACCAACCCCCAAAACTCAGGCGGAGGATCCCCATGCATTGTTAAGTCTAGACCTGCTGCCTTTTTTAGAGCAGAGCTATCTAATTTTTCACATTATCCCTCCACAGAGAAGCAGTGATGAGAAACAGTAGTCAGTTGATGCTAAATGCTACAAACTTTAGCAAGATAGCACTTTAGAGACAGCTGAGAATACAACTCTCCCTTGAACATAAAGACACACATGACTGCAAAAAGAAATGTGCTATACAGTGAATCCTTGAACCACATTTTATCATCATGCTACACACTCAGATACTACTATATATAATTATTAATACAATGTGCCCATTGCAAACATGCTGAGTGTGTTTGACCTTGGACTGCCAAGTAATATACCACTTGTGGGCAGTGGCTGTGGCTGCAGTGTTTTTTAGAGCCAGCATTTGCACATTAATAAACTTAAAGCTTGTTTACTGTGAGATTTCTCCAGTTAAACCATTAGAGTTACACTGGTACCATTAGGAAGCTTCCCAAGCACAGCAGCCCTGGGCAGTTTTTCTTATTACAGAATAAAAGTGGATTTTTCCAGTGTGCCTTAAATTGCTTCCAAAGTACTTTAGTCTAAATTGGAAAAAAAAAAAAAGAAAAAAAAAAGCCAGAATGAAAATGCCTAAATGCCTAGGGAATGACTTATACCAGTGAGGAAAGCCATTAATGAATCTCACAGTCTGCCTCCAATGGGTCTAACTTTCCCTTGGAACATGGGATAAGCAGAAATGATACACTGCACAACTTTTTCACCTTTAGAAGTACTAAGCAATGAGATGTCATAGACCCTGAAACCGAAGGGAAACATTTTCAAGAGCCACATCTTGTATTGCCAGGCATAGCGAGCTAAGCTGAAGAGGTCATCTGAAAACATAAAACTTTGTACTCCTTTTTCAAGATCAAAATCCCCTGCTGTCCTGTCCCTCCCCTTCCCTACCCACAAACTCCATGCGGAATAACTGATCTGCAGAGCTGCTCTGCCAGTTCTTGCTATGCTGGAGATTGAGGGATAGCAGGGAGAAGAGGATGTTTTTGACTCTCAGCCTGTAGCAGTACTTCCATGACAACAAAGAAGATGCTACACATTGCATCTGTGGAGTGATAAACTAAGCCTAACCAGGACTTCAAGAAGGTTCGTTTTTATACTGCTACTCAGAAATCCTCATCTTAACCCATAATCTCTTTGCATGTCCCAATACACAGTACAGTACTGGGGGGGAGAGAGGAAGGTGAGAGTGGCAGAAATCTTGTTTTTACCTAGCTGGGTTTCTCTTTAAGAATTTAGGATTTTATAGCAATGATGTCCACTAGATGCAGAATGGTGGCAAATGTCACCGACTGAGCCTATCTGGTTACATCTGAAAACAATGCCAATTACCAAGATACAGCAATGTATCCTGCTATTCAAAAATACAAAATACCATGGTTTCAAGCAATTCAGCAGGACTGATATTTGACCCCATCACTATGTAGTCTTGAGTACCCACACTCCTCTGAAAGGAATGTCACAGGGTGAAAGGATTCTGAGCATGGGGAAACACAGAGTCATAGAATCATAGAATGGTTTGGGTTGCAAGGGACTTTCAAAGGTCATCTAGTCCAACCCTTCTGTAGTGAGCAGGGACTCCTCCATTAGATCAGGCTGCCCAGAGCTCTGTTGAGCTTGAGCTTGCAGTGATTTAGCACTCAGTAGTCCATTACTGAACTTACTTGAAACTGCTTGCTCTTAGCTATTGGATCTTCCATCCCAGATTATTCTGGGCTGAACTCAATTACTTATTCTGATTATAAACTTTCTGGGGAGTAAGGAACTGTGTCTGAGAGCATGCTCTAGTGGCTAGACCTCTGCCTGCTGGTCAGGAGCTTTGGCCACTATTTCTGACTTTACAATCTTTAGCATGCTGCTTCCTGGATTCTATCATCATGTGTGTCATCTTCTGCAAAATAACTATGGGTACCACCCCACTATTTGCGCTTCACAGACAAGCTCCAACACAAACTTCAGTTTGTACATATTCTAAGGAGGTTTTGGACAAGTTGTCGTGTACCAAGAGAGAAGTCCTCCACCTGCATGACCTTGAAGGCTGGCCTCTATTTGCTAAATATCATCCCATCAGTCCTTAAGGTTTCATAACGTACGCTGTTCTGAGCAAATCCATCAGCTCTGGACTCCTACAAAAGCAGATGGGCTGCAGGTAACTAGACTCCAACCCTTCCTCCTCAAGTGGTCACATGGCATTTAGCTGCAGGTGTCCTACATCTGACAAGCCTGGTCAGGAACCTGCCAGGCTTTCACCTGCATCTTCAGATAATGCTGATACCACCACTCTGGACAGAAATACAGTGCACTGTCACTGCATTAATTTCTTTTCACAATCATGTGATTTTTGTTTCTTTTTTAAGAGAAGGCAAAGAAAAACAGAGGTAGTAAGTACAGTAGGATAAAGACACATTTTGACCATTCTGACCCTGATTTGGCAGGGGGGTTGGACTCAATAATCTCTGGAAGTCCCTTCCAACCTCTAATGTTCTGTCATTCTGTGTGACTCAGAAGGTCACTACATGGAATAGAAGAGAGGCGTGTTAAAAAAGTGATCTTCACAACAGAGATGGCGTGGAAAGCTTCTGGAGCTTCTCATTTTCAGTGGGAAGGACTACAGCTTTCATAATCACCATCTATACTTGTCTGAAAATGAACAGGTCAGTTAGCTATGTATCAGTGTTTGCAGTTTGGATCTCTTGCTGCTAAAACTATCCTAAAACTAGTTTATCACTAGTCAAACAAACACCACCACCACACCAACCCCCCCAAAAAAGCCCAACAAAGCAAAACCAAACAAAGCTAATGAAGATGCTGGATAAAGAAGCAAGTTCAATGATTGATGCTAATCTCAGGTAATCTGCATCACCTAAACAGTCTTTTTGAAAGGTCTCCCTTTTTAAAACACACCCAGTTATGGGTATTGAAATTTTCACTTAAAGGCAAGATTACCTTTTACTTAGAACAGCACTTTTCATCCCAAAATGTGGTCACTCTAGCTACCTATAGGATTGAAGAGAGCTATATACGGTGATGAAGACAAACTAAGCAAAGCTACGCACATGAAACATGATGAAAAGAAACTCAATCAAAACAGCAGGGAAAACAAAAATGTGGAAGAACAATATTATCTAGATTAGTACCTGGCCAGTAAATTGGGGTTAGCATTCTATTCTCATACATGGACAGAAAAGGACCCTGCTTTTAAATTTCAGTGAACAGATGGTGAAATCCCACTTCCTGCTACTTTCATGCTGGGAAAGTAACTCAATACTGCATCAGCCAGGAGACCGACACCTACAGAGCTGCAAGAACACTCCACATGGAAATTGGCCTCTCCTTGGAGATCTCCTAACCAAGACCCCTGCCATATTATTTAAAGAAAATATCACATGCTCAAATTTGAGATGGCTTCGGAAATTGCAGGCAGAAGCTGATGCAGTGTGCTTTGATTAGTCTAATGCAAGATAATGTGTATATTTTTATGCCTTTACACTAATTGCAATTGCATTTTAGTGGCCTCCATGGCAAGGACAGATTATGTTTGGTGTCATTATTACCAGCATAACTACCCAGAGAAAGCCATAACAAAGTTATGATGCAGAAGACATTAGTGAATATCCTGCCAAATGCTATTAACAAGGGGGGGGGGGGGGGAAAGTCATTTCATTCAGGACTAATGTCATCAGTATAGAAATCTCTCAAATCTGCAGTAGTTTGCTTCAGCTTCAAAACAGCAATAGAACAGAAAAATGCACAGAAATAGGAATCAAACCTGTTAAGCAGACACACCAAGATCTTCCCGCAAACAGATAGAAGCAAACGTGCAATGTTGAGAGGACACCCAATGCTGAAAAGAATCAGGAATCTCTGAGAAGAATCAGATACAAAGGATTTTGAATAAGTCACAAAATAACTATGAAGGCTTACAGAGGCCACTATGGGTTAAATGTAAGGCTCCAACATGTCCCTCCTTCAAGACCAGTCCTGAAAGGCTATGTGGTCTCCTCCATGTAGTATATTTAGTAACTACTAGTAGAAAAGCACAAACTTACCTTTGCTGAAATCTTATCTAAATCAAGAAGAAATAAACCTGCAAATAGATTTTGATGAAGAGAGTAACTTGGCTTTTTCAAAGGATTTTTAAAAAATATGTGATGTTCAAACAAAAGAGGCAAAAATCCAAAACCCAAAGATCACACTGCTGTTGTGCTTCATTTTGTTAAGTAAGTGAAACATTGGAGCCATCAAATTTTCATCTACTTCATATTTCAGTCTCAGAAAGTGTTACATCAGCATAGTCGCCAGGTAAAGCTGCTAGTTTATTCTAAATGGACTTTCTTCAGACACTGGCACAGATGATGAGTGATTGTCCAATTCTGAAGCTATCAGAACTGAACGGATTTAGCAATGTCATAAACACCTCTCAAGGGAGTCACCTGGTGTTGAGAACTCACTTTACATGCCGTGTTTCAAAATGAGTTTTAATGGATTTACATTAGATTCAAACCCACTTTAGAGCTATTATTTCTTCCTTTCAACCTTTTCACCCACTACTGCAATGTAATACAGCATATTCTATAATCACATGTTTGCAGGCCCATGGTAAAGTAAACAAAACTTCAAAGGGTTATTATTTAAAGACTGTATTGCAGCTGCAGGCCTGACTGTTATTCTTCCTCACCACCCCTTGGGCCCAAAGTACATAATCATCCAGTAATTGAACTGAAATGTCTAAATGGCTAGATCCCCTGAAGGACATAGGTAGTTAACAGAAAAGAAAGTAAGGGACACTTGGTAAAAAAACCTCATGGCACTTTCCTGCACCACTTAGAAATACAATGTAAATGTAACTGACCTGGCCCTGCCAGGCTTCTGCAAAAAAACAGAACAATGCACGGAGATTTCTGGGGTTGTAACCAAAGTAAAGATTAAATGTAGAACTGTGCTGTATTTGGAAGCAAAGGTCTTGCATGCAAACTGCTTCCAGAAGAACTGAAAAGAAGGAGCAGAAATATACATACGTACACAGAAGTATATATAACACAATAGTATCACTAATACCATGTGAAAGCAAACCCCTCTAGGTCCTCATATTTAATAGCCCCTCCAAAAAGTGTAATGGATAGCAGATCCCAGGCTTTCATACACTGTAACTGTCAAAGCACTCAGGAGATAGAGAAGTGAAGGCTCTGACAGCTCTCTTTTACATTCTAAATGACATCTGCATTCAACAGAACAGAAATAAAGATTAAGGGGAACACCTGATATGATAGCACTCAGCTTACCTCAAAATGCAATATTTAAAAAGTACAGAGAAACACAGCTCTGCCGTCTTGTACTGTGAGTAAAAACTGGTGTCAGAGCCTCAGCCGTCTTCACCGCTGCTGGAAAGGCAAATACTGCAGCATTCAACAGACCATGGGGGCAGGAGCCACGGCCTCTGCCTGTGCAACTGTTGAAACCTAAAGGTGCTTTGCCTGAGAAGGAAGGGAGGAGACGGTCTCCGAAGGCACACAGAAAATTACTACGGGCACAGTCATACAGCACAGGAAATGAACTTGGCTGGAACCTTTGCAGCCTTTCTTGTACTTCAGTGATGAGCAAAATGCCCGTCGCTAATTGATAGTGCCCCACTGACTCTGTACCTTTCACAGTACGCACCCACTGCAAATCTCTTGTAAGAGGTTATTAGCAATGCGGCTTCGAACGAAACACACCAGCATACAGGATCACGAGACATGATTTCAAATGGATCTTTTGCTGGTTGATCATACAAGCGATGCCTCTTATTGCTGGAATAACACCTCAAAGGCAATATAATGACGACATGACAATGTATGTAAATCAAGAACTGCATGTGGGTTTATTTTACACTTGAGAAAACAGTGGATTTAATTGTGTGAACCAAAATGTACTGTACAATATTAATGATAAAACATCAAAATGTATAATTCATAGTGCATTGCTTGCTTTATTTTTATTTATTTTTTTATTTTTGTCAGATAGTTCCTTTAAGTACATGCATCTGGAAAGATGCAGGTGCCAGTAAAATTCCTCTATTTATATCAAGCTGCAGGAACTAAATTTTATTCAAAAAGTGTGGTTTTACATTATATACACAGAAATCGAATATAAAATGACAATATAAAAAAGTTAAAAGAGAAAGCATACAGCCAGAAGGTACAAAGAAAGTTGAACAGTTTAAAATGGTATGATATGTAACATGTATTTTGTCTTTTTTTAAGCTGATGCTGGCAATTTACAGGAACAGAATCCAACATTTGCCCCATTTTTTTTGTTTGTTTGTTTGTTTGTTTGTTTGTTTTCATTTACCAATGCAGCACACTATAGAAAGGTCAGCTTGTACCAAAGCTTAACATTTGTAAATAACTATAAACTGCAGTATTTTACAGGAAAAAAAAAAAGAAAGAAAGAAAAAGAAAAGGAAGAAAGAAATAGCATTTTTACATTTGTTTTAAATAACAGCTTGCATACTTTTTTTTTTTTACTTTTTTTTTTTTTTTACTTTTTTTTTAAACTGTTTGTTATTATTTTTTAATTTTTTTTGCCAAAACGTGGCAATTCTCAGCATCCAGAGGGTTTGGGCATAGTGGCAACTCGGTTTGCTATTTGTTTTGTGTTTTTTTTTTTCATTATTATTATTATTATTATTATTTTTTAATTATTATTTAACTTATATGGTTGTGGCTTCCTAACCCCTTGAGTACTACACAGCTCTCCTTCTTCCAAGGACTGCATGCACAATTTCTTCACAAACCAGTTCTGCATTAAAAAAAACAACAAAAAAGAAGCTCATTCATTTAAAAAAAAAAAATAGTAAGTTCTGCTTCTGACACAGCTTTATTTGAATAAAATGCCTTTAAGACTTTTGGTTTGGGTTGTGGGGTTGGTTTTTTTTTCCTTATTTACTTATATAGTCACTGGGAAAGGCACAGAAATGCTATTACAGTTCTCAGAGGGTTAAAACTTGACACTACCAGGTTCTGTGACCTTTATTGTCATGGCAACTTTGTAATTTTAGGATGTCTCTTTATCATTGTTCTTTGTGTCTTTCTTTACAGCTAAATTAATGTCTCTCAATAGTGTCTCCCACTATATTCTACAAAAGATAGCTTAACATCAAGGACAGATGTTGAAAATAAAGGTCAGACTTTGACTCACAAAAAAATAAAAACAGAAACAAAAAAATAACCATGCACAGATCAGACAAAGAGCATATAAATATAACTACAAAATAAGTGTAAGAAAAACCAAGGTCCAGATAGGCAGTTCAGCAACAAAAGTAAGACTGATTTCAGAGGCTCAGGTCAGGCCTAGTGCAGTACTATGAAGAAGTTTAGTGCAATGTTCCTGTGGTCACTTGCATACCTGGCTGCTTACCTGGACGCTATTGTTTTTCTAACTCAGTTACATAGATCAGATGGTCCTCTGGGGACTTGCCATGTGTTTTACTAAGGTGCAGTTTGACTGCATGCTTGCTTGCAAAAGTTCGGTTACAGAGCTTACACTGGAATGTGGAGCCCAAGTCCTCCTCAGCAATTCCAAGTGAGCCCAAAGTCTTGTTTGCGAGGACTTTTGAAACATTCTGCTGTTCTTGAATCTGATTAAGTGGTAACTTTGACAGATCCTTCAAACTAAACCCTAGGTGTGTCTCTAAGTGACTTATATATGTAGAAGCAGTCCTGAACTGAGAGGCACAATCATTGCAAAAGAAAACAGGATGTCCTGTGTCTAAGTTCTTTAAAAATTTCGTTCCACCTGTCCTCCTTAACTGATACTTCACATTGGCCAGCCAGTGGCTAATTGTGGTCATAGAAAGACCAGTAAACTTAGAGATGTGTACCCGCTCTTGTGGACCTAGGTCCGACATAATGTATTTGCCTTCTGGGGTCTCCCTCAAGCTGGAAGCAAACTGAGCTTGAAGGATCAGAAGATGCTGAGGGTTCCAGTTGGACTGTCTGCCTTTCCTCTTGTGTACTGGTGACAGTTCATCCAGAGCTTCCTCAAAACTGCTCCCGTCAGCATCAGACTTCTCTGACACAGTAGATGGAGTCGAAGACTTCGGTGTCAAACGCCCTGTGAGGTTCTTCACCATATCGGAAATATCCAACAGGGCACTCTCCCTTAGCGGGGATGAGGCAGAGTCAGCCACACTGGAAACAAGAGGTTTATTTTTGGACTTGGTTAAATCAATAGGTTGATCACTGTTCTCATAGTAATACCGATCAATAGCATCAGCCTGCTTGACTGGAGTGGTTGGGTAAATGGGTTTGTCCAACATGCTGTTGCTAATTTTGTACAGCATGGCCAAAGGGTCCAGAGAGGGGCTTACCGGCTTAGAAATTTTGCCTAAGTGGGTATTCATAATGGACTGCAAAGCACTCAGTGGATTAATGAAGGATGGCTCAGGTGAATGATCTGTGATAATTCCTAAATTGTTACAGCCATTTGCAACTTTTGTTTTAAGTGGCTCTGTACCATTTGGTGTATGTGCTTCTGCTGGACTATCCTTTTTGACTTTCTGAACTTCTGCCTCTGAGCTCTTCTTCTGCTGCTGTTTGTTATTTATTTCTTCTGCTTTTGGGAAGTCCTTGTTTTCTTTAGCAGCAGGTGACATGGGCTTGATGGGAGAACTCTTCTCTTTCTCCAAAGGCTTTTCTTCCTTTTTAATGTTGATTTTACCTGTAACTTTCTCCACTAGTTCTTCCATAGCAGACACATTGCTCTTGTGAGGCGGGGGGGTGAGGCTGCCTGGAGAATGGATGAGCGCGTTGTGTTCTGATGACAGTGATTTTACACTGCTTGCGTAAGACGGCTGCATTTGAATGCTCTGCACCGCAGGCTGAAGGGGTTTGACTGTTCCTGGGAGCTGGTAAGCTGCATGAATACTGGGATACCCTCCCCAGGAAGGGGCTCCATTCTGAGCTTTGCTGATGGCTGTTGTCACTGTGTTCTCCAGGGATTTCAATATGTCTATTCCACCTTTAGGACTATCATCTAGGTCCTCCTCTCTGAGGTACTGATACAAAGTCGTTGGCTCAAATTTCTCTGTAGAGTCCTCATTCTCTTCTTTAATCTTTTTCTCTGTTTCGCTGACCACTACCTTTTCCTTCTCTAGGTCTTTCTTTTCCTCTGAGTTTGTGGAGCCTGCTGGGGAATCAGGCTGCTTTTTAATGGTGGAGGCTGGTAGCCTTGTGTGGGTGGTGGGTGGAAGAGGTATAGACTGTATCTTCTCCTCCACCACAGGGTCCAACACCAGCTGTTTGCCTTTTTTGGAAGCAGAATTGGTCACCTTCAAGAAATGGCCAGTGACCATCATGTGAGCAGTGAGCTGCTGCAAAGTGTCATGGGAACTGCCACATTCCATGCATTTCAGTATTTGGGCTTTGCGTGCCTCAAACTGCCAAGTGTAGCTAGCACCATTTTGATAGCCATAACGGTTATTTGGCGTCACGTAGGGGTTGGCAGTTTTCTGATCCTTTGCAGACTCACCCAGTGAAGCTTCTGCAGTGATCCCCGCTGGCTCAGGTGAACAAGGTGAAGCTAAGTCCTGAAGTGCTCGCTTTTTGGTAGAAGGGACCAATTTAGTGATGGCTGGTACTGGCTCCTTCAGAGGCACTTTCTGGTAATGCTTTGTTTTTATCATATGGACGCTGAGGTCTTGCAAAGACTCAAATGAATGCCCGCAGTACATGCACTTGAGCACTTTCTGGGCATCCTCTTTGCCTTCCATTTCCATAAGTGATCGTTTCCTAGGCTTTGACCACCGTTTGGTCTTATCAGCTTCTTTATCTCTGTTGTCATCACGGTAATGTCCGGTTTCATTCATGTGCACTGTTAGCTCCACCAGTGTGTCATAGGCTGCACTGCAGTCTTTGCATCGGAACTTGCTAGCACCGGTGAACACAGACCCATAGAGCTTGTTGTTTTGTCGGTAAAGCTGTACTGTGCTGAAAAGGCTGGGCTCTGGGAGAAGTCCATACGACGAAGTCTGCTGCAAAGTTTTAGCCAGGGCAGCTTGGTGCCAGTCATAACCCGAGCCACCGCTGCTACTGTTACTAGTGTTACTGGTAGTTGTACTGGTGCTAGTGTTGGTACTGGCAGTACTAGTAGTACTCTGGGGATTGGCAATGGTGTCAGTACTGGTGGTGTTTTCATTCTGGCTGTTTCCATTGTTGCTGGTGGTTGGATTGGATTTCTTTAAGTCCAAAGCTAAACTGGACCAGCAAGTCTCTGAAAGCAAATTTGCATACACAGCTTTTATTTGTGCCAAGCTGTCCTGTGGATAGGAAACATTGTCTGTGCACTGAGGATCCTCTTTCTCTTCTTTAGAGGAAGTGCTTTTGAATTGGGCCAGCTGATCACTGTTTTCACTAAACGGTGAACCATAGCCTGCATCCTGATTAGTTGCAGTGCTGACTGGGGAGTTCTGGTAGCTTTGAGCCTCTTTGATCTCTGCTTCTTCATTGCACAAATACTCATTCTCCTGGATGTCCAGAGACAGCCCATCATCTTCCACGCTGTCTTCATCTATTTCTGCTGCTTTCAATTCCTCCTCAGGAACATATGCTAAAATACAGGAGGGGAGACAGTGGGGGGAAAACAAGACAAAGTTATCAAACACACGCAGTTTATATCATTGCTGTCTACTAAAAGCAGTAACCATAAAGACAAATCCTGAAGATACATCCGGAAACCAAACTCACCATCACTCACACACTCTACCTATAAATCCACACGTTCTGTCCTGCTTACAGTTTGATATCAGTGCTACCTAAGAACAAACTTTTGACTTCAGTAGTAAATTATGGGCCAGGACTACAGTAGATACCATAATATCAAAACCAAAATCAAACAAAGGGCCTGCTAAACCAGTTTTTATCAGCTGAAAAAATGGCCTGGCACTGAGCTGTATTTACTGCATTAGGCATGTGCAACACGTTGCAGGTGATCTTCACCCCTCAGAGCTAGGCACTCAGAAGCACTGGTTTGACCAACTCCATCTCATCCATGTTGTCTTTTCTGGCCAACTGGCTTTAGGTACAAACTCAAGGACCATTTCTGTGTCACAGACACCTGAATCCAATGGAGCTATGTGTCAGGCCAGCAATGCCAGGATCTTCTGGTGACTGGTTGTACTGGGTCTACCTGAGAGCAGAACAGCTTCCACTTTCACAAGGTGAAAGGGAAGCAAGACTCTTTTTTTTTCTGAAATGGCCAAGGTGTGCTTTGCCTCCTGTTATGATCTGATGTGGGTCCTGCATTTACCATTTGGAAAACAGCAGTGAGAAACTACAAAGTCAGTGTTAGAGATTAATTTTTAAAAGCAACAATCAAAAAACTTGAGACCTCCATCCCAGCCTGATTACTGCCTTATGGTAAATAGAAAACTTGGCTATTGCATTGCTGCCCGGTGAAACTATATAATCTTAGCAAACTATGTGTTTTTCCATATCAAACTATTTTTTAAACTAGCAAATGTGATATTCATGAGCAGATGGCCATTACATCAAAACACATTTACTCCAAGGGCCCAATTCACAGAAGTGGCTTACATGTACCTAAGTGATAAATGTATACTTTCATTGCAAAGTAGAAAACATACTTGCATGCATTTCCCTCCAGTTTTGTAAAAGCAGCTTAAAAAAAAAAATCACAATGATAATGGAAGGTAGAGCATTTGTAAGCATGTCAAGGTAGAAAACATGGGCTGTGAACAATTTTCAGTAATCGAATATAAAAATGCCTCCTTGTCAAGTGAACTTTGCAACAAGTGATGCTGAAATGTGGCCTATGTCCTTCCATGGTACAATACTGAAAGCAAGACAGAAAAAGAGGCACTTCTGCTCCTATGTGATGTGAGGAAAATACCTATTATGCTAACAAAGCTGAGGTCTTCTTCAATTGCAGGAAAAATAAATACAAGTTGAGTGACTTTTTTGCCCATAGTTTTTAACATATTCTGAAACTTCTTTCCTGTAAAAGAAAAAGAATCTTCTCTCGTTACAATATGAACACACTTTGAAACATTTTCTTTATTTTGTTTTTAAGAAAAGTATTATGGCCAGTATGGAATTCACCTTTGAAATTCAGTCTTGATGAAGCTCCTCACTATTTCACTCTTATCATTTAAGACAGAGTAGGAAAGTAGTACACCTAGTAGCACTGAACCTCAAGACACCTGTTGTATCTTTCATCTGTCCTTTAAGTGTCCCATTTCTTTAGAAGATAAGTTGATCATTTGTCTTTTTAAAAAGTGTTAATTAGAGTCCATTTCCTTACAGATGTGTCAGCCTTAGGTGTTTTCTAATGCACTTAAAACATCTGGAGAGTACCAGGCACAACAGGAGTCACTACAGAAATCATCGAAAGCCAAGAAGATGCCAGAAAAGCATTACAAAAATAGGGGGGCGGGTGTCTTAAAAATACATTTAGTCCACAAAATGAAGAATAAAATACAGAAATAGTAAAATTACTAAGTCAGTCAGCTGCTGCTGCTGAAACCCTCTGCAGGTGTCTGAACATGGTAGTACAAGTGCAGGTCTGACCTCTAAGCATGCAATTCACTCCCACAGCTACAGTCTAACATCTTAGTTCTTTCATTAAACATACCCATTTTCAGTAATTTCTAACATCAAAAGACAAGTAAGTTTCAAAAAACTAAAGAATAATTACAGACGAATATGACTCTTGATTCTGAAATGACTTTTAAATAATAATTAAAATAACAAACAGGGAAACAAAACCACAACAAAACAACACAAATAACACAAAAAAAAAACCAAACAGAAAAAGAGTGGGGGGGAAGAAAAAAAAAAAAAGAAACCCTGAGACCTAAAATGTATAAAAATGGAGAGTTACCTCCTGGCATTTAAAAAAGCCAACAAAACTTAGTGATGATCAGCAGGTAGTCACCAAGCAGAAGCTGAAAACTGAGGAGTTCCTCATTCTGAGCATTTATGAACGGCTATCTTCTTACCAACCTCAGGGGAATTTTCACATCACAGTATTTTTAATAAATAGATGAAAGAAATTGTTTTAAGATGCTGGAAGTTTCTACATTTTGTAATTCACTTGAATTATCTGCTTGTGTCTTTACTTAATTCTAAATTGCATAATTATATATTTTTAATTGCTAAATATAACCATCTCACTATCTGCTTAAGGAGAAAGTCTAGTTGAGCCAATGCCTTTTTATTTTCCTTTATTTATTTATGACAGCCTGTTATCTCTATTCTCGTACTTTTTGCACTTTACCATAAAAGTAAAAGGAGCTAAACCACACAAGAAACATTTAAACTACATGAAAGGTCGGTGTTACACTGTCAAAGCAAAGAAACTGAGTGTTAGGGTGAAATATCCATCTTTCACTTATTTTCCTCGTCTTAGGTTTTACTGAGACTACTACACAATTGAGTTCACTCCCTTACCAATATTTACTGTAGCATGGGTCTTAAGAATGTACAGTTGGCAGGACTCTGATTTTCAATGATTTCAGAATTTTAAGCCAGATTCTTAAAAACCCTGAATTTACAAGATGTGCACACCCACATGTCTGTACAGTTATCTGAAAACACAAAAAGAAATAATGCTTCTTAACCGAGAAGAAAGTAATCTATCTGAAATGTTTAGGTTCTACCGCTGCAATCACAAAGATTTTATTTAACTCCTTTAGTTACCACAGGATACACATAATACCTTTCCATTCAAGACTACTAATGTTTGTAAGATGAATAGCAGCATACTCAACATATGGTATCTGGCAAGGTCAGTGCAATCTCTAACTGAAAGGGTTTCCATTAGAGCTAATTCAGCAGCACACAAAATCAAGAATGTTAATTTCTAAAAGCATGTTATGTTTTACTAAAATTCTCACAGAAATGTCACAAATAAGTAAGCTGGAGAATTTTAAACACAGCAAAAATATTCCTATTGTAATTACTTGGAGAGACAAGTAATATTATTCCATGTCAAATAAAAGCATGAGATGTTCAGATTCTCCCCCTAAATTATAATGGGTGGATCAACAGAGAGACAGGTTTCAGGCAGTGTATCTTTCTGTGACCAAGCAACTCTCAGCAATCCTCTCCAGACATTGCTGCATCTGCAAAGACACTGCTGCTTTGCACGTATCCAGAAACCACACAAAAATACCAACAGCACGTATAAGCAGTGATCCTCCTCAAGGAAAACTCTATCCAAAGCAGAAGAAACTGCAGAACATAATGTCAGCTTTTCTTTTCCTTCTCCTTTAGGCACGCACAAACTCCAGTAAATGCACAGGAGAAAAAGGGAAAAAGCTTCACATTCTAAACAACTTAAAATTAGGGGGACCTGTTTGTATTCCTTCTTTTTTTTTATTAGGTCTTGCTAATATTTTTTTTTGCCTATAAAATGTGCCTTCTGGATGCCAATGCTTCCCCATAGATACACTGTCATCTTTGAGCAGTGTTACAAGCTGTGCATTCTAATCCAAGTGGACATGAGATGCTGTATATTGTACATGTGAGTAGCACAGCACATTGTGTTTGCTTCAGTAAGAATATTTACACTATAAATACACATCCATTGTTTAAAGAAGCAGGCAGAGATCTGAAATGTAAGGATGTGGTTAAAAATATAAATATTCTCACATTAAACCATTCCCTAACCTCGGACCTGTGCTTTTGAATGAATCTGTCTCTACAGAGGTATTCTTTTTTCCACAAATTTACATGTAGTAAACTCTTCAAGACTTAGTTTTAAATCCTTCAAATGAATGATTTTATGTAGAAGAAACACCTAAGTCTCAAAGGCCACAATTCAGTAAAGGAATTGAAATAATTTTCATTTAAATACTTTGTTGCATCAAAAAATAGGAGTTTAAATTTAAAATTCTTCACTAAATCAGGGCCTGCTCTGGGTCTAAACACTAGTGGCACAATGTGAATGTTCACTATTCTTCAACAGCTTCTAATATTTACTCAGCCAACAAGAGACAGCAGCTGCAGAAGTTTTCACAACCCACACTGTCACCTTGCACAAACTGCACTCTAGGCTCTAGGTGACTTCCAGTGCACACGAACACATCTCACATCTTGGGCAAAAAAATAAGAATACAAAATGCAATCCACAGACACACATCTCCCTTGTTTCAGAAACTGAGGGAGGAATGAAAAACTAAAATGATAACCCCCCCCCAACATTTACAGATATGTTCCCAGAATACAGTCATGAAAGTTTTACAAAAGAATCCCAAAATCTCACATTGTGAGAGGTTAGCACGCCTGCTGGAAGATCTGTGAATATTCTATATTAGTATATACAAATGTTCATACAAAATTCTGGCACAGATGCTACAAATCTGTGTGTGTTTCTGTATTACAATGTCACTACAGTGGAAAAATATGTCTTTGGATATGACAATGACTGAGGAGCAGCACAGGATATCAGACAACCAAATAACCTACTACAGTGGCTTGTGTCTTTCATTTCTAATTGCAGCAAAATGGGGGGTGGGGGAGGGAGGAGGGCAAAATACTAGAACTGCCTACCCTCTAATTCTAATGCAATGGGTCTGAAAAGTAGATAAGGTGCTGTAACAAGAGCAACCTCTGTGCTTCTAGCAGATTGAATGATAACCCTTAAAGGCATCCCATTAAAAACCAACAAAAAGATTCTTCACCTTCTTCTCCTCTCTCCCCTATCCCCTTAAAATGAATGCTGCAAATTATTAGCTAAGGCTGG